>NW_006921590.1:21325641-21356187 GCF_000298275.1 Orycteropus afer afer | reverse complement strand
CACCAGCCACTCCTCGGAAGGAAGGTTGGGCAATCCTACTTCCGTAGTGATACTGCCTTGGAAACCCAAGGAGGGGTCGCTATGAGTCAGGGCTGACTCAACGGCACATAACAACAACAACATGTGTGTGTGTGTACATATATATGTTCTTTACACATAAACAAAGGAAATTTTTTTCTCCAAGAACTAATTTTTGCCCCCTTGGGGGTGATACTGCTGCACTGAGAATGTATGGATTAGAGAGAACAATACACAGTGCTCACACAGGCCAGGGATGGTTCTGCCAGTAATCCACAGAGTGTTGGGTTGAGTACTCAGAAGGGCCTTGCCTTAGCAGTGACAAATAACTATCCTCAGACTATGTGCTGTTCTGGTTTCTCATAAAAAATCTTAAAAGCATGATTTAAAAAGCTCAAACTGTTTCAAAGGAATTGAAATGCATCCCCATCTGAAAAACAAAATTAATAATCCAAGAATATTTATAGACTATAAAAATATCCAAGACCCAACCAGGTAAAATTCACAATGTCTGGCATCCAATCAAAATGTATCAGATAAACAAGCAGAAAAATGAGACTTATACTGACAGGAAAAAATCCATTAATCAAAAGCAACCCAGAACTAACGGAGATGTTAGAATTTGTAGACAAAGATAGTGAAACACTTACAGCTATTTTCCATATGTTCAAAAAGTTAAATAGTGGCAGGCAATATTACAAAGCCCCTAATCAAACTTTTAGAGATGAAGACTTTAATATGTGAGGTGAAAAATACAATCAATGGAATTAATGGCAGATTAGACTTTGCAGAAGAAAATATAAGTGACCTTGAAGACCAAAACAAAATCAAACCAAATGCACTGTCATGGAGTTGGATTTGACTCATAGCGACCCCTCTTTGGGTTTCCAAGGGGGTATCACTACGGAAGTAGATTGCCCAACCTTCCTTCTGAAGAGTGGTTGGTGGTTTGAATCACCAACCTTCTAGTTAGCAATCAAATGCCTTAGGTACTACGCCACCAGAGCTCCTGACCTTGAAGACATGGGACTAGAAATTATCCAAAATGAAAACACAGAGAAAAAAGAGAATAAAGGGGGAAAAAAAAGGCAGTTGTTATTGTTGTTTTGTTAAGTGCCATTGAGTTGGTTTCTGTATATTGCAACCGTATGTACAACAGAATGAAACACTGCCCTGTTCTGTGCTATCCTCACAATTGTAGCCATGCTTGAGCCCATTTCCACAGCCACTGTGTCAATCCATCTCATTGAGGGTCTCCCCCTTTTTCACTGATCCTACTTTCCCACCTAAGAACCAATGGTATTGAAGGAAGAAGTCGAAGCTGCATTGAAAGAAGTGGTGTAAAACAAGGCTCCAGGAATTGACAGGATACCCACTGAGACATTTCAACAAATGGATGCCATGCTGGAGGCACTCACTTGGTTATGCCAAGAGATTTGAAAGACAGCTACCTGGCCAACTGACTGGAAGAGATCCATATTTGTACCCATTCCAAAGAAAGGCAATTCCACAGAATGTGGAAATTATTCAACAATATCATTAATATCACATGCAAGTAAAATCTTACTGAAGCTAATTCAAAAATGGTTGCAATAGTATATTGACAGAGAACTTCCAGAAATGCAAGTTGGATTCAGAGGAGGATGTGGAACGAGAGATATCATTGTTGATATCAAATGGATCTTAGCTGAAAGCAAAAATACCAGAAAGATGTTATGATTTATTGAGTATGAAAAAGCATTAGGTTGTGTGGATTATAACAAATTGTGGATAACATTGAGAATAATGGGAATTCCAGAACACTCGATTGTACTCATGAGGAACCTGTACATAGATCAGGAGGCTGTCATTCAAACAGAACAAGGGGATACTGCATGGTTCAAAATCAAGGAGTGCATCAAGGTTGTATCCTTTCACCACACTTACTCAACTTGTATAATGAGCAAATAATCTGAGAAGCTGGATTATATGAAGAAAAAGGTGGCATCAGGATTTAAGGAAGAATCATTAACAACCTGTGATACACAGATGACACAACTTTGCTTGCTAAAAGTGAGGATGACTTGAAGCACTTACTGATGAAGATTAAAGACTACAGTCTGCAGTACTGATTATACCTCAATATAAAGAAAATAAAAATCCTCACAACTAGTCCAATAAACAGCTTCATGGTGGATGGAGAAGAGATTGAAGTTGTCAAGGATTTCATATTACTTAGCTCTACAATCAACACCAATGGAAGTAGCAGTCAAGACATAAGATGATGTAGTGCATTGGGCAAATCTGCTGCAAAGGACCTCCTTCAAATGATGGAGAGCAAAGATGTCTCCTTGAAGACTAAGGTGCACCTAACCCAGGCCATTGTATTTTCAATCACCTCTTATGCATGTGAGAGCTGGACAATGAATAAGGAAGACCGAATAAGAGTTGATGCTTTTGAGTTGTGGTTTGGAGAAGAATGCTGAGAGTACCATGGACTGCTAAAAGAACTAACAAATCTGTCCTGGAAGAAGTGAAGCCAGAATACTTCTTGGAAGCAAGAATGGCCAGACTTCGTCTCACCTACTTTGGTCAAGTTGTCAAAAGGAACCATTCCCTGGAGAAGGATATCATGGTTGGTAAAGTGGGGGGTCAATGAGGAAGGGGAGGGCCCTCAATGAGATGGATGGACACAGTGGCTGCATTGATGGGCTCAGGTATAGCAAAGACTGTGAGGCTGGCACAGGACCAGGCAGTGTTTCGTTCTCCTGTGCATAGGGTCGCTATGAGTCAGAGATGACTCGACAGCACCTAACAACAACAACAAAATTTTCCAAGCATGATATCCTTCTCCAGGGACTTGTCCGTTCTGATAACATGATGAAAGTATGAGAGACAAAGTCTGACCATTCTCACTTCTAAAGAGCATTCCAACTCCAACTGTACATCCTCCAAGACAGCTTTGTTCATTCTTTTAGCAGTCCATGGTACTTTCAATATTTTTCACCAACGCCACAATCCAAATGTATCAATTATTCTGTGGTCTTATTCATTAGTTGGCTTTCAGATGCATATGAGGCTAAGGTCAGGTGCACCTTTGTCTTCAAAGTGATATCTTTACTCTTTAAAGAGCTCTTTTCTAGCAGATTTGCCCAATGCAATACGTCATTTGATTTCTTGATTGCTATTTCCAGAGGCATTGATTGTGGATCCAAGTAAGATGAAATCCCTGACAACTTCAGTCTTTTCTCCATTTATTATAATGTTGCTTGTTGGTCTAGTTGTGAGGATTTTTGTTTTATTTATGTTGAAGTATAATCCATATTGAAGGCTGTAGTCTTTGTTCTTCATCAGTAAATGCTTCAAGTCTTCTTCACTTTCAGCAAGCAGAGTTGTGTGATCTGTGTATTGCAGGTTGTTAATGAATCTCCCTCCAGTCCTGATGCTGTGTTCTTCTTCAGATAGTCCAGCTACTCAGATTATTTGCTTAGCACACAGATTGAATATATTTGGTGAAAGTATGAAGCCCTGACACACACCTTTTCTGATATTAAACCATTCAGTATGCCCTTCTTCTGTTTGAGTGGCTGTCTCTTGGTCTACATACAGATTCTTCATAAGCATGATTAAGTGTTTTGGAATTCCCGTTCTTCACAATCCATAAATTTGTTATGATCCACACATAGTCAATAAGGGATGGATAAACATCTTTCTGATATTCTTTAGTTTCAGCCAAGATCCATCTGTCATCAGCAATGATTTCCCTAGTTCCATATCCTCTTCTGAATCTAGCTTGAATTTCTAGCAGCTCCCTAATGCTGCAACCATTTTTAAATTATCTTCAGCAAAACTTTTTCTTGAATGTGATATTAATGATATTGTTCGATAATTTCTATATTCTGTTGAATCACCTTTCTTTCTTTCATTTTTTTTTAAATTGTGCTTTGGATGCAAATTTACAAAGCAGATTTGTTTTACATTCAACAGTTCATGCACATTTGGTTGCACGGCCCCATTATCATCCCCAACCATAAAAAACACAGCTACATGCAGGGTTCAAGTTGGCCGTAAGCTGGAGACCAGTCCCCTCTCGTCTCTGTGACTACCCCCTCCCTGTGCCCTTCTTTTCTATGCATGCATTCCTGTCTAGCTTTCCTTTTAAGTGAATGCTGCCCCTCTGATGTCTCATGGCTGATTGATCTAAGGGGTGCATCTCCCTAGAGTAGGTGGGTGCATTGCCCTGAGTTAGGTGTTCTACATATAGGTCTTTCTATTGTTGGGTTGAGAGCCAATCCACAGAAGTGAATTCATTTCTAGGCTCGAAGGGTAACCTGGTGCCGTAGTCTCAGGGGTTCCACAAGTCTCTATCTGACCAATAATTCTGGTTATTTTTGTGTTTTTGAATTTTTTCCACATATTTCCTCCCAGTCTATCCAGGATCTTCAGTTTTGATCCATTTCCAAGTGGTTGGCATAGGTAGCCGGCACAAATATGGATCTCTTACAGTTGATTGGCCATGTAGGTGTCTTCCAGACTGCTTGGCATAAACAGGTGAGTGCATCTAACACTGCATTCATTTGTTGAAACATTTCAATTGGTATTCTGTCAACTCCTGGATTGTTTCTCACCAATACCTAGAGTGCAGATTGGACTTCTTCCTTCAATGTCATCAGTTTTTTTTTTTTTTTTCTTTTTTTTTTAATTGTGATTTGGCTGAAAATTTACAGAGCAAATACACTTTCCATACAGCAGTTCACATACACTTTGTCTCATGACATTGACCACAATTTACCACAATGCAATATCTCCCCTCCTACTTACTTCCTCCCAATAGTTACCTCTTCTGTGTGTCCATCCCTCCATGCACTCCTGCCCCCTGAGCTGTCTCCCTGTGCATAAGCAGCCCTTCTTTCTCTCATGATTGTTCTCTCCAAGGAGTGTATCTACCTGAGGTAAATGTTCAACTCATATGCCTGTCTTTTGTTTGGCTGGAAACCACAGGTGTGGGTTCAATTCCAGACCTGAAGGGCAGCTAGAGGCCATAGTCTTAGTGGTTCCACCAGGATCTATCGGACCAGCAAACCTGGTCCCCCCTTTTTTTTTCCAAATGCAATATCATCAGTTCTTGATCATGAAATGATTAAATGTTGACCAATTCTTTCTGGTACAGTGACTCTGTATTCCTTCCATCTTCTTTTAATGCTTTCTGCATTATTCAATATTTTGCCCATAGAACCCTTCACTATCACAACTCAAGGCTTGACATTTTTTCTTTAGTTCTTTCAGCTTGAGAAATACTGCACATTTCCCGCCCCCCCCCCTTGATTTTCCTACTCTCGGTCTTTGCACATTTTATAATATTTTACTTTGTCCTCTCGAGCTTCCCTCTGAAATCTTCTGTTCAGCTTTCACGTCATCATTTCTTCCATTTGCTTTAGCTACTCTCCATTGAAGAGCAAGTTTCAATGTCTCTTCTGACATATATTTTGGTCTTCTCTTCCTTCATCTTTTTAATGACCTTTTATTTCTTCATGAATGCTATCCTGAATGTCATCCCACAACTTGTCTGGTCTTAGGTCACTGGTCTTCAATGCATCAAATCTATTCTTCAGATTGAAATTGAAATGAACAAAGCATCAGTAAATTGAAGTGCAATGTTTAGTGGCCCAAAATATATATAATTGGAGTTTCTAAAGGAAATGAGAGAGTGTCTGGGACAAAAATAATATTTGAAAAGAGAATGGCTGAACATTTTCCACATTTGATGAGCATCGTAAACCCACAGGTCCCTTTTAGGCCCCACATACTCCAAGCACCAGAAACATAAAGATGTCTGTACCATGATACATCATAATCAAATTGCTCAAAGCCAACAGTTCTAAAAAGAAAAACTTTAATGTCAGAGAAAAAAAAAAAATGAGGATGGCAGAAGATTTCTTTTTGGAAAAAGTTCAAATGAGAAGACAGTAAAACAACATCTTTAAAGTACTGAAAGAACAAAACTAAAATCCCTAGATTTCTATAGTCAGAAAAAAATGTTTCAAAAAAAGGCAAAATAAAAAAATTTCAGATATATAAAAGCTAAAAGAATTCATTGCAAGCAGACCCCCACTACAAGAACACTTATTTTAAAAGTCCTTCAGGAAGAAGGAAAATAATACCAGATGTATTTGCATGAATCTTCATGAAGGATTGAAGAAGACTGGAAACATTAACTGCAAGGCAAGTATATAAGATTTTTCCTATTTTTAAAATCTCTTTCAAACATAACTGTTTCATAATAATAATAATGTACTGTGAGATTTGTAGCATAAGGAAAGGTAAAATATATGACAATAGCACAAAAGTCTAGAGGGAATAAATGGACATAAATCATTATAAGTTTCTTATAAAATATATGAAGTGGTAAAATAGCATATAAAGATAAACTAAAGATGTATACCATAAACCCTAAAGCAACCACTAAAACAAAGATTTAGAGCTAATCAGCTAAAAGAGGGTATTAAATATAATAATTTAAACATACTCAGCAGGAGGCAGAAAGAAAGGAAAAGGGGACCAAATATTAAATGGGACTAAAGAAAAACAAATAGCAAAACTTAACTTAAAAATTGATAAATAAAAGATTAGCATCTTTTGTCGCAAAGGTAGAAATGGCAAACTTAAGTTCTAGAACAGATTTTTAATATATATGTTTTGCATCCATCTTCATTTAGGAATTTTAATAGCATCTTTTTATTACTATGAGTAAACCAGAAGAACAGACTTTCTGAAAAATGACATTATTGAAGTAACTCGTATTATCTGCTGTATCACTTAAATGAGAAGTAGAGATTTGGCTTAAAAGATTAAAAAGAAAATTCATATACTTTTATCATATGGACACATACCTTTCTACCCTGTAATTGTATCTATTCTTAAAAGAATTCTAAGAAAGGAAAAACAGTTGTTGTTGAGTTGATTCCACCTCATGGTGAGCCCACTTGTGTCAGGGTAGAACTGGGCACCACGGAGTTTTCAGTGGCTGGTCTTCCACAGGTACATCACCAGGCCTTCCTTGTAAGGTGCCTCTGGGAGAACTCACACCACCAACTTTTCCTGTAGCCATTTGCATCACTCAGTGTGGTGGTTATGTTTGTGTGTCAACTTGGCTGGGCTTGGTAGAGTGGCTGGGCAGCTGGTGGTAATTATTCCCCATGATGAGACTGGCAATCAACTCCATGGTTGGATCTACCACAAGCAGCTGTGTAGCTGCCTTTGGGATGTGGTCTGCTTTCCGTATATAAGGAAAAGCCTTGGGAATGGTCTCTAGCCTATGACACACTTGGACCCTGCATGTAGCCGTGTTGTTGTTCAGCCGCTTGCCATGCTCTGGCGACCTGGGGACTTACAATGGACTTAAGTTAATGGCCTGCCGTGTAGTTTGGTAACATCGGGACTGTGCCTTTTTACTTGTCAACCTTGGGGCTTCTCAGCCTCAGCAGCCAGCAGCCGTCTGAGTGAAGAAACGCCTCTAGCTCCAGTGGGCCAGGAGCAGGAGGCAGAGCTGGACCCCAAGGTTGAGGGACTTTCACCCATCCCGTAGAGCCTGGCACTTTGAACTTGGACTTAAAGCCTCCAAATTGTAAGAATAAACTCCTGTTCATTAAGGCCATCCCATTTGTGGTAACTTCTTGTCAGAGCGGCACTAGGTATCCAGAACACTCAGAGATTCCAGAAAGAACTCTAGGAAACATGAATTTTATCTTATACATAAAAAAGTTAATTCTGGCTTCTGAATATAGAAAGAAAAAAAATGGCTAATAATCTTGACAGGTTAAATACTCATTAATATTTACTTTAATAGAGAGAACATATCAATTGATTTTATTGGCATATCTTACCAATAGCACAAAACAGTTTCCTATATGCTAGATTTTTTCCCAAAATTTCCCCTCAGCTTAGGTACAGAACACTAGTGAAGATGCATACTAATGGAGGGAGAAGGATCTAGAAAAAATATCTCAAGAAATAAATTGGAAATATTACTACGATTATCCTGATTATACTAAAATAATCACATGGATTAATTCCACCAATAATGTATAAAAGGCACTTAAATTTGTCTAATGACTTTCATTGTGAAAAATGGAAAGTTCCAGGGAAATTGAGTGGCTATTTAAATGAATATGTATGACATATTTGTAAGCATTTACTATTGACAAGAAGTACCCAAAAAACACTTCTTAGACGTGAGAATGGCAAGACATCTCTTTGGTCATGTTATCAAGAGGGACTAGTCCCTGAAGAAGGAGATCATGCCAGGTAAAGTAGAGGGTGAGCGAAAAAGGCAAAGACCCCCTACAAGATGGATTGAAACAGTGGCTGTGACAATGGGCTCAAGCATGGCAATGATTGTGAGGATGGTGCAGGACTGGGCGGTGTTTCATTCTCTGTACGTGGGGTCGCTATGAGTCAAAATCGACTGGATAGCACCTAACAACAGAAACAACCCTATTAACAAATTACGATGATATATCATACACGCTCACCATAATTTGTGATAAATCATTAATAAATGTTCCATTGTGTCCTGGGTTTTTCCTGATCAGAAAATTTCAATATAGGCTGAAATGATCAAGAGAATACTCTTTCTGTTGTTTCCACGGCTGCCGCTGGAGAAGTGTGTCCAAGGGGCCCTCAGGGAGAACAGACGGGCCACTCAGAAGAGTTGGCAGCAAGAGCCCCTGGGTTCCACAGAGGCGACTCAGGGCCTATGATGAGGGGCAGGAAAAAGCAATAGGGTGAGGTAGCGAGGTCATAGCTCCAGATGTCACTTCATTGTAAGCCTCCTTACATACTGCAGCTCTGCAGAAGATAAAGTTTGCCTCCTAGCTTTTATCAAAGAAAATTGAAAGCATATGTTCAAACAAAGATTTGTACATGATATTCATTCTAACTTTATTCATAATAACCCCAAATTGGAAACAACCTGAATGTCCACCAATGAGTAAAAGAATACACAAACTATGGTATATTTAAGCTACTCAGCAATGAAAAGGAATGAACTATTGATAACAGGTAGCGGCACAGATCATCCTGAACAAATGTGGAACAAAAGAAACTACACACAAAAAAAATCCATAGCGTATAACTGAATTTATTTGAAATTCAGGCAAAACTAAACTATGGTGAGAGAAATCAGAACTGTGGCCAAGCAAGGATTGACTGCACAGGGGCCTGAGGGAACTTTCTGGCATCATGGAAATGTGCTATATCTTGACTAGGAGTGCACATTATCAAAACTCATTGAACTGTATGGTTAAATTACACCTCAAATTTTTAAAAATTGAAACATTAAAAAAAAAAAAATTGAAGGAAATTAGGAAAACATGGCTTCCAGATGAGGAAATGTGGGCGTAGAGAGGTGAAATGACTTCCCAAGAGAAAAATGGGAATTAATTCCAATATCTACTAACATTTCCCTCAACCTTTTCCCCAGCACCATGCTTCCCTAAAGTTGATACCCTATATCTTTTTTTATCATCATTGTCATTTTCTTTCTGAAAAACAGATACTGTTCTGACACAAGACCAGAGTTTTGGATTCAAATTGATTCCTCCTTGGGATTGAGCCTGTTGCCCACTGCCTGGTATGAATTGAGACAGGGGTCTGCCCGGGAGAAATGAGTTTTGTATCCTAGAAACAAGGCCGTACATGTGGCTGCCAGGGCTTGGCTAGGAAAGGTTCTTTGCCATCACAGGTGTTAGTTAATTGAGCCAAGCTGAATTATGTCATTGAGCAGGGCTGAGTGCTGTAATCACACACTAGACCTTTTTAAAATTGACTTGGTACGTCCAGTCCTACGAGGCTATCACACAGCTGCTTCCGCCCAGGGTCTCTGGCCAAGAGTTTTTGTGGTCTTCAGCTGAGCATTTTCTGGAGCTCGCTCTCTTTTTGATATTTCTTTGTGGCATAGCGCCTAAGGCACTTGACTGCTAACCAGAAGGCCGGCAGTTCCAACCCACCAGCCACTCCTCGGAAGGAAGTTTGGGCAATCTACTTCCATAGCGATACTGCCTCAGAAATCAGGAGGGGTCGCTATGAGTCCAATCGACTTGACAGCAGTGAGTTTAGAGTTTGAAATGTAATGCATCTTGTGGAAGAAATATACCAACAAGAAAAGTTTTATAAGCAAATTGTGCCATAGAAATATATGTTTCTTTGTTCTTCTAATCAATCCATAAATAAAGGGATTATACAGTCTGCATTCATTCTACACTGACTTATTGAGCATTTGTATATGCCTGGTACTGTTCTAGATGCTGAAGAAACAGAGTCCTGGCTTACTCTGGTCTGGGCACAGGCAACAAGCAAATAGACATAGAAACACATTGTGATTTTTTTAATAGGAGTTTTAAGGAAACAAATCAAGAATTATGATAAAGATTAGTTGAAGGGAATTTGGTTCACATGCAGATGCCATGGAAGGCCTCTTTATAAACAAGACTTTAAAATTATGTGTTTTACTCCCAGGAAGGGTAGTAGAAATAGCATTCCAGGAAGAGAAAAGAATGTGTGCAAAGGCCCTAAGGCAGAAAGGAGCTCAGTATGTTGGACAATGAGAGGAAATGAGCAAGGGGAAGAGTGGAGCTAAAACAATCTGTAAACAAAAACAACAATGAGATACCATCTTGCCAGGGCACTAATAGCAAAGTTCAGCAAGACAGAAAATAACAAATGCTGGCTAGGATGTGGAGAGATTGGGACTCTCATACACTGCTGGTGGGACTGTCAAATGGAATAACCACTGTGGAAAGCAGTATGGAGATTCCTTAAAAAGTTGGAATTAGAAATACCATTTGACCCAGCAATTCCATTACTAGGAATATATCCTAAAGAAGTGAGAGCAGGATAAGAACAGTTATATGCACACCCATGTTCATCACAACATTATTTACAATAGCCAAAAGATGGAAACAACCTAAATGTCCATCAGTAGAAGAATGGATAAGCAAACTATGGTACATACACATAATGGAATACAATGCAACACTAAAGAATAATTTAGAATCTACAAAATACCGTATAATGTGGATAAACTTGGATGACATTATGCTGAGTGAAATAAGTCAATCACAGAAGGACAAATACTGTATTAGTTCATTATTGTAAAAAGTCATGGAAAGGTTTATATATGGAAGGAAACTTTGTTGGTTACCAGCGGTGGGAGGGGAAAAGAGGGAACATTCCTAGATAGGTAGAGACACATATCAATTTGGGTGAAGGGAATGGCAATGCACCAAATGTGAGTGATCAACATGGTGGTATTGAGGAAGAGGAAGATGTAGACAGATACCTGAGAGGCACAGACAGCAAGGATGAACCCTTTTGCACATACAGTACTGCGTTGTCAGTGATGGCAAGCATTGCTCTATGGGTAGATAGATGAATGCGCAGGCTGAATGATCAGGTATATCTATGCAGGGGGTATTGTGTCCATGTCCATGTGTAGGGTTAGCAGACAATGTTTGTATATACATATTTGTATGTGCTGTAAGAATGTCCAGGTCTATAGTAGAGCTGACAAAGGGAAAATGTTGTGATGGCTCCTTGGCCACTGCCAGCTACCCCAAGAGAGTGACTAGTTGGATCTGTGGGCTCAGGACCATGGTCACAGGGACCATCAAGCTCAATTGGCATAACTACTACACAAAAACATTGTTCTACATCCTACTTTGGTGAGTAGCGACTGGAAGCTTAAAAGCTTGCAAGCGTCCATCTAGATGCAATGATGGGTCTCTCCTCATCTAGAGCAAAGAAGAATGAAGGAAACCAAGAGAGCTGTTACATTGTGGGTAATTGTAGTCAATGTCGTGAGACAAAATATGTATGAACTGTTGTATGGAAAATGAATTTGCTCTGTAAATTTTCACCCAAATCACGATAAAAATTAAAAAAAAAAAAATAGAGAGAGAGAATATGTAGAGACAGACAGGTGCCAGATAATATGGGACATTGTAGGATCATGAGAAGGTTGAGTTTTTTTTCTAAATATGATAGGGCTTCTGTTGAAGGATTTTTAGGGTTCAATTCAATTGATTCAATTTTTGTAATAAGATCTTTCTGGGTACTCAGCAGTCTCTGGGTGATGCAAATGCTTAAGTGCTCAGCTGCTAAATAAAAGGTTGGAGATTTATTGGCTCTCCATCTTGGATTAAAGGCCTGACAATCTATATCTGAAAAATCAGCCATTGACAACCCTTTAGAGCATAGTTTTATTCTTATACACATAGTGTCACCATGAGTTGGAATCAACCTCATAGCTATTGGTGGTGGTGATGGTTTTTCACTCAATGGAGGAAACAGTGGAATACTGCAAGTTTTAGCCAAATGACCAGTCAGAATGCTGATATAATAATCCATGGCAAGGGATGATGGTGGCCTGGATTACAGTGGTTGCAGTAGAAATGGAGCAGGTGAATCCATGCACCATCTTTGAGATAAAGTGTCTGAGGGATTGGATAAGTAAGATGAGAAAAAGGAGGAATAAGGTATTACTTCTAGGGTTCTGGCTTGAGAAGTGAAATAAGGAACACTAGGAAAGAAGCGTATTTCAGAAGATCAAGTTCTTTTTTGAACATGTTTAGTTTGACATCTTCTTAGACATATAAGTGGTCAACTAGGCAGTTGGGTATATGAATTTGGAGCTTAGAGGAGAGGTCAACGCTAGAAAGACAAATTTAAGTCATTAGCACGTGTACAGAGAGAAGAGATGATGAAATGGTGGGCCTGGAGGAACAGAATCAGACCTGCTAGGCCTAAGGGGCTTCAGAAGTCTTCCACATGGATATCCAAAGACCTCCCCAGCTCACTGCCCCCAAATAAGTATAGTCCCTCTCTGGCTTTTGAGGATCCATCATGGCTACCTCTAGTGTGAACTCCCTTAGGCAGTATTCTGGTTATCTATTGCTACATAAAAAACCTACACAACTCTGTGCAGATAAAACATTTTATTCTGTTCTGGAAGTCAGGAAGTTGTGAATCAGGAAGTTGGAATGGACACAGCAGGCTTTGCTGTCATCTCTGTGATGTCTGAGGCCTCTAGTGATGACTAGAATGGTTGGGGACTCAAACAACTGGCGCATCCTAGCTGGGGCTAGAAAATCCATTTCTGAAATCGTTTCTTCTTCTTCTTCCTTTTTTTTTTCTTTCATTGTGATTTGGGTGAAAGTTTACAGAACAAATTCACTTTCCATGCAGGAGTTCACATACACTTTGTCTCATGACATTGACTGCAATTTCCCACAATGCAACAGCTCCCCTTAGTAACTTCCCCTTGTTGTTGTTGTTGTGTGCTGTCGAGTCGGCCCCGACTCATAGCGACCCCTCCTTGGGTTTCCGAGGCAGTATCACTACGGAAGTAGGATTGCCCAACTTTCCTTCCGAGGAGTGGCTGGTGGGTTTGAATCGCCAGCCGTCTGGTTAGCAGGCAAGTGTCTTAGCCACTATGCTACCAGGGCTCCCCCTGACTTCCCCTTAGTAACTCCCCTTAGTAACTTAGAGGTAACTTCCTCCCTGTAGTTACCTCTTCCTTGTGTCCGTCCCTCCATGCGCTCCTGCCCCCTGAGCTGTCTCCCTGTGCATACACAGCCCTTCTGTTCTCCCATGATTGTTCTCTCCAAGGAGTGTATCTACCTAGTATAAATGCTCACTTCCTATGCCTGTCTTTTTTTTGGCTGGAAGCCATAGGAGTGGGTTCAATTCCAGATCTGAAGGGCAGCTAGGGGCCATAGTCTCAGTGGTTCCATCAGGCTCTGTCGGACCAGCAAACTTGATCCCTTTTTTCCCCCTCCCCAAATGATTTTGAGTTTTGTTCCACACTATTCTCCCACTCTATCCAGGATCTCCTACATAAATCCCCCTCTGAGTAGTTGACAGTGGTAGCTGGGCATCTTCTAGTTCTTCTGGTCTCATAGTCATATAGGCTGAGGATCACATGGTGTACCAGTCGCTTGGACTAATTGTTTCCATGAATCTTTGGTTTTCTTCATTCTTCTTTTCTCTGGATGAGAACAAGAGATAGTTTCTTCTTGCATATGCCTTGCTCCTGGACTAGGATGGAAGAATGATCCAGTGGGACTGCCAACTGTAGGGCCTGGAAGTCTCAGGGAAGTTGAGTCGGATCTGACTTGACGGCAGTGCATTGCATTGCATTTGTTCAAGGCTCCTAGAGGAAATGTCCCTAGAGAACAAGGTGGAAGCCACATACCTTTTACAACCTAGCCTTATAAGTCATATAACATTATTTCTGCCATAACCCATTGACTGAAGGCGTTATAAATCCAATCAGATTCAAGGGAAGCAACATAGACTTCCCCCCCCCCCATCGCTCTTAATGGGAGGAACATCAAAGAATTTGTGACAATATCTCAGAACTGTCACCAGTAGCTATCCACACCAGGGCCCAACTTCCCAGCAAGACAGGCACCTACGCCCCAGGTTAGGCTCAATCCTCATCTGACCTTGGTATAGACATGCTCCTGGCAAGGTCCTAGCTAATGGGAGGCAGGGGAGGGAGGAGGTGGAAAACCTTGTTCCTGTACCTGGAGATCAATCCAGTGGATAAGGCAGCCTCCAGGGTGACTGTGTTTTTGTCTGACTCCCACACATGCAGAGAACAAAGGTAGCTCTGGGCCTGGCAAAGTCTGACACTTAAAAAAAAAACTTAATCAGGGCTTATAGAATGAATGAATGAGGAAATGAAAGAAAGCTATAAATAAAGTTAAGCACTTAAGGAAAATGTTTTATTCTACTGCTGCTAAGGGAGCTCTGATGGCACAGTTATTAAAGCATTCAGCTGCTAACCAAAAGGTCGTTGGTTCAAACCCATCAGCACCTCCATGGGAGAAGGATGAGACATTCTGCTTCTGGAAAGATTTACAGCCTTGGAAACCCTATGAGGCAGTTCTACTCTGTCCTATAAGGTCGCTATGAGTCAGAATCAACTAGATGGCAGTGGGTTTGATTTTCTTGGCTCAGGTTATATGCTCTCTCTCCCTCACACATCAACTTTTCACTTCCCATGAATGGTAGGGACACAAATGCACAACGATACACTGTGTTTATTTCTCTTTTTTTCTAGTCTTGGAAGTCAAATTGCCTGCATGTCAATCTTGCTCAGCCATTGACACATATGTGACCCTGAGCAATTTAATTGACTGCTCTAAGTCTTAGCTTCATCTGTGAAACTGAAATCATTGCAGTGCCACCTCAGAGGGTTGTGAAAATTGATTAGCTCCTATGTGTAATATGCTTAGATTTGTGCCTGGAACATTGTGAAATCTGAATAAATGTTAGATACAGTCATCCTTAGAAGCAAAGATGGCACCACTTTGTCTCTAGTACTTTGGGCATGTTATCAGGAGGGAACAGTCCCTGGAGAAGGAATCATGCTTGGTGAAATAGAGGGTAAACAAAAAAGAAGACACTCAATAGAATGGATCAACACAGTGTCTAGAACAATGGGCTCAAGAATAGCAACAATTGTGAGGATGACACGAGACAGGGCAGTGTTTTGTTCTGTTGTATGTGAGGTCACTGTGAGCCAGAACCCACTCAATGGCACCTAACAACATTATGTTAAGGAGGCAGTGGTGGTTCAGAGGTAGAATTCTCACCCTCCATGAGAGAGATAAGGGTTCAATCCCTGGCCAGCGGCCCGTATGAACAGCCAGCACCTGTCTGTCGGTGAAGGCTTCTGTGTCGCTAGGATGCTTACCAGGTTTCAGCAAAGCTTCCAGAGTAAGACCTGGTGATCAGCTTCTGAAAAACAGCCAGTGAGAACCGTATGGATCACAACAGGCACCTGTCAAGGCATGGTGCAGGAGTGGGTAGTGTTTTGTTCTGTTGTGCGTGGGGATCACCATAAGTTGGGGGCCAACTCAGTGGCAGCTTACAGCAATTAGGATTTTTATTATAATTAGTGTTACTCTTGTTCACCAGATCTTTCATCAAGGATCAAAGTTAGCCATCAAGCCACCCTCAGTCCAGCTGTCTGAGGCAGAAAATAAGTCCAGAGAAGGCATATGGGAGATTCCCAATGCTTCACAACTGGCACAGAGCCACTGTGGGTGCTGCAGCTCCCATCAGCCACAGCTCCAGAGGGCCAGTGGCGTCATGTATTTGCCTGCCATGGTGTAAGCACTCCTGCCAGGCACACCCTCCCTTCCACCAGAGGGGCAAAGCGTGACACAGGAGCTGTGACTGGCTGGCAGGTTACTTGGGGAATATCAGGGTAGCCCCAGGGAGGACTTAGGGGTTAGGAAAAGAAGGGAAATGCAGGTAGAGTTTAGGGAAGTGGCTATTTATCTCCTCTTAAGGAAATATATCTCATTCTAGCAATAAGTAAAAAGAGCCCTGGTAGACAAACAGTTAAGCGCTCAATTGCTAACTGAAAGATTGGCAGCTCTGCAGCATAAAGATCTGATGGTCTTCACATAAAAATTATAGCCAAGAAAACTCTATGGGGCAGGTCTTCTCTGTCACATGGGGTCACTGTGAGTCAGAATCAACTCAACAGCACCTGACAACAATAGCAACAGGTATAATCACCCCAGCATGTACCTGCTCACCTTCAGCCCGATGAAGGCAAATGAACCAAACGTAAGCACCTCCCAGAACTACCTCCCGCCATTGTGCTTCCTGGGCACAGGCTGGTGTTGCTCATTTACCTGAAATAAATCAGCTCAGTTTAGAAGAGTGGAGGGCTGGACCCAGGCTGATGGGGAACCCACCCTCTCCAGGCTACTCTGCTTTGTCTATTAGGACCTACAGAGCCCACTGCAGGTCCAGAGATCCAGAGCCACCCAGCATGCAGTAGAAGGAACTCAGAACTACCAGGGGCTGCTGATCTGGGACATGGCTTTGGGGCCAGCTTGGTATCTCAACATTGGACTTAATCCTCTGAGTAGAACTGTGCTCCATAGAGTTTTCAATGGCTGATTTTCAGAACTAGATCACCAGGTCTTTCTTCCAAGGCACCTTCTGGTGGACTCAAGCCACAACTGATTCACAGCCAAGTGTGTTAACCATTTGCACTAAGTTCCTAGTTATGCAGCCAACAGAAGAATGTACAAATAAACTGTGATATATTCATGCAGTGGAATACCTCAGAGTAATGGTAACAAAATACCACAACTCACAACATGGATGAATCTTACAAGTATCTTTACAGAAGGCACCCAGCCTTGGAAGATCATTCCCCTTCCTCTTTCTTTGAAATAGTTAACACACTTGGCTGCTAAAAAGTTGGTGGCTTGAGCCTGCCCAGAGGTGCCTTGGAAGAAAGGCCTGGGATCAGCTTCTGAAAATCAGCCATTGAAAACCCTCTGGAGCGCAGTTCTGCTCTGACACATGTGGGGTCAACATGAGTCAGAACCCACTTTGTGGCAATTGGTAACTCGTTCTCCCAGAAGCTTCCTTTTATGGGGTACAGCTCAGACCCAATTGAGAGAAAACATGTTCCTAGAATTTGAGTCCAGGCTGCACATGTACTATTGATCTGCTACCTTCATTCATTCATTCTTTTTTTTAAAAAAAAATCCAAGTAAAGATGAAGCCCACAGTGAATCTGAATTAATTAGCTTTTCTGGCAGCTGCCATCTGTGAATTAGGAATTATCCTGAGCCAGTAAATTCTGATTCTTTGTGTGTGTTGTGTCATATTGGATTAAAGGAAATGTTATGGGTGAAATTAAATGCTACGCCTTTCGTATTGCTTCAGTTGCCTGAAGATAAATACTTTTCATGATGATAAATATACCATAAATTCTCATAACGATAACTGAAATTCAACTAAATAGGCTGCAGAACCCCATGTGACTGTGATTTTCCTTTTATCATCAGGTTGTTTATTCTTTATTGAAGATAATACTTGGTCCTTGCCTTCGAGGGATATTAAATCCAAGGCTAGTTTGGATGTCTAAGAAAAGCCCCAATCCAAACCCTTGTCTGCATCTTTGATTTTCTTCACTTTTTAAAAGGATGCACATTCACAGAGTCTTTGCTCCATAGGTTGAAATGGGTACAGGGCTGAAGTGAAAGAGAAGCAAGAAACATAATGCCAGAAGTCGGGGTCCTGACTCTGGCTCTATACTTCAACCGTGGGCAAGGCGATTAAACCCTTCACTCTTCTCTTTTCCCATCTGTTAAGTGATAGTATTACTAACTGTCCTGCCTACCTCATAGTGTTTTACCCATATCTGAAATACTAAACCAAGACCAAACCAGTTGCCATCAAGTCGATCCTGACCCATGATGACCCCATGTGCGTCATAGTGGAACTGTACTTCATGGGTGATTTTTCAAAAGTTGATCATAAGGCCTTTCTTGCAAAGCACCTCTGGGTGGATTCTAACCTCCAATGTCTCGGTTAGTAGTTGAGCACTTAACCATTTATGCCACCTAAGGACTCCCCTGAGATATTACTTGTCAAAATACTTTGGAAAAGACAGAACTTATTTCTTAGGTTGGTTCTTGCCATTACATTAGATAAATAGCTTAGCTCTGTGTCCAAAAGCCCATCCAGATACTAGATTCACAAAGCACAGTAATAGCAAAGAAACTAACAGACATTGGCACTCATAAGTTGAATGTTACATGCATTAAACAAAAGGTAACAACAAAGTTTAACCAACAAATATGTT
This sequence comes from Orycteropus afer afer, assembly GCF_000298275.1. Lineage (NCBI taxonomy): Eukaryota > Metazoa > Chordata > Mammalia > Tubulidentata > Orycteropodidae > Orycteropus > Orycteropus afer. The sequence goes on along the minus strand of NW_006921590.1, from coordinate 21,337,505 downwards.
TCTTGATAAGTAATAGCATGCTAAGTTGGAAGTTTTGACAAAGGCACCATCATATAATAACTAAAATTCCAAAGTGAGAAAGTTGAAATTAAGTGATGCAGAACACAGTACATTTTTCAACAACTCTTCAAAAAGATCTAAAATGGTTGGGAGAAGGAAAACAGAGAGAGGATTTATGAAGACATACATTTAGAGAGAGATGCTTCTGGGCTTGGAATCTCACCTCATTTCTCTGCAAGAAAGTGAGATTCAGTCTCAAGCTAAGGGAGAGGAGATGTATCAGCTAGCTATTGCTGTGTAACAAACCACCCCCAAAACTTACTGCCTTAAAGTAACAGCATTTATTTAGCTTACTCATGTACAGATTGGCTGAGGGGTAGCGAGTCTAGGTGATCCCACTTATGCATGTGCAGTCAACTGTTGAATCAGCAAAACAGTTCATTTCTTGCCCTCTGTCCTCAGCAAACTGAAAACATGTCCAAATACTGTGAAGGTGTGTAGCTGCATACAACATCAGAAACTAACACTGCTTTGAGAAGCCAGGAGGATTTGAGCAGAGAAAGCATTTAGTAAAAGAAAACAAATTAATTAACTCATTAAATCCATCTTTTCCAAAAGAATGGATGCAGTAGATTCTTGCATAACCTAATTCTATTTCCCTACCACGCCCAGCATCCCTTGTCTTACTTTTCTTCATGCTCTGATTCATAGTTCTGGAGATACTCATTAATTAATGCAGTGTTCTCAACCATTTCACATCACAGCCAAGAAATGCTTTGCAACATGAACTGATCACTTCTTAACCTTCTTGAGTCTAGATCAAGGTGTCATGATCTCAGCACAGTTGACATTTTGGGTCAATAATTCCTTGTAAGGGGCTTTCCTGTGTATTCCTGGCCTCTACCCTGGTGATACAAGGATTAAGTGCTTGGCTGCTAAACAGAAGGTTGGCAGTTTGAAATCACCCAGCCACTCCCTGGGAAAAAGACTTGGTGATCTGCTTTGGTATTGATTGCCGCTAAAAAAAAACCTTTTGGGGCAGTTGTACCCTGTCACATGGGGTCGCTATGAGTCGGAATCAACTGGATGGAATACAACAACCCAGTAGATGCCAATAGCATCACCACCTCCAGCTGTGACAATCAAAAATGTCTCCAGACATGCTCCGGTGGGGAGGGGGGGAGTTGTCCCCAGCTGAGAACAAGACATAACAAACATGATGTGAGAGACTGACTCTTTAAATGACCAGTTAGGTGGATATTAAATACTTGAATTGTGAATAGATTTCATTTATAAAAGTATTGAATTTTTCAAAATATGAAAAAATTGACTTTAATTAGAAAATTTTAAATTAGAATTTTGATATTCCTCACCTGTAATTTTTAATTTTAATAGATAATTTTGAAACCAGAAGTCTGGCAGTTCAAACCCACCAGCCACTCCTCGGAAGGAAGATGGGGCAATCTACTTCCATAGTGATACTACCTTGGAAACCCAAGGAGGGGTCACTATGAGTCGGGTCTGACTCGAAAGCACATAATAACAACAACAACAACAACAAACCTAAAACTTAAAAAATGTAAAAATGACTTCAGCCAAACAAATGTGTAGACGAGGCTTAACCCACTACCACTGGTTTGTGATGCTTGGTTTGAGTACATTATGCACTTGTTATAAGTTTTGTATACTGTACAACCCTGCATGTTATTTTCATAAGTGTGCTATATCAGTATTTTTCACATGTTGATGACTTCTTCTTCTTTTTTTTTTTTTTTTCCTGTTCAATAGATTTCATGTTAAGTCTTTGTCTTGATGCCTGTTGATTCTAGGTCTGGTTCCTAGCAGCAGACTGTCACTGGCCTACCCTTGAGTTTCTAAAGCAGCCCCAATCCAGGCATGATTCCTTCCCTCCTCTGCAAACCACTTTCTCTGATGCAACAAGAAATCCCTTTTTCTGCCCTAGACACAGCCCCAGCTCAGGAGGTGCGGGGGTCTGTGCACCCTAGGCGGGAAAGGCCGTGCAGGCAGGTGGGGCTGGAGCACCACGGCAGCATCGTTCCACCCCATCGTCCTGCCGGCTGGCTTCTGAGGTTGGGCCATATTAATCTCTTGCCTACATGAACGCTGTGCAGTGGGCATGAGAGCCACGGCACAGAGGGATCACACGTCTCTCCCTTTGACAAGATGAGGCTGACTGGCTGGCTGATGGGACCGGGGCAGCACGCCCTGGAACCTGCACCATTCCGCCATCTGCCTTCCCTTGCGGCCGCACCACAGGACCCAGCTGTGGCAGCCTCATTCACAGCGCTCCACCTGACCCTCTACCTGTCTCCAGTGCAAGGTACCTGGGTGCAGATCGGCTGCAAGGAACTCCATGTCTCTCAGGCCAGGCCACCAACTGCTCCAGAACAAATGCACGGTTTCCATTGTTAATTTTCAGATAAGGGGAGGCATCCTCTGACTTCATCTAACTTCACCAGGGGGCGAGAGAATCAAGATCAACATCAACAGCCCAAAGCTGTGTCCTAGGAGGCAGAGGTCAGATATGCTCACTCTCCAGCTTTCTATTAGTTCTGACACCAACTGTCCCTCCACGGCACTTTGTACTTCAGTGATCCACTGCAGTAGACACCCAGAACTCACACACAATACTCACCCTTCTGGGGTTTATTAGGGAAGTAATATGTTACAATTCAGGTTCAGGAACACTTAGGATACAATTCTTTGATCACCAGATCTTCAGGCATGCTTCTCTTTGGCCCTCAGCCTCTGCCCTGCTCAGGTGTTATGCAAAGCCCCGTTAGCTTTGCTGAATGGGTGCCCAGAGAGGCTTCCCACTCTGCCAGCAAGCCTCCTGCCCTAAGGCACTCAGCTCTCTCCCTCAGTGCGCCAGGAAGCTTGCCTGTCTGTTTTCTGGTTCTGCTGCCTCTGCTGCCACAGTTTTTCTCTGCTCTCTATCTGCCAATGAGGGGTCCAATAATGTGATACACTCCTGCTGCTTCTTCCGCCTTGATGACAGTGAGATCCCCCTTTCAGCCTCTGGGATGGCTCCTATTAGCCAAGTGAGATGGTAAAACTGACCAATTCCCTCATTAGGGATCCATACACCTTCTTTCTGTGGTCCCACGCCCACAAGGATGCCATGTACCTTATTTATATTCTAACAAGCTATCCAATCCCCTTGGTGGGCCACAAGCACTTCACAATTACACCGTTGCACCCAGTCATCTGGTGGGAGTCATAAAGACCATGACTAGAAGAACACCATACCCGGTACTGCCAAACTCGATCCGTGACTACTGAACTATAGCTTATACCTACCTTTATTGTACAAATATGATCAAAAGTAGCATTTTCAGACAATTGAATGAGAGTGAACTCAAAAACTCACTGCCATAGGATCCGACTCCTAGTGACCACTCTTCGGGTTTCCGAGGCAGTATCACTACGGAAGTAGATCGCCCCATCTTCCTTCTGAGGAGTGGCTGGTGGGTTTGAACTGCTAGCCTTCTGGTTAGCAGTCAAATGCCTTAGGCACTATGCCACCAGAGCTCCTTTTGCATGAGAGTGAATGAGGCTGAAATTCACTTCTGGAAATGTGCAAGACATGCACAGTGTATGCATGGGCATGCTGTGCCAGACGTTTTCCATAATGTCGTCATATCCACCAGTTATGTGTATGTGTATTCATTATATACATGGGCAAGCTATTTGTAGAAGACACAGTAGTCAATCTCACGTGTTGCTATTGTGATTGCTGCTGTTGTTGTTAGGTGTCGCTGAGTGGATTCCAACCTACACAACGGTATTACCCGGGAATCTATTGAAAACGCAGCTCCTGAGTTCCACCCCTAAAGATTTTGTTAATGGTGATCAGGATGTTGAAAATCTCTTCAGGTGAATCTAAGGGGCAGCGAGTGTTATACCATAGAATAGTAGAAAAGCTGTTTTTAACCGGTTTCACCCCTCAGAAACTCCCAGAGAATTTTTCAAAATGCAGTTTCTGCCCTTATACTTGTATATCTGGTTTGTGAGAAATGAGAAGTCCACACAAGTGCATTTTGCTTTCAAATTAGAAGCTCAGCGTGGAGATGAGGGCATATCTTTTATCATTATTATTATTCATGGGTTGATGTTTGAGGATCAGAAGCCAGGAGACTACCAGCGAACAATTAACTCTGGGATGAACTCTAAATGGGAGCCCCAAAGGCAGAGAAACGCAGCCACGGTTATGGCCCTGGGGACAGTACCTGGACTGGCAGATCCCAGAATGATTTCTGAGAGAAGAGAGCTGTGGGCAGAGAAGGTGAGTACCAGCCTGACAGGATTGAAGGTGGTTTGAGGTAGGTCAGGGACAGAACCAAGAAAGTAAAGAGATTTCTTAATTTGAGATACAAAGCTCCTTGATAGCAATGGAGAATGATTACAACAGAGATTACCAGGGCCTAAAGAGATTGAGGATCCCTTGGTGGTGCAAATGGCCGCTAACCAAAAAGTTGGTAGTTCAAGTCCACCCAAAGTACCCTCAGAAGAAAGGCCACACAATCCATTTCTGTAAAGATTACAGCTGAGAAATCCATGCAGGTTAGTTTTACTCTGAAACACATGGAGTTGTCATGGATCAGAATCAACTTGACAGCTATAGATTTGGTTTTCTTTCTTTCTTTTGTTGATATTTTGTTAGTGGTCAGTCAGTCAGGCTGGTTTACTGGAGGAGATGGAAACCAATTATACTTTAAGTGGGTAGCTTATTGTGTGGTCTGGCTTTCACTTGTTTAAAAAAGAAAAGGCTCACACAAGTAGGTGAGGAAGTGTGCTCTCTCTGGTCGCCATGTAGAAAATGAACCTGGACTCTTAGAAAAAACCCTTTGAAGAAACATCATTCCTGCACATAGGGACCTGGGCACCCAGGGCCTCTGGCTGAGCATCTACTAATGAACCTTCTCCTCCCTCCCCTTCCAGCTGACGTTCCAGTCTTCCAAACATGAGCTCTACCCAATCTCTGAAAAAAACAAAAATCAAACCCACTGGAAAGGTTTATATGTGGATGGAAATATTTTTTGTTGGTTACCAGGGGTGGGAGGAGAGGGGAGGGAACACTGCAAAAAAATTAAATAAATAAATATGAAATAAAATAAATTAAAAATAAAAAATCAAACCCACTGCCATCAGCTCGATTCCAACTCATAGCAGCTCTTTAGGACAAAGGAGAACTGCCTCATAGGGTTTCCAAGGCTGTAAATCTTTATAGAGGAGCTCTGGTAGCGTAGTGCCGAAGGCACTTGACTGTTAACCAGAAGGCTGGCAGTTCAAACCCATCAGCTACTCCTCGGAAGGAAAGTTGGGCAATCTACTTCCCTAGTGACACTGCCTCGGAAACCCAAGGAGGGGTTGCTATGAGTCGGGGCCGACTCGACGGCACTTAACAACAACAACAACAACACAAGTCTTTATGGAAGCAGACTGCCACATATTTCTCCCACAGAGCAGGTGGTGGGTTTGAACTGCCAACTTTTGGGCTAGCAACTGAATGCTTTAACCACTAGGCCACCAGAGAGCCTTACTCAGCTTCTCCTCTGCTCAAAACTCTCCGTTGGCTGCCAATGCTCTTAGCATCTTTCTCCTGATAGCAGGCATTCAAATGCTTGCACGGTTCTTATCCCAGTCTCTCTCTCCATATTAACTTGATTTTTGTTGAAGTCGACTCACCTTTTAAACCCAAATAAATTTATTTTAGAGGAAGATTTGGTGGTGGGTTTGAACTACCGACCTTTCAGTTAGCAGCTAAGCACTTTAACCACTGTCCCACCACCAGGGCTTCCATTCATATGTTGGATCCGACTCATAGCGACCCCTCCTTGGGTTTCTGAGGTGGTATTACTATGGAAGTAGATTGTCCAGTCTTACTTCCAAGGAGTGACTGGTGGGTTTGAACCACCAGCCTTCTGGTTAGCAGTCAAATGCCTTAGGCACTACACCACCAAAGCTCACTTCCATATGTGTAGATGTTAGGATTTACAACACATATATTTGGAGGACACAATTCAATCCATAACACTACCTTACTGAAAGGATTGGATTCCAAGAATTAAAGTAGTTAACACTAGCTGTGGTAACAATGACTGTAACATTTTAGTACTCCGAAGCAGTGGTCAGCAAAGGGCGACCTGCAGGCCAAATTATCTGTTAAAAAAAAAAAAAAATGCACTGCTGTGGAGTCAGATCCAACTCATAGCGACCCCTCCTTGGGTTTCCGAGGCAGTATCACTACTGAAGTAGATTGCCGAACCTTCCTTCCAAGGAGTAGCTGGCGGGTTTGAACCGCTAGCCTTCTGGTTAGCAGTCACATGCCTTAGGCACTATGCCACCAGAGCTCCCAAATTAGCTCTACTTCCTGTTTTTGTAAATAAACACAGCAACACCCTTTCATTTATGTATTGTCTCTGGTTCCTTTTACATCGACAGTAGAGTTGAGTAGTTGTAACAGAGTCCATGTGGACCACAAACCCTGAAGTATTTGCTACTGTGCCCTTTATAGAAAAAAATTTGCTGCCTCTGTTCTAAAGGTTTATTTCTTGCTCATGTCATAGTCAAATTGGGTGTTCAGCTGGCAGCCTTTCACACAGTGGTTCAGGGATCTCTTTTTGTCTTGTGTTGTGGCTTGATTGCACCCTCCTAGAAGCAGATGCTGAATGACCCCAGGGAGCCCCAGTAGAAGGAGTAGGAAAGTGACACACTAATAAATTGGGAAATGCAGCAAATACAGGATGTGTTAATGAGCTGTTACCACTATGGCAATTGGAGCTCACTCCTGTTGGGGACCTCTGAGAGACTGTGTAGAACATACCTCACAGCTATCCCACCTGAGGGCCACTGAAGTTGGGGTATTTATCCATCAGCAACTACCCACATCTGGTTGAGGGCCTTTAGCTCCCTGGCACTGCTAGACTCTCCCATGGGTAGGCTTAGCATGATTCTGCTGTCCATGAAAGTCCTCAGGCTGAGAGTTACTTGGAATTGCTGGGAGTAAGAAGTTGTGAATGGTGTGCACGTGGCATGGTAAGTGCTGAGGGCATATCAGCAGGACACCCACAGAGTATGCTGGATGGCACCACGATCATCTAGAGCCTTCTCCACTGGATCCTCTACATTTGGCTGGCTGACAAGCCAAGAGCAGGAGAATAACAGATCACATAGGGCCTTCATGGCCAAGACTGAAAGGGACACACTTCCCTCCCACTCACATTCCATTGGCCAGAACTCTGGTCCATGGCTGCCACTCACTAATTGCAAGGAAGCTGGGAAATGTGATCAGGAAGAGGTTATTTGTTATAGCATCATACCCAGCCCAACCTGTTTTATAGGCGCTCTGGTAGCATAGTGCCTAAGGCACTTGACTACTAACCAGAAGGCTGGCAGTTCAAACTCACCAGCCACTCCTTGGAAGGAAGGTTGGGTAATCTACTTCCATAGTGATACTGCCTCAGAAACTCAAGGAGGGGTCACTGTGAGTCAGAGACGACTCGATGGCACACAACAACAACAACACCTGGGCAGCTCAAGGGCAAAGATGATTATCTTGTTCACCTTTGACCCCCACCACCTTGCATGATGCTTGGCTTACTGGGCACTCAGAAAAATGCCCATTTCTTCTAGGTCTGCAACTCAGCACCTTAGACCTAGAAGCCCAACAAGCTGAGGCAGAGCATCATTTCCCCTCCCTTCACCATCTCCCCTCCATTTCAGTTGATCCATTTCAATGACCATAGTAACCCGGGATCTCCTGGCATCTCCTTCAAATGTTTGCCCCGGCAGGCCATTGAGCCTATTTCTTTGGCTTCCAGATGTACACATCATTGTTGCTTGTTTTATTTTTAACACTAAAAACAGGTACATGGATAAAAAATCAGGTAACAATACGTTGATGTTGTTATGTGCCATCAAATCAGACCTGACTCATAGCGACCGCTCCTTGTGTTTCTGAGGCAGTATCACTATGGAAGTAGATTGCCCTATCTTCCTTCTAAGAAGTTGCTGGTGGGTTTGAACCGCCAGCCTTCTGGTTAGCAGTCAAGTGCCTTAGCCACTATGCTACCAGAGCTCCTGTAACAATACATGCTCATCTTTAATTCATTTAATCTCTATCAAGCCACTTAAGTTCCTTGACCTTCAATTTTTCATCTGTAAAATGGGGTTTTGTTCTGGTTACCTAGTGCTGTTCTGACAAGAAAATACCACAAATGGGATGGCCTTAACAAACAGGAGTTTATTCTTACAATTTGGAGGCTTTAAGTCCAAGTTCAAAGTGCCAGGCTCTGGGGGCTGGGTGAAAGCCCCTCAACCTTGGGGTCCAGCTCTGCCTCCTGCTCCCAGCCTAGTGGAGCTAGAGGAGTTTCTTCTCTCAGACAGCTGCTGGTTGCTGAGGCTGAGAAGCCCCAAGGTTGACAAGTAAAAAGGCACAGTCCCGATGTTACCAAACCACATGACAGGCCATTAACTTAAGTCCATTGTAAGTCCCAAGGTCGGCAGAGCACAGCAGGCTGCTGGCAATGATAAGGCTACATTCAGGGTCCAAGCGTGCCAAAGGCTAGAGACCATTCCCAAGGCTTCTCCTTATGTACGGGAAGCAGACCACATCCCAAAGGCAGCTACTCAGCTGCTTGTGGTAGATCCCACCATGGAGTTGATTGCCAGTCTCGTCATGGGGAATAACTACCACCAGCTTCCCAGCCACTCAACCAGGCCCAGCCAAGTTGACACACAAACATAACCACCATAGGTTCAGAATAGCAATCTCCTGATATCCATTTTTCCTTTCTGATAGACCTCCCACTACCACCAATATTTAGCCACACACATGGCTGCCTGGAATAATGAATATGTTTTCCAGGTTACTTCCTTGAGTGACTAAGTTCTGGACAAGGGAAATAAACAGAAATGTCATGGGCAACTTCTGGGGAGTGTTCCCAGGGAGCAGTAAGCATGTTCTTCTTCACCTAATCCACCTTCCTGCTGGCTGGACTATGGATGTGACGGCTAATTCTTGGGCAACTATCTTGTGTTTGAGAAAGATACTGGAAATAGAGGATGGCAGAACAAAAGGGCAAAATCAAGCTATATTCCAACCTAACACTTCTTTTCTTTGGACATCATTTACCTGGCAGAGAAATGAGCCACTATCTCATTTAAGCCTCTGATGTTGAGCAGTGCTTCAATAATATACCTCCTCCAGGACAACTGGGGGGATTAAGAAGATCATTAAGGTAAGTCACCTCACACAGGGCTCTGCACAGTGTGAGTAGCTAGAGTTATTGGATTAAATTTCCTTGCGTAGGGTGGGGAGTCTGTGACAGAGCATAGGTTTATGGCAACATGTAGACCTCTATAGACCCAACGACATCTCCTCACTCTGTGTGAAATCTTGCCAACAGAGCAGCAAGACATGGTTCTTGTTAGGTAAAGTAACAGCTTGAGGGATTTTGCAGAAGCTATTGATTTGGTACCAGAGGACATGAGGGGCCCCAGGGATGGACCTTACAGAGTTCATGGTTTGACCCCTAGTGATGTCAGTCTTTGCGGCAGGCGGGAAAGGATGCTTTAGAACATTGTTCCTCAGCCCATATAATGGAGGTGGTATTTGAGCAAAGACACAGTATCTCTCTACACTCTGTGCCTGTGAGAACAGCCATATCCTGGTCTCAGGACCCAGTCCCTCTGGATCGTGATTGGTTCTGCCGCTGTCCTTATCTCTGATTTTCCTACCAGTGAAGTTTCATTTCTCCCTTTGCGTGACTGACTGACAGAGAGCTCTCTGCAGTGCCTCTCATTGTGGTCTGAAGGACGCAGTGACCTAGTTTTCATGGTGATGCAGGGAGTCTGCTAATGCAGGAACAGCAGCCAGGCAGGCTGTTGTTGGAGAAAAATGTTGTTGGATTTCCTCCTCTTCCTGGGGCCAACGTGCTGGGCTGAGGCCTATAGCACTCTCTGGGCTGGGAGGTGATGGAAGGGTCCTGCAGCCAGGAGCCCTGCTAAAAAACCCACGGCTCAGACAAGGAAGAGAGAGGTCCTGAAACAGAGAGGGTGAGAGCCATTGTTACTACACAGCCTCAACATGCCACACCCTCAACAGGCCTGCATTTCTCCAGAGTCACCTTTCAGCTGCTCATCTGTTGACAGGGCCTTGCCAGACCCAGAAAGGGTTAGGTGGGCACTGCTGACACACAGTCCATTCAGGTGGCTGGGCCCAAGCCCATGGACTGTGTGTTTCTGTATATCTCTACAACTCTATCTCCCCTTCAGAGATCTCCACCAATAGCTGGAAACAGAATCACATAGAGATAAAGAGGTCTCTGGACCTAGAACACCTAGTGTTCAAATCCCAGCCCTGCCATTGATGAGCTGGTTGATCATGGACAAATTATTTCACTTTTCTATGTCACAATTTTTCCATCTGTAAAATGGGGATCACAGAGTTGTGAGAATGAAATGAGTTAACCCACATGAAGTCCTCACAATGAGTCCTTACTAAGCCTCAGTTGCTAGTATTACTATCATTCAGGTGGCCATGTCCTTACTCACCTCCTCCAGCCCAGCAGAGTTCTACACTCTACTCCAGGCAGCACATGTAGACAGCTTCAAACAAACCAAACTCACTGCCTTAGAGTCAATTTGACTTATAGCGACCCCTCCTTAGGTTTTCAAGGCAGTATCTCTATGGAAGTGGATCACCAACCTTCTGGTTAGCAGTCAAATGCCGTAGGCACTATGCCACCAGAGCTCCTGAGCCTAAACCCATCAGGAGGCTGGAAGAGTGAGGCTGGGAAACTCAGTGGGTCAAACCTTGAAGGAATATTTCCTTGCCTCCTCTTTACACCTTCAACAAATCACCTAGACAATCATGTCCTCTCTTAAAGTGATACCTCAAATCACACCCTACTGGTGAGACCTTCCATTACTACAAAGGAGAGAAAGGTCAAGCTTTGGAACAGAAATCTGTGTTCCAGTTCTGGAGCCACCACTCACTATGTGATGTTGAGAAATTAGCTTATCTTCTTTGAACTTCAGTTTCCCCAGATATAAAGTGGAGATGGTAGTTATCTTTGCTCTCTACACACTCCCTTTGGCTGGCTGGAGCTCAGATAAGCCCCTGGCCTCCTTCCCTGTGCTCTTTCACCTATTCTTGGGCACTTTCAGCTGCTGCCTATGTGCTGTTTATATCTATATTAGTCAGGGTATGTTAAGCTATGCCACAATGACAAAGTAAATCAGAAATTTAAGCAGGTTTCTTTCTGGCTTACATAAATTCTAGTGTGGATTTGAAAACTGGGTAGCTGTCTGCCATGTTTTCTCTTAATTGTCAAGAGTCTAGGGGCTTCCCTCTAAAGCAAAGAATGAAGAAAACCAAAGACACATGGAAACAATTAGCCCAAGGGACTGGTAGACCATTGATCCTCAGCCAATATGACCATGAGACCAGAAGAATTAGATGGTGCCCAGCTACCACTGTCAACTACTCAGAGGCGGGATCGGTGCAGGAGATCCTGGATAGAGTGGGAGAACAATGTGGAACAAAACTCAAAATCATAAAATAAAGGGTGGCTGGTCTGATGGAACCTGGAGAAACCCCTGAGACTATGGTCCCTAGCTACTCTTCAGGACTGGAATTGAACTCACTCATGTGGCTTCCAGCCAAACAATATACAGGCATAAGGGGTGAACATTTACATCAGGTCGATATGCTCTTTGGAGAGATCAATCATGGGAGAAGAGAAAGGCTGTGTTTGCACAGGAAGACAGCTTGGGGGGCAGGAGTGCATGGAGGGAAGGACACAGTGAAGGGGCAATTATGGGGAGGAAGTGTGAAG
>NW_006921590.1:21315214-21318016 GCF_000298275.1 Orycteropus afer afer | reverse complement strand
AAAAAAAAAAAAAAAAGCTTTAACTAGGAAGTAGCAAATGTTAGTTCTCACAGCCCATTGGCTAGAACAGTCTCATGGCTTTGCTGCCTGCAAGGAGGCTGGCGGAAAGTGGGGAGCACGTGGTTAACTGGTGAACAGTCATTATCTTTCCAGAGACTCTCTTTCTAGCCACTTCTAGCTACCTGGCTTATTTTCCTCAGTGCCATGGGGCAGTCAGAGGGCTGCATGGGCCCTCCCCCCCTCCAAGGAATGGCACCATCCCTGAGTCATGCTTGGCTGCAAGAGAAGAGCTGACAAGGGGATAACTCCAAGTCAGACCCTTCAAGTGTAGGCAAGAGGTTGATAAGCAAACCCAAGAGGCCAGCCCAGTGACCAAGGTGAGAGTCAGAGGGTCAAAAGCCCCAGGTTGAAGGCAGGGGCCGGTAATGTCTGGACAGACACAAGGCTGCAGTGTAGGAAACTCAGTGCAGGCAGCCCCAGAGCAGACTGTCTCTCCTGCCCTTGGTGTTCTGAGTAAGTCATCACGAACCCCTTCTCTCATGAAATCCCCTTAATTCCTTACAGTTACAAAAAAAGGGGATTCCTTTTCTCAAGAGCTGCTGATGTCTTAATTAATTAGCTTTCCTTGGTACACAGGTTCTTATTAAAGGTTACTTGGGACTGAGTGGGGGGCAGATGAACTTCAGGGGAATGTTTTGTAGATCAGCAGCCCAATCATCAGGGTCGCATGGGTGCTCTGCTCGTAATCTCTTTTATTATTATTTTCTGCTAAAATCTACTGTTGCTGTGTGGGTGACTGACATTTTAGCACAGTTAAGTGCCTTCCTGGGAGATATCATTTCATCTTTTAAAGCAGGAATTCTTTTGGCAAGATTGTGCCTGGGGCAGAGATGGTGAGGGGCGGGGGAATTACAGAGGCTCAGCTGGCACCATGTCCCCCCAAGGGGCATTGGCAGCTGAGCTGCTTCCACAGCCCTGAGCTGACCCTTGGGCATGTCTGGAAGAGAGGAGAGGGAGAACTCATGGTGGACAGCTGGGTTTGGGCTGCCCAGGATCATTTTCTCCTTCTTGGACAGCGTCCTAACTCCTTTGGGGACCTGTCTTATTTGGAACTGACTCTGAGACAAGATTTCAACTCAAAGTAGTTCCTTTAGAAGACAACCCCAGGAAACACTGTAGGGAAGTGGAGGAGTGAGACAGAGAAAGGAAACCAGTTTAAGGAGTGTGTTATCAAGCCAGTGACCACTGTGGGCTCACTTCCCTGGGGAACTCGGGGAGATGGTGTTAAACACACAACTCTGAGTTATCCCAGCCAAAGAATGGGGAAACTGGGGTATTTATCTACCAATATCCTGTCTTTCATTGATTGAGAGCTGCTTCTGGGGACATTAATTCCCTGGCATGGCAACTTGCCCTGAGCATTCCTACAGGGAAGAAGCCCTCAGGCAGAGCGCCATGGTGTTCACAGTAAGTACTCCTCTGCACGCAGAGGCCTCCATGAGCTTTGAGCTGAGCCTGATCAGTCAGTATATTCCATGCCCCTGGTCCACACCAAAGGGCTCAAGGGCAAGCAAAAGGCTCAAGGTAGGTCAGCAGCTGAGACCTAGAACTTTGGCTAGTAGTCGGAGGAGAACAGCCCCAACAGCTTTAGGTGTGCTGACTTCCTGAGCTGCTGAGCTGGGAGGAGCGGCCTGGCCATTCTCTCACCTCATGTGCAGAGTCGACTTTTAACGAAGCCAACTCAGAGGAAAGCAGGGTTGAGAGATTTAATGGCACCCCCCTTTTTTTTTGTTGTTCTTAAACATTTATTTTTGGGAAGAAGGCACAGCAGCTATGATACCTTCTCTCAGGCTTTTGGTGCATCTGTTTGCGTGGTTGGTCAGCAACCAACAACAACAACAAAGAAAAAGTCTGCTATGGCCAAGGAGTTGGAAAATGCATGTGGCTCCAACCCTATGGACTACATGGTTTTGCCATGGCTGCCACTTGAGCATCGTGCACCAAAGCTGACCCAGCCAGTGGCCAGGGCAGCTGGCTTTGGCCTATATCTGTGATGTGGAGGAAAACATTAAATCCTTGGCTTGAGGGGAGTGTTTGGTGTTGCTGGTGGAATTTCTCTCTCATCAGAGGCCAGCATTTTTTCTAATTCTGAAATAGTTCCCTGCCATCTTCCTGATCTGAATCTTCTGTGGCACCAGGTTTATTTATACCTATCATATGTAGGAGCATCCCTTTTCCCAGCTTCCTCAGGGCCAACAGCTGTATTCAGACAGACACATAGACACACACCACAAGTGGCCCACTCCTCTGTCATCCAGATCGAAACCATAAGCCCCCCTCCCTGGCCCACAGCCTGCTTGCTCTGCCCTTACTATTCAGTCTGGGAGTCCTGGCCACACGTGGGCAGTGCTGAGCTCTGAAGTCCAGGGGGCAGTTCTGAGTGGCAGAGTATGGACACAGCTCATGGGTTTGGCATCTCTTCTGGCTCAGAACCCACCCGTGGGCAGTTTCTGGGGCTGCAGCCTTGTATCTCTGGAGACCACTATGTGGTGTGTGGGTGGCTTTGGGTCGTCTCTACATGTGGCCTCCCTCATCTTGCTGCCAAGCATGAGGAGGCCAGTGGGCCCTGTGTGGGTGGGCATGGGGGAAGTAGGGGAGCAACGTTCTGGCCTCAATTCTAAGGCTTTTACTTGTTTCTCAAAGCCCTTTCTGAGAAAGCATTCTGAGGTCAGGACCTGGGGTTGGGTGAAAAGGTTAGACACCGAAGAGCTGCATGTGTTTGATCTTCTGAGTGTTCAAGGA
>NW_006921590.1:21272343-21315114 GCF_000298275.1 Orycteropus afer afer | reverse complement strand
TTTTTTTTTTTTTTTTTTCCCTCTGCCTATTTTAAAAGTCTTTTGCACTCTTTTTCTCTCTCTCTAGTTTTTCTTCCTTCCTCTTTCTCCATTTCTGTGTCTGTCTCTGGGTCTCTATCTCTGTGTATGCCTTCATATATCTCTCTGTGTGTCTTTGTCTCTAAATGTCTCAATATCTTGATATAACTCTGGATCTCTATGGGAGTATCTCTGTCTCTCTTTGTCCTCTCTCTCTCTCTGTCTGCCTGCCTGTCTCTCTGGCTCTTTCTCTTCCTGGGCCTGGCTCTGTCCATCTATCAGTGTGTGTATGTGTGTCTTTCTGTCTCTCGCTCTCTTCTTGGCCCAGTCCCGAAAACCTGGTGTGGGAACACAGATGAGTTAGGGCTGGCAGTGACTGGAAATCACAGGGAAGCCAGCCAGGACTGACTTATCTGAAGGGAAATGAATCGTTTATTTCCTGGGAGAGGAATTTGGGGGTGAATCCTGTCCCAGTCCTTGAGCCTGACGAGCCTGCTGTGCCATTCTGGGGTCCTCCAGTCTTGTTCAATTCCCCCCCCCTCCAAAAAAGCCACTCTTCCCTCAGGCTGGACCAAACATAATAGGGAAAGAAAAGTAGCACAAGACATTATAGTGTTGAGAGATGTCTAGGTGCAGTGCAACCAATTAATACATAAAATATTATACATGGGCTAGTTTATTTCCATCTCTGAATGTCTAGGTGGGCACAGGATGATTTGGGAGGTCTTCTTACAGGGAAAACCTTATATGTAGGGACCACTTACATTTGAGGAAAGGGAGCATTGGTGTCTGTGGATTTAGAGAGCAGTCCTAATGTCCCAGAGCCCTGATGGAGGCGTGAACCAGGTCTGCCTCCACCAGACATAATTCTCAACTACTGCACAGCATGCTGCCTGCCCCCAGTTACTTTGGACACAGTGGCTGAGACCACTTCTGTCATCACTGAGAGTTCCAAGGACGCCCCACCCAGTGCTCCTCAGCTATCCAGCACTGCCACCTCTGCTTGCCAAAGCAATGGCCTCAGAGGAGGTTGGGCCAGTGTCTGTGGGCATGTCGTGGCAGGCATGGGAGTTGGCTGTACCTTGAGAGGGGCAACCCGTGGAGAAAGACTTGGATAAAAAGTGGGAAGGCCTTCCAGATGAAGCACTTGCACCAGACCCTGAGATGGAACAGCCAGGGTAGTGAGGTCAGAGGGAGCATTCTGCGACCTGGGAGCTCTGGCTTATGGGAAAAGGGGATCCGTGAAAGGCTTCTGAGCATGGGTGACCTGAAGATATAATGTTTTATGTAGAAAGAAAAACCTGGCAGCTCTGGGCTAGGAGGCCTGGTGGGCCATGTCGGTGACAAGACATCCAGCTAGAAAGTAGACTCTCGAAAAAATAGACTGAGTCTGGTCCAATGAGATGCTACCCAACACCAGTATGATAGTTGGAACTGTGTGTCCACTTGGCTGGACCACAATTCTGTGTGGTTTAAGCAATTGTGATGTGGGTTGTTCCAATGATGGGATTAGATGTGTATGTTTTGAGCAGCCAATCTGTTGAAAGGGACTTTCCATAGAGGTATAGCCTGCTTCCAGTATATTTATGGACATCCTGGGAAAAGAGACTCTCTTCTGTGGATTGGGATTCTGTTGTGCTACTCTGACAGATACCTAAAATGTGGAAACAGGAGTGGAGTACATCCTTGACCCGAGACCCTGACAGAGAGACCCTGGCATATGGCATGAGAGATGGCAGGAGCAGAGCCAAGAGACTGGCAGAGAGATGCCGATAGGGAGACCAGCATGAAAGATGGCAGTAGCAGAGCCCAGACACTGGCAGCAACAGGCTTACCAGCCACAGAGGAGAAAGCTGGGTGCCATTGGGTAGGTGGCTTCCTGGCAGAGTGGGTTGCCTTCAGCCATTAATTGGTAAAAGAGACCAGCATGAAATGGGGTAGCAGGTTGGCTGGCCCACAGAGCAAGAAAGCTAAGTGCTTTTTGGGCAGGAAGATTTCCTGCAGAGTGGGTGGCCTTCGGCATTAATCGGCAGAAGCAGAGAGACCAAGGAAACAGAAGCAGAGCTGCCTCAGCCTGAAAAGGTAGGACCATAGTCTTTGGGGGTGAAACCACCACAGCCCCCTAGGTTTCAAAGAGCCAGGCCTTCACCAACTTAGTTCTGGAGTGTAGGGCTGCTCATTCATGTGAGCCAGTGGGATGGAGCCATAGCCGCTGCCCAAGAGTGAGGAGGCAGGGCTGCTATGCCCAAAAGGGAGAGGAACGGGGCCTGCCAGGCCAAGGGGGTGAGGTTGCCACTTAGAGGAACTAGGGGACTGGAGCCACCCAGTGAGAGAGATCTATACAGATGCCAAGATGACAAGGGGTGCAATTATGGTAGTTCAATTTGTGTGTCACCTTGGCTGGGCCTGGTTGAATGGCTGGACAGCTGGATGTAGTATTCCCCATGATGAGACAGGTAATCAACTCCATGGTGGAATCTACTGTGAGCAGCTGAGTAGCTGCCTTTGGGTATGTGGTCTGCTTCCTGTATGTAAGGAGAAGCTTTGGGAATGGTCTCTAGTTTATGGCACCCTTGGACCCTGCATGTAGCCGTGTCATTGCTCAGCAGTCTGCCATGCTCTGCTGACCTAGGGACTTAAAATGAACTTGAATTAATGGCTTGTCGTGTAGTTTGGTAACATCGGGACTGTGACTTTTATTTGTCAACCTTGGGCTTGGCAGCCTCAGCAGCCAGCAGCTGTCTGAGTGAAGAAAAGCCTCTAGCTTCAGTGGGCCGGGAGCAGGAGGCAGAGCTGAAGCCCAAGGCTGAGGGGCTTTCACACAGCCCCTAGAGCCTGGCACTCTGAAGTTGGACTTCTAACCTCCCGAACTATGTTTGTTAAGGCCATCCCATTTGTGGTATATTTCTGTCAGAGCAACACTAGGTAACCAGAACAACCAGTGACACGCCAGCTTTGCAGTGTGTGTACACATTTGTGTACGTACACGTTTGTATGCTGGTGTGTGCGTGGTGACTTGTAGATCTTCTGCTAAATTCCCATCTGTTGCCGAGTCTTCCCTTCCTGCCCCTCCCTGCAAATCTCTCACTCTGAAACCGCAGAGAAAAGGTGGGCAAATAAAACAGAGCTAGATACAAAAATAACAAAAAATAAAACAAAACCTGAGGGAGAAGATGAGGTCTTTCTATGCCAGGGTGGGGAAGACTGGGCCTAATCTCCATTCTCACCAAGGTCAGATTACCCCATAAGCAAGATAACTATGGGCTTACTTGTGTTTACTAATCTGTAATGAACAATTTTACAATTTTTTTT
Source organism: Orycteropus afer afer (assembly GCF_000298275.1). Taxonomy (NCBI): domain Eukaryota; kingdom Metazoa; phylum Chordata; class Mammalia; order Tubulidentata; family Orycteropodidae; genus Orycteropus; species Orycteropus afer. The sequence continues at coordinate 21,311,784 of NW_006921590.1, read as the reverse complement.
ACATCACAGTTTCTGCTTCTAGGTATGGCTGGCATCTGTCCCTCCCCCAACCCCATAGCACCTTCCTACAGAATCAAAGCCTCTTTTCTAATTTACCATCTCAGATGAGGTGGAGTACCCAGTAAGCAAGGTAAGCATGGGTTTACTTGTGCTTACTTACTAATCTGTAGTGAATAATTTCACATGAGCTTCATGACATCTTTTGATGTCACTACAGATTAGTAAGAAAGCACAAGCATGCCCGTGCTTATCTTGCTTGTTGGGTAATCTACCCCTGATTCTTATCTCCCACTCCTGATGGTGCGGGATTTAGGATTTTAGTAGATCCCTTGAGGGTCTTATTCACAACAGCCCATAAACAACTCAATTGTCCATGGACAGGAGAAAGGACAAACCAGACGTAGCACTCACAACAGAACTCTAGGGAGCTGATATGTAGGGACCACTTACATTTGATGAAAGGTTGCACTGGTGTCTGTGGATTTAAGGGGCACTGAGCTCCGGTAGCGTAGTGGCTAAGACACTTGCCTGCCAACCAGACGGCTGGCGGTTCAAACCCACCAGCCACTCCTCGGAAGGAAGGTTGGGCAATCCTACTTCCGTAGTGATGTTGTTGTTGTTGTTATGTGCCGTCGAGTCAAACCCAACTCATAGCGACCCCTCCTTGAGTTTCCAAGGCAGTATCACTACGGAAGTAGCATTGCCCAACCTTCCTTCCGAGGAGTGGCTGGTGGGTTTGAACCGCTAGCTGTCTGGTTAGCAGGTAAGTGTCTTAGCCACTATGCTACCAGAGCTCCCTTGGAAACCCAAGGAGGGGTCGCTATGAGTCGGGTTTGACTCCACGGCACATAACAACAACAACAACGGGTACATAAAGGCTGGACAGAGAGGTCCGAATCTCACTGACAGCATTTTGAGTGACACAAGGAGTATGTACATGAGGATTCCATTCATAAGAAATTCTAGAGCAGGCTAAAGGAATCCTGTGACAGAAAGCAGATCAGTGGTTGCCTCAGGGTGTGGGGGAGGGTGTGATTGGGAGGGGTGCTAGAGAACTTTCTGGAGAGATGGAAATATTCTATATCTTGATAGGGGAGGTGGCTCTGAAGTAAACATATGTCAAAACTCAGTGAATTGAATTTTTAAATAAATTAAAGATTTAATTTAAGTACATAAATTTTAACTCAATTAAGATTTAAACAAACAAAAAACAATGAGCTTCTAATTAAGAAAAAGAAAGAAAGGAGGGCGGGGCAGCAGTAACCTTCCCAGAGAGAGTAGGATGTGGCCTGGCCTCTTAAGGATCCCTTAGGATAAACTGAGGTATCCATCAAACCTAAACCAAGCCTCACACACACAGAGATGCCCTTTGCTGTGGGCTGCTGGCTGCTGGCTGCTGGAGAGGGTGGGCACAGCCCTGAGAGTGCGGTCTCTTGACATTGGCACCCTGGGTACTTGGTGTGCCTCACCCAAGTCTGGATCGTGTGGGTGTGGGCCCTGTGGACAGAACATCCCAAGTTTTAGTAGAAGCCTCAAATTCTGGATGTCATGTGAAAGCTCCCTGTTTTTAATGTTTTCAGCCAATGCATAAATTTCAAAATACTGAGTAAACCTCACAGAACACATCAAGCCCTATTGCCGGTTTGCTCGCTTGTCTTCAGAAATTCTGTCCTCAGTTTCCAATGGCAGCAGCGCTCTAGCAGTTCCTCTACTCTTTCACACAACACGGATTCCTGATGTTTGATTTAAGTAAAGGCACCTGGGTGCCCATGAGTACTAACCAAAAGGTTAATGGTCCAGACCTACCCAGTGGTGCCACAGAAGAAAGGCCTGGCAATCTGATTCCCTAAAGATTACAACCAAGAAAACCCTATGGAGCTCAGTTCTGCTCTAACAAATGGAGTCATCATGCGTTGGAATCAACTCAAGGGCAACAATTTTCTTCTCTTCTCTTTTTTTTTTTTTTGAATTCAACTAACCAACTGTGTGATCTGGGGCCAAATCAGGAAGGTGCCATCTTGGGTCAAGCCAGTGACGGGGGGTTGGTGCCATCAGTATAAGAACAAGCCATGAGAGAAAGACTTCCAAAAGAGGACATCCTCTCTGTGAGACTGTGTTTGTGTATTTATTTTTCTGTGGATTGGGAAAAGCAGCTAAAACTCCATTTCAGCTGTGGAATGCCAGCCCCCAGGCTGGACAACCCTGTGAGGAAATGCAGCCCAATGGAAGCCTCCCTGTGGAGATTCAGCAGCCCCACCTCCCTCTCAGGGAAATGTAAACACTCTGTGCTCCCCTCAGGGGCTGCAGGCTTCTGGGCTTCCCTCCCTCCTCAGCCTCCTAAGCTTTAGTGGGACCAGGGATTCTAATGCTTGCGCTGAGGTTCCTTGTCTTTAAAATGAGTATCTTAGTGGTCAGGAGGACTAAATGAGGCAAAGTCTGTGGAAGCAGCTGGATATTTGTTAACAGTTGAGTGGAGTCCTCTTGGACTGTGAGATCTCTGAGCCAGAGACATCTGTGATGGAAATAACACCTTGGGTGGGAGTGAAGAGAGGTGTCCCTTGCTCTTGAGCACTGCCTGAGGCTCCCAGCATTGCCTTATGTCAGGGTGTCTGAGAAGTCAGCAGTGGTGAGAAACGTAATCCATCTGCTATCATTAAGAAAGACCCATGTTGTGGAGGCAGCGACCGGGGTTCAAATCCTATTTCTGCCACTTACTTGCTGTGAGACCTGTGGCAAGTTATTTAACCTCTTAGAGCCTCAATTTTCTCTTCTGTAAAATGGGATGATAATAGTACCTACATCACATCACAGGAATGTTGTGAGGATTAAACAGATTAATGTAAGTAAAGCACTCACACTCCAAGCCATAAATAGGCCTTTCCCTATTGGAAAAATGTTATAAAGCCAATTATTCACCAACAACCAAACAAAACTCATTGTCATTGAGTTGATTCTGACTCATAGCAACTACCATTGTGTTTTCCAATCTTTACAGAAGCAGAGTGCCTCATCTCCCTCCTGCAGAGCAGCTGGTGGGTTTGAACTGCTGACCTTTTGGTTAGCATCCAAACACCTTACCCACTGTGCCATCAGAACTCCTTGTGGCCAATTATTGTTGTTGTTAGGTGACATCGAGCTGGCTCTGACTCATAGCAACCCTATACACAACAGAATGAAACATTGCCCAGTACTGTGCCAGCCTCACAATCTTGCTATACTTAAGCCTGTCATTGCAGCCACTGTGTCAATCCATCTCATTGAGGGCCTTCTCCTTTTTCACTGACCCTCCGCTTTACCAAACATGATATCCTTCTCCAGGGAATGGTCCCTACTGACAACATGACCAAAGTAGTCAGTCTGGCCATTCTTGCTTCCAAGGAGCATTCTGGCTGCACTTCTTCCAGGATAGATTAGTTCATTCTTCTATTAGTTCATGGTACTTTTGGTATTCTTCACCAACACCACAACTCAAAAGCATCAACTCTTCTTTGATCTTCCTTATTCACTGTCCAGCTTTCACATGCATATGAGGCAATTGAAAATACCACGGCTTGGGTCAGGTGCACCTTAGTCTTCAAAGAGACATCTTTGCTCTTTAGTATTTTAAAGAGGTCTTTTGCAGCAGATTTGCCCAGTGCAATATGTCTTCTGATGTCTTGACTGCTTCTTCCATTGCTATATTGTGGAATAAAGTAATATGAAATCTTTGACAACTTCAATCTTTTCTCCATTTATCGTGTTGCTGCTTATTGGTCCAGTTGTGAGGATTTTTGTGTTCTTTATGCTGAGGTGTAATCCATACAGCAGACTATAGTCTTTGATCTTCATCAGTAAGTGCTTCAAGTCATCCTCACTTTCAGCAAGCAAAGTTGTGTCATCTGCATATTGCAGATTGTTAATGAGTCTTCAGTTATTGGTGGATGTTAATAAAAGACTTTCTTTCCTGAAATGAAAAGCTTGGCTACTCATAGGCTCTTAGCCTCCACAGGTTAATAATGTGGAGGGAAGCAGTGTGGGCTTTGTTCTCAAGGAGAACTTGGGGTGCAAATCCCAGCTCAACCACTTACCATTTGTGCCCAACTGGAGCAATGCTCTAGCTCTTCACTCCCTCTCTAGTCACAGGGTCCTACAATTGCACTTTCCACCCCTTAACTTTGCAATTCCTTCCACTACTGGCTGGTGTACCTCCTTGCCCCCTGATGCTGGGCTCAGTCACGTGAATTGCCATGACCAATGAGATGCAGGCAGAGCTTGGGTTGTACATGCACAGAAGGGTGTCTGCAGTTGCTGTGAGAATGTGCTCACCTTGCTGCTGACCCAGGGCTGATGACATTTAAAGGAGCTCTGATGGCACAGTGGTTAAGCACTCAGCTGCTAACCAAAAAGTTGGTGGTTTGAACCAACTAGCTGCTCCATGGGAGAAAGATGTAGCAGTCTGCTTCAGTAAAGATTACAGCCTTGCAAACCCTATAGGGCAGTTTTTCTCTTATAAGTCACAATTGGCTTAGTGGCAATTTTTTTTTTTTTTTTTAACCTAAATTAAAGGAGTCCCTGGTTAACCATTTCACTACAAGCCAACAGGTTGGTAGTTTGAACCCACCCACAGGCACCTTGGAAGACGGGCCTGGCAGTCTGTCTCCAAAAGGTCCCAGCTTTGAAACCCTGGGGAGCAGTTCTACTCTGCACTCAATGGTATACTTTGAGTTGGAATTAACTCAATGGCAACTAATAACAACAACATAAATTAGGAGATTCTGCGTAGAGCAAACAGTATGCTCAGCTGGTATCTGAAAGGTTGCAGATTTGAGTCCACCCAGAGCGCCCTCAGAAGAAAAGCCTGGCTATTAACCAGTAAACCAGTTGCAATCAAGTAGGTTCCATCTCTTGGCAACTCTGTGTGTGTCAGAGTAGAACTGTGCTCCATGGTGTTTTCAAGGACTGATTTTTTCAGAAGTAGGTAACTGGGCCTTTGTTTCAGAGCTTCTCTGGGTATACTGAACTGCCAACCTTTGGTTAGCGCTGAACTAAAATAAGTCGTTAGCACCATTTGCACTGGAATTGACTCTGTGGCAACTGGTTTGGGTTTTTAGCATAAATTATCTCCTTTATTCCCACCACCAACCTAGGAGAGGGTCTTGATTTTGTCATCTCACTTTCCATATGAAGAAACCAAAGCCCCAAAGATTACAAGACTTTCACCCCAATAGTACACTGTTGGTGGCAAAGTCAAGAGCCCACAAGCCTCAGTTACCCTTCTGGTCTGAGGGCAAAGTTTGAGATTTGAGCTTGGCCACTAGCAACAATGTCCCTTGAGCCAGACTCTTTGGGGCAAAGTCACATCACCTCCAGTAAGCTCAGCCCTAAGAGCTTCCTGAAGGAGTAGCAATGGCCACACTCTCCTGCTCAGGTAGCCTGGGGTAGAGCCAGGCTCTCTCAAGAAGAATTTGTGCCAATGACTCTCATTGAGTGGTTATGTCTGGAGTGGAAGGGGTGGCTCCTGCTTGCCAATGGGAGCTTTAGAAGTTGACAGTTGATGGAATATAATTTCATCAGAATAGACCGCTGCCTTTATGAGATATGGCCCCCAGAAGCCCTCAAATGCAATCTCTGCTGCCTTCAGAGAGCAGGGGTGGGTTGCTTGTTTGCTGGTGGAGGTGGAAAGGGAGTGGTGTGAAGAGGAGTCCTGAGGTGGGTGTGAGGTTGTCTCCACAGGCTCTAAGTCAAAGTCCTCATCAGTTTGCCCTTAAAGTGTACAGAATCAAATAAAAATCATGGCTTCCAAGATTGGCCATGGAGGGGAAGGGGCTTCATGAATCCTGGAGTGAGAGAGGAGTAGGGATGGGCCAGGAGGTAGGGGTAGGGTGCTGGGACAGGAACAGAGAGATTACAGAGACCCCCCCCCCACCCTGCCAACTGGCCCTTCCACATGCATATCAAGGAGAGTTGAAACTGCTTCAGGAAGAAAATTATTTCCCATGTGAAATAATTTCTCAAACAGATGTTCACTAAGACCCTGTGTGTGCCCCAAGTCTTCACCCTATTGCATTCTCACTGTTACCAGCAGGTAGGTACTCCCATATTACTGATGGAGAAACTAAGGCTCAGTGAGATTAAATGGATTGACCAGTCACACCACTGGGAATCATATCCATATCTATGTGACTTCAGAGACATGATCATTGGGGAAGTGGAATTCCATACATGTTTCCATCTTGTGAATATGCATAAAACATATGTAGGCTGCCTGTCTTCAAGTTAGGATGTGTTCAGTAAAATTAATTAAAAAAAAAAGAAAAAAACCTCACTGCTGTCATTTCCAACTCATAGCAACCCCTCCTTGGGTTTCCAAGGCGGTATCTCTATGGAGATAGATTGCCCAATCTTCCATCCCAGGAGTGACTGGTGGGTTTGAACCACTAGCCTTCTGGTTAAAAGTCAATTGCCTTAGGCACTACGCTACCAGAGCTCCCAAAATTGATAAAATGATTCCTTATTTATCTGACATCAGAGAATGTGGTCTTATTCAAGTCAAGTGATAAAGCTAAGTGCTTTAAATATTTTGAGTGATTGTCAATAGTTTGAGGTGAAAATCACTTTTAAATGCATGCCATCTGTTCGTGCCTTTTTGATGACCATGCTAAACATAATTCAACATTTTCTAGAAGATTCTGGTACCCAGTGGGAACAAAAGTGACTCTAGTACAGTGATACACCGGTGCCCTTATAGTGAATAGCTCCACATTTCTATACTCTATGGGATTACTTTAAAATCTGTCTCCTGCTGTCAGATGGTCAACTATAACTGCAGCTGCTGTCAAAGCCATCTCCACGCCTTCTACACTGCTGTGGACCAGGAGACAAGATGATCCAAGCTTTAGTGTGTAATTATGCATAAAGAACTCAGGGGGGATGGCTGATGGGCGTTCTGCAGGGACCTTGTGACATTTATGTCTCCCATCATTACTCCTCAAGGTCTTTCTTGCTTTGTTCCTGGCTCTCAGTTGTGTTATGGAAATTTGTGCTGCTACGTTTATTACATCCAGATAAGTGAAGAGTTGGAGATGGCATTGGAGCAATGTAAGAAAAGTCTGTCAGCTGGGGGCAGGGGGCAGAAAAAATAGGCTCCATCAAGGCTATGTAAGAACTTGTATGTGAATGTTCACCGCAACTTTATTTGTCAAAGAAAAAAAACATCTAGCAACAACCCAAACGTTCCTCAGTATGTGAATGGATAAACCTGCAAGTACATTCACACAATGGACCACTCCTCAGCAATAGAAATGAACAAACTACTGATACACAGACCCCTGGGTGGCATAAATGGTTTGCTGTTGGCTACTAACCTGAAGGTTGGCGGTTCAAACCATCCCAGCAGTGCTGCAGAAGAAAGTCCTGATAATCTGTTTCTGGGAAGATTACAGCCAAGAAAACCTTATGGAACAGTTCTCCTGTTACACACATGGGGTCACCATGAATTGGAATTGATGCCACAGCAGCCATTTTTTATTGGTTCTAGAGCCATTGGTTAGCTGCTGTGTGCTCATGAAGTTGTACCTTCTCCAGACTAAGAAAACTGTTGTTTCTGGAATTCCTCATGCATTTGAGGACTGTATGAACCCTATGGTCATCCCGGGAGTTTCCTAAAGGAAAGGATCTCATCTCAACTGCCTTGCCCTCTCCAAGCTACTATGGAGTGGGAAACACTAGGTCAAAATGGAACTAGAAAGTAATTTAGCATCAAATGGACCAAATTTGATCAAATATAACCAGTATTTGTGACATGCACACTATGAGCTGCACAGCGTGGGTGCAAATCTGAGCTCCACTGATTTTGGCTGTGTGACCTGGAGCAAGTTTCTTAACCTCCCTGTGTCTTGATTTCCTTACCTGCAAAGTGAGGATACAAATAGCCTTTGTATAATATTAGTAATGGTATCAACACTATCAGCTCAGACATGGCACATGGTGGGGAAAAAACAGCACCTGTCTCAGAGATTTGCTGGGAGGATCGAGTGAGTCAATTTGCACCAGGTACCTAGCACCTGTTAAGCCTTTGCTGTTGATTCTTAACTATAATGCTGTGGGATAGTATTAGTCATGGTGCTAGTCCCTGGGGGATCAAAGCCAACTACAACAGAGTCCCTGCCCTTAGGCTCTCCTCATCAGAGTTTAATCCTCCCATTTAATAGAAGAAAATTGTCCAGTCAGGCTTTGAGACTTGCCCTGGGCCCCAGATGGAGAGCCCAGGTTCTTTCCTGATTCCCAGGTGCACTCAGCCCTGACTGGGCCACTAAGGTAATATGGAAGCAGTTGTGCCTTCTGGTTGCTGACACTGGGGTTGGTAAGAGTCAGCACCTTTATGTGGCAAAGCCGCAAGATTTATAAAGACCTATTGCAAAAATAGCAAACAATTGTTTTGGGCTCAGTGGAGAGTACCTGGTCCATTTACCTAAGGTTCAAGAAAAGACCAGAGCAAGTCTATTATTCATTAGGAGGGGCTCTCTCCAGCGGTGAGGGGGGCTGGTTTATAAGGATGGACTGGGAAGAAGCCAGAGGAAACTTTCTACCTTATATACCATAAAATGTTGTTCTCTCTCTCCCTTTAAGGAACTCTGTTTTATAATGGTTAATGCATTTGTCTGCTAAACAGAAGGTGAGCAGTTTGAACCCATCAGCCACTCTGTGGAAGAATGATGAGGTGGTCTGCTTCCGTAAAGATTTATAGCCTTGGAAACCCAGTGGGGGTCGCTATGAGTCAGAATCGACTCAATGTCAGTGAGTTTGGTTTGTTTTTTCTCTCCCTTTATTTTTAACACAAAATTGTATTCTGTCTCCAAATATTCAGACATAGTTGGATATATCTAAGAAAAGGCTACATATATCTAGGGCTTACTGTATACTGGTAATATGGACATATATCTTTTGGTCCACATACATCCATTCAACAAATACTAACTGAGCATTTCAGACATTGTGTTAGGCACTGGGATAACAGTGGTTTAAAAGAAATCCAGATGTGTCCTTATTGTGTTGACAGTCTAATGTCATCATTCCTGCCACCCCTCTCCCTCCCTGAGCCTCCTCTGGTCTCACTGATATTGTAATTCTGGGTCATTGGTTTGGGTAAATGAGTCAGGAGAAATAATGATAATAATGACAATAAAAACAGAAAGGAGAACTTGGAAAATGATTTTGTAGGTCACAGGAGCATATTCAAGTATATCGAAACATCTATTTCCTAAAGATTTACCACCTTGAAACCCAATGGGGGTCACTATGAGTCAAAATCAAAGTGATGGCAGTGGTTTTTGCCCTGGTACACACTAAATGGAAAACTCATTATTGAAGGGAAAGATTGTTGGAAGGAAAGGGAAAGATGATAGAGATAATTCAGAGTACTAGACAAACCAGAAATTATTTCTATTCGCTTCCTTATATAAACTCACTGCAGTCGAGTTGGATCCAACTCATAGTGACCCCTCCTTGGGTTTCTGAGGCAGTATCTCTATGGAAGTAGATTGCCCAAGTTTCCTTCTGAGAAGTGGCTGGTGGGTTTGGACACCCAGCCTTCTGATTAGCAGTCAAATGCCTTAGGCACTAGACTTAAACAAAAAAAAAAAAAAAGTGGACTTTATTTTTAAATAATTTTAGTTGCACATAGAAATAGTGTACAAAAGGCCTCCAGCTATTCTCCACCCAGTTACCCTCCATGATGGCATCTTCCTTAACCATGGGATGATATTCAAGGTCAGGAAGCTGACACTGGTACCACAGTACTCACTACAGATTTTAATCCGATTTTATTCATTTTTTACATGCACTCATTGTGTGTGTGAAGTTCTATGAAATTTTAGTGCATGCATAGATTCATGTAACCACCACCACAATCAAGACACAGACTGTCTGGCACCACAAAGAAGTCTCTCATGCTCTGGTTTCTAGTTACAACTCTGTCCTCTACCGTACCCCCACAAGGCTGGTAACCACTTGTAACCACTGAGCTGTTGTTCCTTGCTAAATTTTTGCCGTTTTGAGAACATGATTTAAATAGAATGATACAGTATGTAGGGAGCCCTGGTGGCTCAATGGTTAGTCTTTGCTGATAACCAGAGGGTTAGCATTCAAACCCACCTGTGGTTCTGTGGGAGAAAAGACCTGGTGATCTGCTCCCACAAAGGTTACAGCCTAAGAAACCCTATAGGGCAGTTCCAGTCTGTCATATAGGGTCACTGTGAATCACAATTGAAGTGATGGCACCTGTGATAGTTGGAGCTGTGTGCAAACTTGGCCGGACCACAATTCTGTGTGGTTTAAGCAATTGTGATGTGGGTTGTTCACATGATGGGATTAGATGTATACGTTTTGAGCAGCCACTCCATGGAAAGGGAGTTTCCCTAGGAGTGTGGCCTTCTTCCAGTATATTTATGGACATGCTGGGAAAAGAGACACTCTTCTGTGGATTGGGATTCTGTTGTGCTACCTGCAACTGTCCGTGAGCAAACAATCCACCATTCGGCCTGGAGATCTTGGATTTGTCATTTGTTGGAGTCAACAGCCAGTATACTGCCTGCCAACCTTGAGTTCGTCAGCCCCTGCAGCTGCATGAGTAGGGAAAAGCCTCCAGCTTGACATTTGATCCAAGAAGTTGGGACTTGCCAGCTTCTGTAAGTGTGTGAGCCATTTTCCCAAGATAAATTTCCCTTTCTCTCTCCCTCTAAGCTTTACTCATTTTGTTTCTCTAGAAAACCCAGTTTAACACAACACTTATCAACATACAGTATGTAATCTTTTGATAGTGGCTTTTTTTGCTAGGTATATAGCTCTTCTAGATACAGTGCTAAGCTGTCTTAGAAGAAGTTCAACCAGAATGCTCCTTGGAAGTGAGAATGATCAGACTTGTCTCACCTACTTTGGTCATGTGGTCAGAAAGGGCCAGTCCCTGCAGAAGTATATCATGCTTGGTAAAGTGGAGGGTCAAAGAAAAAGGGAAAGATCCTCAAGGAGATGGGTTGATAGACACAGTGGCTGCCACAATAAGCTCAAGTATAGCAAGGATTGTGAGGATGGCGCAGGCCTGGGCAGTGTTCTAGTCTCTTATACATAGGGTTGTTACAAGTTGGAATAGATTCGATGGCACCTAACAACAACAACAACACAGTGCTCTACAAAGAGCTCTGGTGATGCAATGGTTAAGGCATTCAGCTGCTAACAAAAAGGTAGGCAGTTCAAACCATGCCAGTGGCTTTGCAGAAGACGGATAAGGCAGTCTTCTTCTGTAAAGATTCACAAGTCTTAGAAACCCTTGGGGCAGTTCTAATCTGTCCCATAGGGTCACTATGAGTTGGAATTGAATCAACAGCCATGGTTTTTGTTTTTTCTTTTTGATAATTCTCCCCGAAGTTATTGTGTGTATCAATACATAAAAAAATAAAATGAAAGTAAAAACCAAACTTGTCATGGAATTGAATTCCAAGTAGATTGTATCTCACCCCATTTAAATAACATAACGGGCTAGAGACAAGCTGACTAGCTTCTCTGAATGGCTGTGGCTGTGTTCTAATTATTTACGAAATCAGGTGGTGGGCTGGATATGGCCCAGGGCAAAGAACAGCCTGTCTGCCATGTCCCCCATACTGCACAGGCCTCATCAGAAGCTCTCCGAGAGTCTTACTGAGTAGCCCTACTATATACTGGGGTGAGGGCCAGGTGTCCTTTCACCTCCCTTCCCTCAGCCTTTAACAACCTCTGTGATGGTAGTTTTGGCTCAAGAACCCATTGGTGGATATGGGTTCTTCCCTTTTTGTCAGGCCTGTGGGTCGGTCTCAGAGCTCCCTCTTCAGTTGAGCTTGCCATTTTCACATCCTTGTCACGGTGGTGGCATGGTGGCTGCAGAGTGTGAGCTGCTGGTGGGGGCACAGTTATTATGGGAGTAGCGTGGATGCACAGACACGCATGGGTCTGTGCTCTGACCTTAAAGGAGCCATTTCCCAAGATGGCATCCTCAGCGCCAGGCTGCAGGGGGGCTTGGCACCTGGTGGCCATTGTTGCATGCCCATCTTGGGGAGCACAGGCCCAGACCTGGACTCAGACTGGATGGAGACATCCTCCTCCCATCTTGATGACAAGGCCAAGGACATTTCATATGGCCTGTGAGTCCTGTGGGCTTGAGCTGGGACAAACCGGCCTGCCTTCCAGGAAGCCTTTGCTGCACAACTGCCCCTGGCCTGCCCACGCCTTCCTCTGCCCTTCCTTCCAGGTTCTCCAGAACCACACCCGAGGCAGGTGGCCCTCTGGGCTCACATCTTGGACACAATGTTTGTGTTTTTATGGACAGACTTCAGGGCATCTCTTGGACTCTCTCAGTGCTGTTGGCTTCTACTTAGAGCTGTGGGTGGTCCCTGCTACCTCTGTCCGTCCTTCCTAGTCTTACAGTGTATCCCTTGCTTGGTGCTTGGCAAACACCAATGTGTATGGAATTAAAACGCCTTGCTTTCTCCCCCAATTTATTCTTATCCCCATTAGAAATAGCCAATTGTTACTAAAAAAAAAACCAAACTCACTGCCCTGGAGTTGGATCTGACTCATCCGACTCATTCCTCCCTCCCATCCTCCTTTCTTTCCTTCCTTCCGCAGCCATTGGCTTAGTGCCTGCGGATCCCAGGCTCTGGGGCACAGTGAACAGTGCCTACTCACTGAGCCCCAGTAGCTCACAAACTAGACAGCCCTGCAGATGGTTTTGTCCCCACCTTTCATTTTATCAATGAGGAGATTGGGGCCCAGAAAAGGAAGGTGACTTGCCCAAGATCACCTAGCAAGGTCACCAGGGCCAAGGCAGGAACTCAGTTCTGATTTCCAACTTTGTGCTCCTTTGTAGATAACAGAAATGTCTCTCTTCTGTCACTTCCTATCCTTCTTGATTTTGGTCTCCCCTTCCCTGCCTTTGCTTATGCTGTTCCCGTTCCCCTCCCCAGCAGCACAAATCCCCCCCCTTTCCTATCAACTCATAGGGGCCACCTTAAAACCTCCCCCCTTAATAATCTCCACTTCCATCCCATATTGCCTGGTGGGAAATTTGGGCTCCATATCACATGGTCAGACTGACTTTGAACCCAGGTAGGCAAAATGGTAACCTCTGAAGTTTTCTCATCTGTAGAACGGTGAGAATTACACCTACAGGGCAGGGTCATTAGGTGGATTAAGGTTTTGTGGGAAGGACTCAGCACAGAGACTGGTGCTCAGGAGTCACCATAAATAGCATTCGCAAGCCTGCTAGGAAGCTCTGGTAGCGTAGTGCCAAGGCACTTGACTGCTAACCAGAAGGCTGACGGTTCAAACCCATCAGCCGCTCCTGGGAAAGAAGATGGGGCAATCTACTTCCGTAGTGATACCAGGTCGCTACGAATTGGTTCCGACTCAATGGCACATAAAAACAACAACCCTGCTAAGGGAAATAAAAAAGGAGGGACTTTGAGAAAGAGACAAGCCTGTGGACTTCCAGCTCTGTTTATTTTTATTTTTATTTTCCAGTTCTGTTTTAAGCCTGTCCTTTGAAGTGAAACATTTGCTGAACCCACAATGTTGGAGGGCTCCTGCAGGGGGTCCAGGCCAATGATGAGGTCACTCTTGGGCTCCTGCTATTTCCCTGTCAACATAGTGAGGGCAGAGGGACACTCCCAGCAGGACTTCTGCCCCAAGGACCCTGCTGGGCCATCCTACCATCCCACTTCCTCCAGTGCGCTTTTCTTTCCCCAGAGGCCCTTTTCCTACACTGGGCCAGGTGGTGAGAAGGCAAAATGGTGGCCTGACCCGAAGCACTGGCAGTGACTGGCTGACCAAGACCTGTAGGCAGGCACCAGAATGGAGAGGCCCTGCACCAGAGAGGCTGGGGCTGGAAAAAGGTGTCTGGGTAGGTTCTTTTGGTTGCGCCCCTGCAGGCTTCCCAGGGCCCATCTCCACTGAGAGGGCCTTGTGCCCCATGAGAGCCTGGACCATTCAAGGTGCAAGAAATATTGTACAACTTTATTCTCCTTAAAAGGAGTCCCTGGGTGACACAAGTGGTTAAGTGTTTGACTAGTGGCTGAAAGGTTGGCAGTTTGAATCCACCCAGAGGCACCTTGGAATACAGAGTTGGTGACCTGCTTCTAAAAAGTCACAGCCTTGAAAACCCAATGGAGCACAGTTCTACTCTCCACACATGGAGTCACCATGAGTCAGAATCAACTAGACAGCAACTAACAACCACAATAAATTCTCCTTAAATCAACTTAAGTTCAACTGTGAAGCTTAGATATTCTAGAATCTTCCATCCCCAACACACACAACCACAGAGTGGTGGGAAAGTCCCAGAGAGGCCCTGGACTCAGACCACAGAGAGGCAACCCTGTGAGGAGGACCAGCATAAGCCCCTTGCCCACTCTGTAGACTCACTGGCCACACTCCCATAGCTCTTCTCTTCGGGGACTTGGTCCATGCTGATCCCTCTCTCTGGAACACCTTTCCCTATAAACTACCTGGTCAATTCCAAGTTCACTTCCTTGGAGAAGCCATTCCTATCACCTACTTCTTCCTGGCCTAGGTCAGATCACTTTCGTCATCTGCTCTCCCAGATTCACAAAACGTTCCACTTGGACTTTTCAAGGGATATAAATGGTGGCAACAAATTCCCTGAAGGCAGTCCCTTGGCTGGGCTAGGTGTGTGGGCCCTCTGGACTCACTACCATCGAATGAACGTGATTTCCTGGTATGGAGTTCATTATAAATATAAGAGGTCAACAAAGTCTACACAAGTAAAACAACAGTGGTAATGTGAGCCTGCTTTACTGCAGTGGGGATGAGGGCTGACAGACCTGTGTCTGTCTACTGGGCAATCACTATAGGCCAAGCACTTTACCTGCTTCAACTCATCCTCACACATATCCCGTGAGGCAGGCAATACATTCACTTCACAGGCAAGAAAATGGAGGCTCAGAGAGATTGTGCCTGATGCTCAAGGGCACACTATGTGTGTGTGTGTGTGTGTGTGTGTGTGTGTGGCAGAGGCTCTGTTCAACCCAGGTCCCTCACTCTTATTAGCACACCCAGATGAGTGTCATGGAGGGCCCCATCCCACGGTTTTTCCACGGAGAAGCACCTAGCTCTGGGTTTGTAACAGGACAGAATTGCACAAATTGCAGTGCATGGATCAAAATAAGTTGGAAATTTTGAAATCAGATTTATATGAGGAGGTCTGGGACACCCATGTAAGGCTGCTATGTCTCTTCACATAGGTCAGTGTCCCCAGCGTCCCCTTGGATCATATATCACAGTTAAGGTATAGGGCTGTTTCTCAGGTATTTCTGAGAAAAGAACACCAGGTTTAGAAGGTGTTTTGCAGACCTGTCAAAACCCAGGGAACCTCAACTGCAAGGATGGGGTAAATTAGACCTTTCCTGGGGGGATGGAGTGAGAGAGGAGGAGACATGAGGTTCACAGTAGCTAAGATGTCAGCACTTCTCCAGTGAATCACCACGGCTGCCTGGCTGGAATTTTGCCCAGAGTCGGGTTGCATTCTGGGAAAAACACTTGCCAAATCCCACTCAGAAGGAAGCCTGGAGCCAGTACCCCCTCCTCCAAAGCGTGTCTCTGATTTGTCTCCGAAACTTCCCTCCTGGGTCCCCTAGGCCCACTTTCTGTCCCTGAGCACGTGACCAGGCCTTACTACTCTAGAAATATTAGGAGGCATTCTAGTCTATTCTGAGTCAAAAGCCATTTTTTTGCATTGCATTTTCCTTTGTGGCTTCTAACAATTCTCTGTTTGGCTGGAAAAGTCTTTTAAGACATGTGTCCACTGAATTTCATATACTCTGAAGAGCTGGGTAATGTTTTTTAAATTGTAGACATTAACTCATTTGTGAGTCATGACGTTTAGTGGATCATGCTCAGCACTTCAGGAGCCCTGGTGGTGCAATGGTTAAGCACTCAGCTGTTAACCAAAAGGTTGGAAGTTTGAACCCACTAGCGGCTTTGTGGGAGAACCACCTTATGAAGATTACATGCTAGGAGACCCTCTGGGGCAGTTATGCTCTGTCATATGGGGTTGCTATGATTTGGAATTGAGTCCACAGCACCTAAGAACACAGCCACAGGCCAACACTTATAAAAGAAATGAAATAAAATTCTGTAGATGGTATCATAATCATAATCATATCATATCATATCATATATATATATATATATATATATATCATAATCATATATCATAATCATAAGGCACTACATATGGTGTGAGGAAGTGTGTCTCATGAACCTTCTGTTTTAGGGGTATATGTGAGTGAGTGAATGAGTGTCCAGGGTATTGTAGAGGCAGCTGATGGGCCACAAAATTAGCTCCCCTCCAGTGGTACAGGTGCACTGCTGGGGAGGGGCTGCTTTGCCAGGACAACTATTTCCAGCCCCTTGCCTCCAGGTGGGCCCATGTGTGGTATGCTCTCAGCAATGGAACGTGATAGGAAATGATGTGCTTTACTTCTGGGGAAGGTGGCTCTCACACAGGTGTGAGTCCTAGAGGATGGTGGAGTCTCCAGGTGACTGGGTCCCTGAATCACCATGTCGAGGAAAGCCACCCAACACCCAAGAAGCCTCATATTGGACAATAATGTTAGTGAGAATGAACTTCTCTGTGTTAAACCGCTGACATTTTGGGACCTGTTTGTTATAGCAGTAATAGATGTAGTTCTTACTGTAGGTCAAGGTCAAAAGAGTTTGAAACATTCTGATCTTGTCCAAATTCCTCATGTTTCATACATAGCAAATGAGTACCAGAGAGAGTGAAGGGTGGCGCAAGGTTTCTTGACTGAGCAGGGACAAAACCTTGCCTATGCAAGAGGGTAAATGCCATGAGGCTGGTCTGCTTTGCTCACCACAGAACTGACCTCAGCTGACCAAAGTCTGCAGACCCCTAGCACAGTGCTGGTCCACTTTGCTACCCCACCTTTGGGGGTGGATCTAACATTTGCATTCTGTTAAGGGGCCTCCGTACCTCTGCCCACAGTCGGGGACAGGAAAAGTGAACTCCGTGGCCCTGCTGAACTAGCTCTCACCTGGCTTCTGCTGCAGGCTCTGTGGTTAACATCTCTGTCGGCACACGGCCAACTTTCTCTGAATCGAGGCACAGGATTCTGAGAAATCCAGTAGCAGTCTTGCCACCCCTTTCACAGGCCTGGGAGCTTCACATACATATGCAAACACTACCCAGGAATAGCACTTCCATATGTGTGTGTATATGTCCATATGTATGTGTGCATAGGTGTGTCTGTGTATGTACACACACACACACACACATGCATATATATATAGACAGATCCATTGTGTGGAGCTGACTATAACTCACGGCCACCCCATGTGTTACAGAGTAGAACTGCTCCACAGGCTTCCCTTGGCTGTAACAAGAAACAGATTCTCAGACTTATCTTTTGTGTTGGGGCTGGGTGGGTTTGAACTGCCACCTTTTATAGTAGTAGTCAAGTGCAAACCATTAGCACCACCCAGAGGCACGCGTGCGCGCACACACACACACACACACATTTTTTCCCTTGCACCTCCATATTTTGCCACACAGTGACTTTGGGCCTTGATGTTGGTTCTAGTAACATGGATGGAAACACACTGAACCTGCTGCCTGCCTCAGAGATGGGCAGAGGTTGCTACCCTCCATGAGCCTGAGGTCACCCCAAATCCTGCCATTTAGCTGCCTCAAGAGATGGTCCTGACCAAATTATCCCAAGACTTGTACCTTCTCTAGCCCTATGTCCACCATCACCAACCTCCACAGGGTTTACTGTATGAGTTAATGCAGATGACCATGGGGCACAGTGCCTGGCACTTAAACTTGGTTTCACTTGCAGCACCCTTCAAGATGGTCACACTTGGTGTCCCCACTTCTACAGATGGGGAAGTGGAGGCTCACAGAGGTGATTTGGCTTACTCAGAAACCAACCAACCACACCAACCAGTTGCTCTCGAGTCGACCTTCATGATATGGAGGAGAACTGCATTCCTTAGGGTTTTCATGGCTGTGATCTTTCAAAGGCAGTCACCAGGTCTTTCTTCAGAGACACCCCTGGGTGAGTTTGAATTGCCAACCTTTTGGTTAGCAGTCCAGCACTTACTGTTTGCACCAGCCAGGGATTCTGTGGAAGAGCCCTGCTCAAATTCCCCTCTTAATGGACAGGCAGGGCTTGGTGTCTGATGGGCACTCAGGTCCCACTTGAATGAATATGAATTTGTTCCAGTGACAGTGGCCTCCCTCTCTCCTTCAGGAGCCCTGGATGTGATCAGGGATGGCTCTGGCTCTTTCCCTAGGGGTGACGTTTGTGGGAATGAAAGCAAAGAATGACAGAGAGGCTTAGGAAAAACCTGGACAGGCTGGGCCTCAAAACCAGAAGAGAGGAGGCACTTCTCAGTTTCCCTGCCCCCAGCTTTCAGGGTCATCTATGCATCTCTTCTACATCCACATGCTGCTTCTGGGATGTCTATCACTCATATCCCATTGTTCCCAGCTCAGTCTCTGCAAGGGAAGCTGGGAAATGTGGTCTAGCCGTGTGCCCTGGGGGATAGGGGACTGAGCCTCTGAAGAGTCTCTGCCACATCATGCCCCTCTGAGGTCATCTTGTTCTTTCATTTAGTGGAGTTGCTTCCCCCCTACACTGGATTACAAGCGCCCCCGGGGACAGGCATCTTATCAAGGTTGTACATTGAATATCTATCTTCAGGCCCTAGGACAGTACCTGGCACGTAGTAAGTGCTCAATAAATATGGGTGGATAAATGGCTAAGACCTAGGCCCTCTTTTCATGAAGGGAAAAGGAGATTTCAGATTTGGACATGAATGTATTTAGCAGGAGCTAGGTAAGTAGGGCAAACTTCTGAGAAAGTTGGGTACTCCCGGAATGAGGGGGTTTACAGGAAGTGTGTCATGCTAGTCAGGGCATCAGGGAACATTACCCACTTCTGCATAACCACTCACTTTGTTGTTATTAGCTGCCACCAAGCTGGCCCCCAACTCATGGCAATCCTGTGAATTAGTGAAATCCCATGAATGAAATGCTGTCCAGCCCTGTCCCATCCCCATAATCAGCCGTGGACTGGCCCATTGTGATCTATAGGGTTTCCATCGGCGGATTCTTTGGAAGTAGATTACCAGGAAATCGATCTTAGTCTGGAAGCTCTATGGAAGCCTGTTCAGCATCATAGCAACACACAAGTCTCCACTAATAGACAGGTGGTAGTTGTGTATGAGGTGCCTTGCTGGGAATTGAACCGGGGTCTCCTGTAGGGAAGTAAGAATTCTACCACTGAACCACCACTGCTTCATTCTTAGTGGCTTAGAAAAACAACAAACATGTAGTTTGCTCATGATTCTGCAATTTGGGAAGGATTTAGCAATATACCTTGTCTCCTCCATTCATAGGGTCAACTGGTGCTGGTCACTTCCAATCAGACTCACTCACATCTGGTGCTGGCTCTTGGTTCCTCTCCACCCGGGCCTCTCTGCAGGGCTGCTTAGTTTCCTTGCAGCATGGCGGCTGGATTCCAAGTGTGAGAATACCGAGAGACCGTTTTCTTAAGGTCTGGGCTTAGGGATTGGCATGCATCATGTCCACCATATTCTATTGGTTAAGAAGTCATAGAACCAAGATTCAAGGGGCTATTGGTGGGCAAACAATTTGAGACTCACGCTTTAAAACCATCACAGAAGGCTTCCTAAAGGAGGGAAATAGGCAGCTACAGGTACTACAGGGTTTGGATAGAGCCTTTAAGTTCTCCAAGATAGCTGTGGCAGCCTTTGTCTTCCACAGGATGGCTGAGGCCTCATTCTGGCTACCTGGGAGAAGCCCAAAATCAGTAGGAATGGAAGACTGTATTCTACATAAGTGACCAAGCAATATATCCATTCTCACATAGACTCAGAATGATGCCATGCTCCATCAAGAAGTGCAATCTATTTTCCCTCTTTATGACAGTCTTGAATCTGGCAAAAGTGATGTTTCAGGACTTCTGAGGTTGGGTAGTAAATGGTGAAATGGCTTCTACTTGATGTCCTCTCTTAATCTCTCCTTCTCTTTCTAGACACTTGCTCATGGAACCGTGTTGCAACGAAGCCCAGGTTACATGAAGAGGCCACCTGCAGGTGTTCCAGCTAGCAGCCCAAGGTAAAATCTCAGCGTCAACTACCAGACCTGGAGTGAGCCTTCAGATCCTGGCCCCCAGCCTTTGAGTGTTCCACTGAGGCACCAGACATCAGAGGCCCCAGTGACACACCATACCGTGCACTCTGTCTAAACATCTGAAGCACACAATCCATAAGCATGATAAATGGTTGCTCTATGCCTTGAAATTTTGGGTAATTTGCCCCATAGCCTAGTGACTGATACACAGGGCAGAGCAGTCCCATGGGCAGGAGCTGTCTTGCAGAGCCTCACCAAGGAGCTGCCTGGCTTCTAAAGTTGGCACTCACCAGGTTTAAGTTGGAGCACAGGGAGAGGTGTTTTAATGGAGGAAACAGTTTGTGTGGAGCTTCAGGCTAACAAAGGGTATAGGTGGAGGAAGGACAACAAAGGCTTGTGGTGAGGGTTGGGGTGGAGATGGGGAGACAAGGTGGGATGGGGTAGATAGCATGGTATGAGCAACTTTAGTTGAGGAGGGCTCACAGAAGGAGCCTTTGCTTCCAAGAGAAGGTGGGCTGCACTCAGTATGAGGGACAAAGCACTGGCCAGGCCCAGCAAGTAGGGTGGAGGGCACCTCTGCAGTGTGGGGTGCAGGAGGGGCTGGCCAGGGCCTGGCCAAACCATGGGATGGACAGAGGCTGGGCCTGGGCATGGGCCAGCGGTGGATGGGGACCAGAGGCAGCAGTTGAGGAGGCAGGTGAGGACATCTGTATTGAGAGTCAAGGAAGTTGTTGGAAGGGCAGTGAACTAATTCTTCAGGGCAGGGACTTTGCTGGCTGTGTTTCCCCTGGGAGGACCCTTGAGGAGGTGGCATCTACTGTAGCCTGAGGTCTATGCTGGTGCCACACCATCCTTTGCTATATCTTGTTGAATATCCCTTAATTTCTCTGAATCATAGAGATATTAGAGCTTCCTGCTACCAGATGGTTTCCTGAACCACATCCACAGAATGATGTCCAGGAGCGCTTTGGGGTCCCCACAGCTGAGTGCCTGTGAGCTGCGTGCACTTGGCTGGCTATGACTGATTTATTGGACAGCGTTGAGTCCTTAATGAGGGGCCAGTCTCCCATTTCAGCATGTCTGTGGGAAAATACATCCTGCTTTGCTGCTGGGAACCACCCCTCAACTCTGTTTCTAGCACCTACTGAGCAGGAAGTGGGAGTGGCTCATAGCTTACCACAGACCGCCTATGCAGCCCTGGGAGCCCTTCCAGGCAGGATGGCCTGCTCTCTCTGAGCTCCCTCAGCATCTAAACCTTCTTTTGATATTCCTAGTATAGAATTGTGTTGTTTCTGCTCCTTCCTGCCAATTTGAGGGGCACTTTTTGTGGCTCCAACATATGTGTAGTGCTGTGCACTGAGTGAGGGTATTCAATAATATTTGCTGAAGAAACAAATGGGTGGACTTTGATGAATTCTCTGGATCAGCATGTCATCCTTCTGTGTTTCCAGGATCTTTCACCTTTCTGCGAGAACTATCTCTTCTCACAAATGACACATACACATCCTTGAAAGGCTAAGAATACTGACTGAGGTGAGGGAAAACTGCAAAATAAAAATGGAACTGCCAGTACAGCCTCTATCATCAGCTATGGCTAACATCCACTTGTGGATGGAGATGACAACA
Source organism: Orycteropus afer afer (assembly GCF_000298275.1). Lineage (NCBI taxonomy): Eukaryota > Metazoa > Chordata > Mammalia > Tubulidentata > Orycteropodidae > Orycteropus > Orycteropus afer. Next base: position 21,289,955 of record NW_006921590.1, on the reverse strand, counting down.
TGTGGGGTTTGGGGGCAAGAACTCACATACAGCAGGTCGGCCCCTGCCCTTTGATTGGACTTGTAAATTGTCCCTCTGTTGATTCTGAGGCAGGGAAGGTGCCTCTCTGCACACCCTTCATCTGCAAGGGCTCTGGTCCACCTGGGATAGCCTGCTCCTCCTCCTGCTCAGCCATCCCTAGGCAGAAGTGAGCCTGGGACACTCCTGCTCCAAGAAGCCCAGCTGCCAGTTTGTGTTCCTTAGAAACAGACTCTGAGAGAAGATTCCAGAGCAAGTCATTTATTTGGGAAAAGGAAACATCACTAGTGGGTAGAAAGTGAGTCAGGGGAGGAAGAGCAACTGGACTAAACCCCTCAGAGATGGCTCGCCTCAGGGCCATGCACGGGTGAAGTATGCCGTCTCTCCTGGCCTTCGTGTAGAGTTGCCCTAGATGTAACTCCCTGTACCAGAGCAGCCAGCAGCTTCAGGTGCAGCCAGGCTGGAGGAAACTGCAGCCGTGCTGAGGGATGTGGGTGAGGGATCAACTGCGTTCGCTCCACAGGGTCTCTGCTTCCAGTGGCCAGTGGGGAATGCCAGTGGTTATGACTGTCATTAGTCTGTGAAATCACGGTCACCCTCATGGCTCAATACATCTGAGAAGAGGTCTTAGAACCTTTTGATGACAAGACCTGTGGTTAATAAAATCTCCTGGAGGAGGGGAGGCCTACCACAAAATTCTAAGGTGTTGCTGGCTTCACGGGAGCTCTGGTGGCGTAGTGCCTAAGGTATTTGACTGGTAACCAGAAGGCTGGTGGTTCAAACCCACCAGCTGCTCCTCGGAAGGCAGATTGGGCAACCTACTTCTGTAGTGATACTGCCTCAGAAACCCAAGGAGGGGTCGCTAATGAGCTGGATCCAACTCAATGGCAATGAGTGAGTTTAGCTGGCTTCATATCTACTACCACCAATTTCGACTCATAGTGACCCTCCCCCACCATTGGGTTCCCAAGGTGGTGAATCTTTACGGAAGTAGATTGCCTTGTCTTCCTCCTGAGGAGTGTCTAGTGGGTTTGAATTGCCAAACTTCTGGTTAGTAGTCAATGCCTTAGGCAACTGCACCACCAGAGCTGGCTTCATGGCTCTACCTAAACTAGGAAGATCTCCTTCCTTGCTACTTTCATTGTCATTTAAGACTTAAGAGTGTGCGCTGATGACCATAGAGGTACAACTGCTTTCCCAGCCCCCACACCCTGTGGTCTTGCCCCTACCCCACGTCAGCTGGGTTTGGACAGCACCTGGGTCCCCACCCCCACCCCGGGCTGAAACAAGTCAGGCCACATTCTCAGTTTCACATTAGTCATTTATTATAACCATTTTGAATGGGGTCAGTTGCCAAAAGGATAAATAATTTCTTAAGTCAATATGAGTTATAGCATAAAGATGGATGAAAAAGAAAAGCAACAGGCTATAAATGGCACAACTGAGCAGTGCGTATACTAAAGCAAATGAACTGTGCCATTATGCGAAAAACTGTATGGCAACTTTTACATAAAGTTCATGTTACACTTTGATATTTCTTTTTAACACTATAAAAACAACTTGTGAAGGAAATACTGCAAGAGTGGCTCTGGCTTGTGAGAGCCAGCTGCCATCCTCTACATCCCACCCCCGTCACCGTGTGTGCCCCTCCTTGCCTCCCCAGACCCCTGCTCTGGTCACACAGGGGTAGAGGCAACGGACAGACTGTGGGGACGTGGTCCTCCCTTCATATACTTTTGTTGTGGGGGTACTTTCTTGGGAAACAACAACATAAAAGCAAAAATAATAAATTGGGGTCAACTCCAACAGGGTATCCCCGGGAGACAGCATCTGACAAGCAGGGGCTGATCTTGTTCTTGCTGAGGGCGGGCAATCACACCTTACCTCGACAGCTTCCTTAGCACAGCCTGGATGCTGTGATGTACAAGGTTCGTTCAGTCATGTGAAAAGAAGGCAACTCACAGGGAGGCCCTGGTTTATTTCTAAAGCCACAGGTATTCTTCAGTGATATTATTTTTTCTTTATTGCAGTTAGTGCTGCACATTAGAAGGAGGTCATCTTTGGGAGATTTATCCAGTATAAGTAGATGTTTAAAGTGTTAAACAAACCCTTGGCATACACACAAGGTAAGGCAAAGTAAATATGACTATTTTCTTTGCTTAGTCTGTAATTCTCATACGTAACATACAGAGATAAATTTTAACTCAATTTTCAAATCTGATCAAAGAGGAATGCATGAAACACAGAGGGACATGTATATGTATATAAAAGCAAGATGACAATGAGAACTAATCTAAATTTTACTCATATAAAATGTATTTCACTGTGAATAATCAAACCATGGCAGGGTTCCACTGATTACCACAGTTGTTGGAGAAAAACAAAACGGATTTCATATATTCAGGATTTTAAAAAGGTGCAATTAAACAAAAGTACGTGATAAAATAAAAAGGAACACATTCTTTAATGGCACTATAACTAATAAAAAGGCAAATAATGCAAAACTATGAAGAATAAAAAAAGTCACTTAAAAAAGGTAAGACAGTCATCTAATTCTCTAACATTATGGACCTGTGGGAATGGGGGTTTGCACTGCCATGCCTCAAGCCCCTCAACGTTCTCTTCCTGGAGGATGAGAGGTCTGTGGGGCCACAGGAGCTGCCCCTCTGAGTGAGCCCATCGGCTCTCACGTGGCACCGCGGCAGATGCAGAGTGGAGCAGCCCCACTCCAGCATGCAGGCAGGGCGGGAACAAGTAACTAGTGACTGCTGAACACACAGTTAACTGAGGGAACCAGCTCAGGTTCCTGGCGGTGGCCCAGTGGCCTCTTATGTGGCCAGTGACACTCAGCTCTTGTGACTCTCACTTTCAAGGCAAAGGAAAAGCTGGAGGTGAGCAGGTGACAGTAGCTGCTGGGGAATGGCCAGCTCTGAGGCCCTTTTCAGTTCCCATCCCAGAGCTGGCAGAGACAGCACCACACTTTGCACCTCAGAACTGAAAACATCACCACCCTTACAAACAAGTCATTTGTGAGAAAGTCACTAATGGCAACTGCTGCGAAGCCACTCACAGTATGGGGACACTGGGAGCCTAGAGAGTGCTGTCCCAGGGACATGTACTTGGCAGCAACTTGCTCTGAGATTCGCCCCACAGAGATGCTGAGGAGACCACTAGAGTCAAGAGCCAGAAGGCTTCTTCAGCACATCTGTCGAGCAGCTGTGGAGGACCCATGACCCTGTTACCTCGGCAAAAACGAAGCTATCACCCACCTGACACTGGATGTGTCAGATTCCCTGCTAGAGTTTCAGAACCGATCCTAGGGCTAATTAGAAGCCTTTCTGTAGTAGCTGACTCACGACTCGTCACCATTTTCTTGGAGAGCAAGTGGGAAATCATGTCATTATCAAATCTGTCTACAGGGAAATGCGTGCTTAGCAGTGGAAGCGATGTAAACACCGTCTTTCCCTTCACACTTTTCACTTATTGCTTCATCCTTCTCACTTCTTACCATGAAGGTTTCCACTGCCAGAGGCCTTGCTATCCTCTGAGGAGAGGCCCAAGGAGACAGTCAAGTCAGGCAAAGCTGCTCTTTGCCGAAGCTGGTGAAATGGTGTGCTATGTCTAACAGCATGTCCCACCCCTTCCCATAAGAATTCCAGCCCAAGCAAAGGAGAGAAATGGCCCATCTGTGCCCATCTTGGCTTCCTAAGCTGCCAACTGAGGACCAGAAAGGTCAGGGCATGCAGACCTACTCCTGCCCTGAGATGCCATCCTGGCCGAGCACTCGGCTCCTGGCCGGGGAAGGGGCTGTGCAGAATCCTGCTACCTTCCCAAATCTGAAATGTGCTTCAAGAAGCCCTACTCCCAGAAGGGACCCCAGGTCTGATTCCCCATGATGGCTTCCTTAAGGCCTCCAAGCATTCTGCATCTGGGTGAGAACGAGCTCAGCTTTTTCCCCTTTACTCCTCAGTTGACAGATGGACACAGACCTGAAACTAGAGAACTTTATCAGGAAACTGATGTCTGAAAGATGTGCATTCCATAAAGTCAGGCACATATTTTCCAACTGAAGGAACAGTAATATTCTAGCAACTTCTGAAATCAGTGCAGCAAAGATTGGCTTGAAAATGACCTTGTTTTCTGGCTGTGAAACACTCTCAAAGGCAAAATACCATTGTTTCTGGAGGGATAGTGATGATCTATCTAAGGTTTATTCTTTAACAAATCAAACAAATGTAATATGACCTCACAGCTAAATATGATTCTTAAGTTTAGACCCTGTTTCTGAAGTTCATTATAACTTTCTGATGAGTCAGTAACGGGATACTCCAGCCTTGGAATCCACTAGTTCCAGTTCATTCTGTTGCATTCGGCTCTGCTATAGGGCTTTCTAGGAACAAAGTAGACTGAGATACAAATTTCCAGAGAGGAAACTTTCTCGATATCTACCAGCTGTCCTATGTTCTGAGAGAAGGGAGATTTGAAACCAACTCTTGCTCCTTGTAAATAAAACTAATGGAGTTAATTACTCTTCTTCTTAGTTGGTGAAAGAGAACAGAGAAGTGACTGTAGCTGTGGCTTTGTCTTCTCTGACAGTGAGTGTGAGCTGGGTATTAACCTGGCTGTGACTCAGTGTAAGTGTAGGCTGGGGGAAAGTAAGGAAGGGCCCAGAGAGGCTGTCTGAATTCTGGTGTATATGTCTGTGTGTTGTGGCTACATCGGCTTCATTTGGATTTCTCTTAGGGTTCCAATGGGCTGCACCAATGCCAAATGCATTCTGGGAAAGAAGCATTGGTTTCAAAGGGATCCACACTGGGGGAGTCTCAGCCGGCCTTGGGACCCGAGGGGGCAGCTGGGTCCCTGCAAGGCAGGGCCAGGCACCAGGCCTGGACACCGCGGTCAGATGTCCAGGGGGCTCACTATGGTGAAGCCTGAGTCCTTACTGTGGTTGCTGCTGTCATCATCAGGGCTGGAACTTGGGTTGCTGGAGGAAGCGGAGGCTGGGCCCATCAGGGGGTCAGAGAACACAAGAGGGGAGCGGGCCAAAGCCTCACTTTTCCTAGATGTGCTTCTGAGGGTGCGAAGAGGCTGGGCCTGGCCCGAGAAGTTCCCCCTGGCACTGCCACTGCCACTGTCATCTTCTTTGGAGACCAGGATGAAGTCATCTGAACTCCCTCCATCAGAGTGCCCTGGCATTTCTGAGGAGATCTGTGAAGTACAGATGGGAGGGCAGGTGAGTGAGAGGAAACTGGCAAAATTTAGGAGGGCTTATGAGCTGGGGACGCCCCACGGAGAATGGGGCCACTTTGCCTTATGCTCTGCCTTGGACAGATGTGGTGTTTGGCTCTGCTGTCCTGAAGTCCCTACACTCACCAGTGTGCAGGGCAGTGGCCTGTTGAGCCCCTCTGAGGAGGAATGCTTCTCTGAATATAGGGTGAGATGAGCTGCCTGAAGAGGCTGTGTGAAAGCCTGGGCTGTGGGTGGATTCCCTACCCGCCACACAGGGGACTCTGCCATGCAAACTGCCCATCCTCCTTGAGCTTTCATTCTCCCCTTTGTAAAAGAGGGATCATGACACTGCCTCTCCCCGGGTGTGAGGTTAGGATTCTGTGCATGATGTGCGTGCACAGGAATCCTCAGTGTGAGGTGTCAGATCCAGGCTGACTGCACCACTTGCTTAAAGGACAGCTTTCCGAGGGCCTAGCTTGCTTCATCTTACAACTCTCACACCAGCACAGGGTGACAGGACTAGAATGCTACTTGATAGAGCTTATCTCAGGTTGGCAATAAAAGAGCCTGTATGGTGGATTCTATTCTTAGACTGGTGTCTAATACAGTCACGGTGCTAACCCACTCTCCTTTACCTTACAGTGAAGACATTAGCAAGACTTTGAAGAAGTTCCTGATAGGAAAGGGCACTGGCAGGAGGACCATGAGCCATCTGCCCCATGGCAGGTGAGCTTGGTTCTTCTGAACTGTCCTTTAGACATCTGTGACTAATTAACCAAGAAAGCAAAGACAATCCACCCCTAAGTTAGGAATGAACTGTGGCACAAAGGGGCCTTTGACAGACCCAACACGTGGGGAGTATATCTCCAGAAAATGTCACAAAAGCCTGCCTCCCCCTGCCCCCCCCCCACCATAATTGGGAGCTCCCTATGGCAGGAGCTTCATCTCACAGCTCTGGACACGCACAGCACCAGGCCCGGCAAAGCACCAAAGTGATTTGAAAAGAAGGAGTAAAAATGCCTTCAAAACTCACTTGGTATACTTGGATGCATATTCCTGGCTCTAGCCTGCCCACAGGCCCCCCACCTGCCATGAACAGTGAAAAAGAAAACTCAGCTAGCTCTAAGTCCTGATGGCCACTTCAAGGCTTGGAACACAGATCCCTGCAGGAAGAAGGTAGGTCAAGACTTCCTGTCTGGTAGACCCCTGGCCCTTATCAGACTCGTCCAGATCTCTGGCCTTTGCAGCGGAAAGCCTCAGATGCTTGGCTTGTCTGTGTGACTTGCTGGCCTGCATCCGGGACCACTCTCGCCATTCCTCCCCTGAAGGACAGAGGAGAGTACTGCCTGCCCATTTCTCCGTTCCTCAGATAAAACCACCTTCTTCAGGCATTTTATGTTTTTGTTTTTAAAACTGCTAACAATTATGGGGAAGGGGCCACATCAGGGACTGGGTAGAGACAGAAGCTCTTCCGTTTTCTCTTTCCTCTTTAACCCTAAGAGGAAGACAGAGCAAAGATGGTAGTGGTGAGGGCCCAGGAAGGGCTGGCTGTTGCAGAAATCCATGCAGAGCCGGAGGGTCTCTGAGATCCTGTGTAGCAGTCAGGGCCCTGCTGCCTCCAGGGCCTAGTGTCTTTCACTTTGTGCCAATCTCATAGCTAACTCATTTGAGTATGCACATGGGGTCCTCTGGGGCAGTGGTGGCAACTAGTAGGTTCTACAAATGGTGATTGTAAACTATAATCAGGAAATTTTAAACTTAGCAAACTAATTAGTATTTTGGAAAGTATCAGTATTTTTTTCTGTAGTGTTATTTTACATTTAATTAAAAATACACTGTTTACATAAGACTACTAATTAAAAATGGAGACTAGCCACCTGGACTTCTCTTTGTGCATTTGTGTCTGGCCTGGACTAAGCACACCTGACTCCTCCTCCTTTATAGCTTGGTGTTATTCTGGCATTTGATTAAGCTGGCTTAATCTGTTTAATGTTATCAATGCCTTTTAAATAGGGGCATTGAAGTCTACTCCCACCATCAAGGCTTTTTTGGGGGGGTGCCTCGGCCTTAAAAACACTAGCCAAATCCCAATTATCAAATCATCGCTAGGAGTTCTCGTTCTTGGCTGTATGCCCAGGTCCCAAAGTCTCCTTCCTAAGGTCACTAAGAGCAGTGAGGAGGAGGAATAATAACTCAGGACCTAGGGGCTATGGGGGAACCTATTTTTAGGGACTGGATGCCTCTGGCTGGTGGGTATAGTGGTAACTGTCTCCTCTCCCTAATTTGTTCTGAGTAGTACCTGTGACTCTGTGCCACAAGACCTCGGGGTAGGAAAGGGGGTATAAAGGTGGTCTGCCTTTTTCTGTTTTCACTGAACAGCTTGTTCTAAGGAGGCATGAAGGTGGAGAGATCTAGTTTGGATGAGGGGGTGGAGGTGGGGTGCCAGAGAAGCAAGTGTGTTGTGTTATTGTGTCAATAAACTGATAAAAGTTTTTTTAAAAAATAAAATGGAGACTAAGGTTGGTAGTTAGGCCTGTGCTCAACAATATTCCAATACCTAAATGATTTCTGAAAAATAATAAACAAAAAAATAAAGGATAAAGAATTTGGAAGAACCAAGCACATGGAACTTGCAATGCCATATTGCACTCATGTGGCCAAGAATGCAGACTCAGAGCATTTCATAAAAGCTTCCTTTTCAAGCTGAATGAAATTACCCAGGGTTCTCTTCTTGACCAGTGTCCTTAAAATGGAGAAACAAAGCAACTCATTCCAACATGTCACTTTGCCGTTTTAAAATCATAAAAAAATAAATAATGCATAAGGATCTGGTGGCTGGTTTTTGAGAAAATGACTTGGATGAGATTTAGCTAATATTCATTTTTCAAGGTGAAACTGTGTAAGCTGATTTTATTTTTAGTATCATTAAGAATGAAATGGAAACAGTATTTTAGTCTTATCAGATAAAAACAGAGAGGTAGTACGGTAGACTTGGAAGCTTACTTAGTGGTTGGGGCAGGTGGTTCTGGAAATAATGGCTGGCTAGCTGGGCACTCTGCATGGCAAACCCATGCACCTCTCTGACTGTAGTTTTATAGGCAGATGGAGCAGATAAGACTGAGCACACTCGCTTAGATCCTCGGTTGCTGGAAAATTCTGTGATTCTATGTAAATTATACACAATATCAATATCTCAGCGCAGGGGTCAGCAAACTAAGGCCCGTAGGCCACATCTGGCCTGTGGCCTGTTTTTGTATGACCCTAAAGTTGGGAATGGTTTTGACGGTTTTTAAATATTATAAAAACAAACATAGAAGGATATGTGACAGAGACTGTCCGTGGTATACAAAGTGGAAAATATTTATTAACTGGCCCTTCACAGAAAAGTTAGCTGACCTCTGTCTTAGGGGATGGACATTAAAAAGAAGTCTTTCACCATGAATATTTTGGTAAAAAGGTTCTAGCCAAATGAAATACCCTCAAGACAGCATGAGGAAGGCACAGATGATACTTCCTGTGATAAAAGGGAATGGAAGGCATCAGCTGGATGCAACTGGCCAATAACTAAGGCAGAGAGATCTGGCTTTCCAACCTGCAGAATGGGAGTGGCTGTGGGGAGGCACAGGCCAAAGCTGCCACACAGTGGTGTGTAGGCAGTGCACTGTATAGTCTAGTAGAGGCTGGTCTTGTCGTTCACTGTGAATGGCACCCCCTCAGGGCACTGGAGTGTACAACCTGCACAGCTGTGTGGAGCAGCCCTTGCTCGGTCCCCTCATAGTATCTCACAGTTGAAGTTCACACATGGTCCCTTGAAATAACCTCAGAAGGGTTTGAGTATTCATAACTCTGAAGAATTTGTGTGAACATGCTCCCACTGAGTTAATGTGACAACAGTACCCTGTACCTGCTTGGCGGCCCCGGGCCCCGGGTCACCCTGGCCCTGACTGGAGCAGTAGTGGTCATCGGCGATGGTGATCTGCTCATTCTCCTCAGCCTCCAGCTGGCTCTGGTTGAAACGCAGGGAACCTTTTAGAATGTCTTTGATCTATTTTCAAAGAAAAAGAAAATAAATGAAAAAGATGAATGAGTTTGTTTTTAAATGATTGCTAAATCTCAAATGCATTTGTGCTAGGGTTGTCATACACCAGTCTTTCAACAGTATGGATACTGCCATAAAAAAGAAGGAACAAAAAGAAAGCCAACTCTATCAAAGCCACTTATCAATGACCAAGGACAGTTTCAAGAGTGTTAATGGTTAGGTCCTCACAAGGTCAGACATGAATGCCACATCCTTAGCTGCTATTTTAAGGCAGAAGCACCATTTACTTGTATAGCAAGCCCCACTGAAACAATTTTACCCCAGCTGGAGCTGTTAGTAACACAGGTAGACATTTGGGCCCAGCATACTATTTTTCATTGACATTTATGTCCCATTTAAGGGGTAGGTAAATGGGGCCTTGAGGGTCTGAGGCCTGGTGTAGCAGTGGTTATGACTTATGCTCCAGGACATTCCTGTATTTGTGGGCTGAATGACTGAACACAACGCTGGGCCATGCTGCAGCAGTTACGTGTGAGGAACAACAAAGAGGTTTGGTAAGAGAGGAGGGGTAAGTGCAGAGAGGGAAAGCCAGTCTGGGCTGCAAGCTAGTCAGGCACAGTTGCTAAAAGGAGTAGGGGGTGAGAGGAGATAGAGATTTAGGAGGGGCTTTGTCTGGGAGGGAATGAGAGGCAGGGGGACAACGGCTCTAACACCAGGGTATTCCATGGGTGCCCTTACCCAGCAGGCATCAAATGAGTGGCCTGTGGGACACAAAGAAAGAGTTGTATCAATGCACATACTTGTTTTAATCCTGCCAGGGAAACCAGGATTTGATCTTCTTTTTCCAAATTTTCTTGTAATATCACATCTTGAATATTTACTGAAAATAGAAGAATGATATTCCATCACTAATGTTCTAGGTTTAATTTCCCTGCTGTCACATCAAACTTCAGACAAGGATGCTCCGTGCCAGGCTGTGTAGAGAGGGCAGTACCAAGCTTGGTACATGCAGCATTCCCTTCAACATGACTTAACTCTGTGTGTGTGTTTTAGGGCTTTCTTGGATATTATATATATATATTATAATTTGGGTGAAAGTTTACAGAGCAAATTCATTTTCCATACAGTAATTCATACACACTTTGTCTCATGATATTGATAGCAATTCCCCATAATGTAACAGCTCTCTTCCCAGTTCCTCCCCATAGTTACCTCTTCCCTGTGTCCTTCCCTCCCATGCACTCCTGCCCCCTGAGCAGTCTCCCTGTGCACTGCCCTTCTGTTTTCCCAAGACTGATCTCTCCAAGGAGTGTATCTACCTGATGTAAATGTTCAACCCATATGCCTGTCTTTTGTTTGGCTAGAAGCCACAGGTATGGGTTCGATTCCAGACCTGAAAGGCAGCTAGGGGGCATAGTCTCAGTGGTTCTGTCAGGCTCTATCAGACCAGCAAACCTGGTCCCCCCGCCATTTTTTTTTTTTTAATGATTTTGAGTTTTGTTGCACATTGTTCTCCCACTCTATCCAGGATCTCCTACATAGATCCCCCTCCAAATGGTTGACAGAAATAGCTGGGTACCATCTAGTTCTTCTGGCCTCATGGTCATATAGGCTGAGGATCTAGATGGCCACTTGCAAGCTTTCAAGATCCCAGTTGCTACACACCAAAGTAGGATGTGGAATAATGTTTTTGTGTAGTATGTTACACCAATTGAGCTTGATGTTCCCTGGGACCATGACACTGATCCACTGGCCCAACTACTCACTCCCTCTGGGTAGCTGGCTATGGTCAAGAAGTCACCACAACCTTGTCTCTTGTCAGCTCTACTATATACCTGGACATTCTTACAGAACATACAAATACACTTGTTTAACTGTTTTTTTTTTTTTTTTTTAAATGACAGATATGTCTTTACTTCTACAGAGAAGCAATGCTCCTCTTGCTGACATACGATGTGGTCAACAGACTGGATCATCCACCTAGTCTCTAGAGGAAAGTTCTTCATCCTGGGCTTCCTACCCTTCCTCATAGTTCAGTGATGTTAGCTCATCTCTCGCCCTAAAAATCAATTCCTCTTAGTGACTGGAATTAATAATGAAGTTGTCTTCCATGAATACATTGTAAAAGATGTTGGCATTTCAACATAATAATAAAAATAAGCAGATAAACTAATGGTACTACATAATGTCATTAGATTATGAAGTCTATTGGCAGGGGTCTTCATAGAAGCCGTTTCTACATATCCTTGAGGAGGGCTGGCCTCTGCATGAGAAGTCCTTCCTCCAGCCCTGACCTGAGGGATCTGCCAGGCCAGCTGCAAATAGCAGGCTCAGCATCACACTGAGTACCTCACCAGTATGTCAAACATGCAGCGGCCCCCACCTTCTCTTCACCACACAGTTCAATCATTGACTGGGCTTACTTCTGAGGTAGAGGCTCTCAGAAGGAGAGCTCATGCTGTGGGGAGAGGCGGGGCAATAAAGGCTCACCCTGGGGGATGTACTGCAGAATGTGTGGGGGAAATTAAAACACATTCAATAGAAGATAGTGATATGTTCCTAGATTGAAAATCACAATAAATAGGTTCACTCTCGATTACCACTTTCTGATTTTTCTGTGGTCTTGAAAAATGCCCCATTTATAATGTTGGACATGGCATATTCCTGCTGTTGTTATGTGCCATCGAGTCAGACCTCACTCATAGCGACCCCTCCTTGGGTTTCTGAGGCAGTATTACTATGGAAGTAGATTGCATTCCTAGTGAGACTTAATTTACTCCACAAATACTTTCTGAGTGTTGTGACAAGCACAGCCGTCAACAAAGCAGTAGGGCCCTGCCCTCCTGGCTTTTCCTCATGGTGGGGGGTGGGGAGTGGGAGGGGACTGCCACACCACAGCTCACTGTACTGGGTGGAGGAAGGCTTTGGCTGAGTTCAGCCCTCCAAAGCAAGCATTGGGCACCTACCCCCATGTGGTGCAGTAAATTACATAGTATGGCTTTTCTAGCCAGTTTTTTTAAACTCCATGGTGGAATTTGCCGTGAGCAACTGAGTAGCTCCTGATTGCTAGTTATCCACCTAGGGTATTTCTGTTGGGAGCAGCACAAAATAATTTTCTGGGAAGTTCGCTCACTCTCAGGTGTACAGAATTCTGATGTTGGAATTAGTTAGTTTGGCCACTCTGCCAGGCTCAAAAGGAGCTCTCCTAGAGGCAGAAGTCTCTCTGCCTGCTGGTGGAGAAAGATGTGCTGCTGAGAGATGTGAGAGAGACGTGCTGCTGAGAGAGAGATGCGAGAGACACATACTGCTGAGAAAGAGACATGCTACTGAGAGAGACTAAGAGAGACTGTTGGCTGAGAGATGGCTGGCTGAGAGACTGCTGGCTGAGAGACTGAGTGTGTTCCTGAACTTGACTTGTAACCTGTTGCTTCCCTAATAAACCCCATAATCTGTGAGTTCTGTGTGGCCATTGCAGTGAATTATTGAACCCAGCAGAGAGGTGGTGGGTGCTGCAAGAGGAACGGTTGGTGTCAGAGTTGGTGAAAAGGCTGGAGGGTGGCGGCATGTCTGGCCTCACAGGAACAGGTCTTGGGCTACTTACTGATGGTGATTCTATCTCCTCTTGTAGGGTTAGAGAAGGTCAGAAGATGAGGCCTCCTTGCCCCTTTTGCACCCTGACTGGGCTTAATACCTTGTGCAGGTAACAAAGAAGGAGCTACCTGGAGGCCAAGCACAAAAAGGGGCGTGTGTCCTTCAGAGGAAGCCCCAACCTTCATGTCTCCATCTTGACTAGGAAAAGGGCCTCCTGAGAGCCATGCCCCTCTTTTACTGGCCTTGGAAAGAGGCTCCCATTACCATTGTACTATCCTTGTTTATCACATATCTGTCCATTAATTTTCTGATGTAAAGTATCAGTAGATTTCATCTCTAAACACTTTAGTAAGTATTTAGAAAGCTGTACTTCCTTGAGGAGCTCTGGTGGCGCAGTGCCTAGGCATTTGACTGCTAACCAGAAGGCTGGCAGTTCAAACCCACCAGCCACTCCTCGGAAGGTTGGGCAATCTACTTCTGTAGTGATACCGCCTTGGAAACCCAAGGAGGGGTCGATATGAGTCGGATCTGACTCCACAGCAGCGGTTGCTTTGTACTTCCTTGCGTCTCTAGTTTCTGACATTACTATTATTATTATGTAATTGTCACACTGAGAAAGGTTAATTCTCTACCAGTAAGTCAGGGATCACCAGGAAATAGATGGCAACTCGTGTTGAGTAATCTTGGGTGAGTTTAGCAGGAGGACTAAACTGCACAAAGCCCCTTTCTACAGGGTAAAGGGAAATCACAAGACACAGTGCAGCTCCCTGGAACTGCCAAAGGCCAGGAAGGCCAGGGGAGGGAGTTGCTTCAGTACTGAATGAGAAGAGAGAGGGAAAGAGTAGCCTGCAGAAGCACCAGCTACTGGAGGAGGGACAAGCCTAGTTAAAGTAACCAGAAGGCTGACAGTTCAAACCCACCAGCCACTCCTCAGAAGGAAGACTGGGCAATCTACTTCTGTAGTGATACTGCCCCAGAAACCCAAGGAGTGGTCTATGAGTCGAATCTGACTCAATGGCAGTGAGTTTGGTTTTTTTTTTTTTTTGGAAGGCTACTCAGCAAGGAGGGAGGCAGGGAACCAGGCCCCTCCCTCTGTCCCTCCAATCTCACCTTGTGGAGGGATGTGAGTGAGTGGAAGGTGGGGTGCCAGGAGCCACTGATGCTGTCCCACAAAGAAGAGCAGCAGAGGAGGAGACTGGTTCTGCAAGGGGCAAAGGGAAGATTTCCAGCACAGATGGCTCCCTGAGATCGAGGATGGGGCACTCTGAGAAAGCCTCTCTGAGCATTCTCTCGCTGGCATTTGACTTCTTTTTGGCCATTTCCAAAGGAGCCACTGTGAGAGAGAAGCTGGCTTTGGTTACGTGAATGACAGATGGAATACCAAAAGAAGATCCAAAGGCCAGGAATGATAAGCCTGCTCAAAATCTCTTAGGGGAGCTGGGCCTCCAAGGCACGAAATACTGGGTAAAACCAGCCACAGTTCTCTTAAACACGAGAAGACGAAGAACTGGATTTCCTCACTGTTTCACTCCTGCCTTCTCAGACATTACTGAAGACTGTCTGAGAAAGCTGTGGCCTCGTGATGAACACCAAGTTTCACAACAGGAAGTGGGGACCCTTGCTCGTGTCTCCTCACTCTGTCCCTTACTGCTCTGTCTGCACTTTGGGATCATCCCTGCCCTCCCGCTTCATCCAGGGTCTGGGACTCTCACTGAGATCCTTGAATGCAAGTACCTTCAGCTTTTTCAGGGCTTCCTTCTTCTCTGCCTACAGACACACTCATGGTTCTCAAAACATGGGGGGAGGAAAGCAAAAAAGAAAAACAAGGAAAGAATCCTTTTTGAACCTGCTAGATTCTAAAGTTATTTAACTTCTCATTCCTTTTGACACTAAATGTCTTTAATTTTCTGATGTAAAATATCAGTAGACTTCATCCCTAAACACTTAAAAAAGCTGTATTTCCTTGTGTTTCTGGTTTCTGACATTATTATTAGGTAAATGTCATGTTGAGAAAGATGAATTCTCCACCAGTAAGTTAGGCACCACCAGGAAACAGATGATATAGAAAGACATAAAGTTGTTCTCTCCACACACCCCAAATTCTATCAGAGATAATCACTTTCAACATTTTGGTACATTTTCCTTTAGTTTTCTTTCCATGCATATAAAGAAAGATGAGAGTCTTCTGTGACTTTTATAATGAAAAATATATTTAAATTTTGAGGATAATGACTTATCCATCCCTTGGTCCCTATATCACAAGGCGCTCAGGTGGTGCTCCTAAAGCGTCCTCCAGAGGGTCTGCAGATTCCAGTGAAATAGACGGAGCTGAGTCTGTGCAATGTCCACTGGGTTGTGGAAGTCCCAAGGTGGCCGTTATACTATTACAGGATCACACCAATAGTCTTATATGCAAGAGTCTAATATGGTCATTTCAAAGGACTGATTTTTCCATTTCCCTTACTCCTTGTATCTAATTCATCAGCAAGTACTGCCAACTCTACCAACAAAACATACTTTTAACCCATCGATTTTTTAACACTTACTCTGCTGTCACCTTAGTGGAAGCCATATCATCTTTCCCTTAAGGTGCCCCAGTTTCTACCTGGGATGCCAAGATTCCTTCCACATGTGGCTGCCCACAGCTACCAGAACTCTTAGATCCCTCCTGGCTTGCTCAACACTCCCAGAGATACAGTGAGCACACTTGCTGTTCCCTTGGCTAGAAGGCAGGAGGCTTTCTATGCAGGACTGCCTCCTTATTATTCAACTTTGTGCTCCAATGTTGCCTCCTCAGAGCAGCCTCCCTGCCTGGCCAACCTAAGGTAGCCCCAAGTCCCTGTGTCATCTCTACCACAGCATCCCTTTTCAGCATTATAAGCACTTACCATCATCTGGCATTACCTTATACGCGTGCTCCTCCTAGGAGACTACAAGCTCCAGGATGGTCTGGTTCAGAATTATATTCCCAGCTCTTAGAATAAAGCCTGTCACAGCATAGGTACACATTAAATACCAACTGACTGACTGAAAGAATGAATGAGAAAACACTGAATAGCGCTCTTGGGACTCACATTTCAGAACACTGCTATTCTAAGTATTTCCAAAAAGTAATTCCAGTAAAGGGCAAGGCAGAGACTGAGAGCTTCAACAATGCTTCCAGACTGACAATTTATTAGAAACTTCAATAAGACTAAATCCACAAACTACGCTGACAAGTTCTCTTACATACTGCAGTAGAAAAACAGCAGCTTTTATTTATTCAGAAAATCAACTGCAGTTTTTGGCTAACAGAAAGAAAGGCCTGCTCCACAACAAGAAAGCAAGTTGAAATGAGAATGGAATAATAGAGATAATTACAGAGGGAATGTTTTTGGTTTCCCTACAAGGCTGTAACAGTTTGTTCTCTCTCAATTAAAACTCATACACACACACACACACACACACACACTTCACTCAATAAGACATTATCAACAGCCAACTGCAGAATATTGGAAGAACCAGTTCTGTAGACCTTGTTGTCATTGTTATGTGCTGTCGAGTCGGACCTGACTCATAGTGACCCCTCCTTGGGTTTCTGAGGCAGTTTCACTACGGAAGTAGGTTGTCCCATCTTCCTTCTGAGGAGTGGCTGGTGGGTTTGAACCGCCAGCCTTCTGGTTAGCAGTCAAGTGCTTTAGGCACTATGCTATCAGAGCTCCTGTAGATCTTGTAGAGGACTGAAAAAGGTGGGTTTTGCTTTTACAACTACTATGGCTTTTAAGGCAGAGCACACGAGGGCATTAGGGCTAGCTGGGCCAGCAAGGCACAAAGCAGTGTCAAGAAGGCTGAAAGCCTGGTAGGGCCATGGGCTGTGCTCACATTATGCTGCAAGGTGGGGAGATTTCCCAGTTTGCATCAGGTAAGCAGGGCTGTGGGGGACTGCTCCCAGGGCCCAGGAGGATGTTCAGCCAATGGATACAGGAGCACTGGGACGTCTGGAAGAAGTCCGGGTGGGGAGGGAGGTTCTGAGCACCAAAGAGCTAATGAAGAGGAGGTCTCTGGTGGCCAAACTTAGCAAAGCAGGGAGCCAGACAATAGAGGAAATCTGCAGGAACCAGATGTGGTATATCTGCTGTCCTGACTAGATCCTCGTCTCCTGTCTGACTCATTGACAATCAGCTGGCCCCGCCATCTTCCCCCAAGGTAATAATAGTGGGGTCCATGCCCAGCAACAACAGAGATCACAGGCCACAGGCCACTGGAGCAGTCAGTAGCTCCAGTGGGGGCAGAGCTCTCCTTGGATGCCAGCAAGGGCCTAGAAGGGACTCAGAGGCCCTTCCTCAAACATCAATGGGACACGTGAGCCTATCCCAGAACCTGGACACCATCTTGGCAGGGAGAAAAGACAGAATAGAGACACTTCTAAATATGGATTTGTGTTCAGCTAAGATAGTTAACCTGAATGAGACAGAATTGCCTTGAAATGGCAAATTTAAGCCCCTGCACTGCTATTAGTAGGAATGGAACTTCAGATCAAGATTTCTGCACACCTAAGTTGAGGTATATAATGTTATTACTTCACTACATAATTATCAGTGACTATATGAGATCTTGGTGGCATATGCCTAAGGCATTTGACTGCTAACCAGAAGGCTTGTGGTTCAAACCCACCAGCCACTCCTCAGAAGGAAGGTTGGGCAATCTACTTCTGTAGTGATACTGCCTTGGAAACCCAAGGAGGGGTTGCTATGAG
>NW_006921590.1:21249920-21272243 GCF_000298275.1 Orycteropus afer afer | reverse complement strand
GTCACCACACTCTACTTCCCACTCCTCAGAAGGAAGGTTGGGCAATCTACTTCTGTAGTGATACTGCCTTGGAAACCCAAGGAGGGGTTGCTATGAGTTGGATCCAACTCAATGGCAGTGAGTTTGGTTTTTTTTTTTTTGGTTATATGAAATCTTATAAAATCATACTGGCCATGCTGCCTGAAAATCCTATGCCTAAAAAGTTCTGGATGTCCTCTCTTGGATGGCCTATTTTGCTGTGTTATTATTAGGTGACATTGAGCTCCAACTCATAGTGATCTTATATATAACAGAATGAAACACTGCCTGGTCCTGTACCACCCTCACAATCATTGCTGTGTTTGAGCCCATTGCTGAAGCCACTATTAATCCATCTCTTTGAGAGAGTCCTTCTTTTTCACTGCACCTCCACTTTACCAAGCATGACGTCTTCTTCAGGAACTGATCACTCCTGATGATGTGTCTAAGGTAATCAAGATGAAGCCCCAGCATCTTTGCTTCTAAGAAACATTTTGGCTATACTTCCTCCATGACAGATTTGTTTGTTTTTCCAGCAGTCCATGGTATATTCAATATTCTTCAATAACACCATAATTCGAATGTGTCAATTCTTCTTCAGCCTTCTGTTTTTGTTGTTCAGCTTTCACATGCATAAAAAATGACTGAAAATATTGTGGCTCAGGTCAAGTGTACCTTAGTCATCAGTGACGACTTTGCTTTTTAACAAATACATATATACTCAAAAGTGGTGGTGGTGATGCTTGCAAGGAGGTTGAGAAGGGGAGTGGTGGTGAAGGCAAAAAAGATGGGTATCTTGGGAAGACAAGACAGAATCATCTTCTCTTGTCTTTCATTAGAAGCCTAAATGGGAATAATGCTCCATGTTCTAAAAGCCACTTTGTCCCCAGTGCTCTCTCTTGATGATGGTGTGAGCAGCCAACAAGTCTAGATCTTACTCCCGCTCTATCTCTTAGGTCTAAAGAGATGGCAGAGCTGCTAGTGGGCTACTTCAGGTCCACCCTCCACGCCTGACTTCATTCAGGGCAGCACAGTGCACAGCTTCCCTTGCAGCTGAGGTTGGTCATGTGACACAGCTCTGGCCAGTGAGTTGTATGAGGCCCTGGATGGAGCTTCTGGGAAAGCTCTAAAGAGGACTGACTCAGAATGTGCCTTGTAGACCTGTGCTCTTCCCCTGTTCCTGCCTAAAAGGCTGGCAGGCATTCCATGAGCCATCCTGTGGGCATATGGATAAGGTCATAGCCTGTAGATTGTGAGGCAGAAGCCAGAAGGATCTTGGGGCACTGAACACAGCATGGGGCTGCTGTCCCCACATAGACTGCCTACCTCTGGGCTTTTTGAGAGAAGAAAAATAACCCCTGGTTTGTTTATTCCATTGTTTTCTGGGCTTATCTTATTAGCAGCAAATTCTGTATTACACAGGGTGAAAATTATCCAGTTCCTCCCCTGAAAGGGGACCGAGGCAGCCCTACCTATCCTCAACTGAATGCAGAATATGATTACATAGGTGGGGTGTGCAGTGTGGCGGCCAGTCAAGAGTTGGCGTGCTCAGCAAGAAGAAACCCTAGACCTGGGGCGGTGGCGGCAGCAGCAGCAGCAGCAGCCACCCACCTTCACCAAGCTATTCTTTAGCTTTTTTTTCGAGGGAGTCAGGGATCACCTTTTAGGATTTGATGAAAACCAGAACCTTCTCTCCTGAAAACCCACATATACATAATATGTCCAATTTTAAGAATAAGCCTCTGCTATTTAATCAATTAGGAGCTCTGGTAGCATAGTGGCTAAGGCACTTGACTGCTCACCAGATGGCTGGCGGTTGGGCAATCCTACTTCTGTAGTGATACTGCCTGGGAAACCCAAGGAGGGGTCGCTATGAGTCAGGGCTGACTCGACGGCACATAACAACAACAACAACAATTTAATCAATTGAGGCATTTGGCTGTTAACCGAAAGGTTAGGAGTTCAAATCTACCAGTCTCTTCAAAGAAGAAAGATGAGGCAGTCTACTTCAGTCAAGATTTGCAGCCTTGGAAACCCTATGGGAGTCACTGTGAGTCGGAATGGACTTGCTGACAGTGGGTTTGGGTTGAGTATGTAATCAATTAAGCTAGCCTCACTTTAAGAAATCCAAGGTATAGAAATCCAAATTAAACAAAAGGGACCCTCAGGGGCTATTCAGTTATTAAGGCTATTAAGTATAAAATTTTTCATTTTACTAAAAAGTACTGAATCATCATGCAGATCCATTCCCTCCAATTCCATGATATATTTATTCTAAGGAGCATTAAAGAACATCCTAGTAACATAACCATTCAGTAACAAATCTACTGCTTTCAGTAAGTTGCATCTATATATAAAAATTGAAAAACATAATGATGTCTTAAAATCATGCCTCAAAATCCTAAAGGCAAAAATGTGAAATATTTGAATTTCCAGCATAATGCATATTTCCCTTCATGGCAAGAGGCAGGGTAAATTATGACCCACAGGCATTCTGGTTTTGTTTCTGTGCAGAAGGAAGATTATACTTCTCATAATCACCTCACACTGAAGTATTA
The DNA here is from genome assembly GCF_000298275.1 of Orycteropus afer afer. Classification (NCBI taxonomy): domain Eukaryota; kingdom Metazoa; phylum Chordata; class Mammalia; order Tubulidentata; family Orycteropodidae; genus Orycteropus; species Orycteropus afer. The sequence continues at coordinate 21,269,667 of NW_006921590.1, read as the reverse complement.
TATATTATACATGATGGAACACTGAAATGAAAGAGAAAAACCTCACAAAACTAACTACTTCTGTGGAAATCACACACACAAATCACATCGACATAACAATCCCAGGGTGATTCCACTATTTTGAATGAAATGTCAATGCCACAAAAATAGATCTCTAACTTTAAAGGGAATGAACACAGCACACAAATGACTTTTTTCAATTTCTTAAAAACCTTATTTTCTTCAACGCTGGAATCAAAGTGTTTTCATCTAAATGTTTTAGATGGCTGGTGCAAAAGGTAACAGAAGCCCACCTTCAGTATGAAAGGGATAAAGAGGGGGTACAAAAGCAGAACTAACACTTATCTATAATGAAGGTGGAAGTGAGCAAGTTATGTAACTTGTCCCTGTGGGCTGATCTTAGTACCTTCCTCATAGGAGTCCTGTGAGGGATAAAAGACGCAAACAGGTTAAGTGCTGAGCCAGCACCTGGCCCAGTGGAGAAGCTCAGCACCTGGTCGCTTTCACTTCTACGTGGGCACCTTACCTCCTTTCCCTACCAGGAGCTCTTTAAGAGGAGCACTGTTAGCCTCCCATTACAGAAAAGGAAGCCAGGCCCAGATCTGAGGTCTCAGAGCTGGAAAGGGGGTAGAGCTAGGATTAGATGCCAGATCTTTTAGATTCCTGAGCCCTTCTGGAATTATATACATGGCACTGATGAACGAGTGGAGATAAAAACAGGCACAGGACGGGGTCTTGGTTCTGACTCGATCACCTGGAGAGTCCAGTGCTCTTTACTCAGCAGGGGAAGTGAAGTCAGTTAGTGACATGAAGTCACCCCAGAATAGAGTGCATGACCACTTCTGCCAAAGAGCTTTCCGGAGGACTGGTACTGGCATCTGACAGCTGGGATTCCATTGATGCAGTGGAGGTACTGGGGGATTAGATAAGATCGTCACCACACTCTACTTCTAGCTTACTGCCTCACTACTGCTGTTATTGTTTGATATATTTACTTCCTTCTCTGGTACCATACTCATAAAAGTGGGCTCTATTTCCTGGGGTTCTTTAATCTTTGATAGAATTTTAGTTACCCCAATTTCTGGCAATTCCATATAAGGGATGGTCTCAGACTCCAAAGAGGAAACATACAGGCTATTACAAAATAGAGAGGTTGCATCTGGGACAGGGAGTTGAAGCCTGGAGCCCCAGTGGCTGACAGGGGTGTCCATTAGTCAAGGAGGGGGCAGACCTGTCATTTGTCACTACTGGCTTGGGCTGGACATTGGGAAGGGGATCTCTGCTCACAGATTGTATGCCACAGCTGCCCAGATCCAGGGAGAAGGCAGGTTTGGGGGAAGAATGAAGGCTATCAAATTCATTATCCATTCTCTGATACATGGAGTTTTATCTCTATGGTCCTTGAAAATACTATTCTCACTTCCAAAAGGCCCTCCCACCCTCTCTGTAAGACTATGTTCCCCCTTTTCTTCAAAGTCCACTGTGTCCAAGCATCAGCTTCCTACGAGCAGCCTCCCCTCTGATAGCAACCCAGCTTTCTCATGGTGCATCTCTTACTCTTACAAGTATAATTCACAGGTAAAGCTCAGAGACTAAAAGAATGTTAGTCCTAAGTGGCGAATCCTGAACTCAAGGTTTTCTGGTTCCAAATGTGGTCCCTGCTCGCTATGTCCCCAGCACTTTAGAACCCCACCTCTCTCTGCCAGTGTTTCTGAGACCTTGGTTTGCTTCACGTGAAACAATGTGGCACCCTAAGTATTTCTGATGAGGTCTATTCATTTTCTCTCTGTCTCTATAATGTTTTATTCACCTCTTCCATATATACTGAGCTCAGGATTATGCCTTATCCTTTAGATTACCACCTCCCCACCTCCCTCCAGCCCAATCTACTTCTCCTAGAACCTGTTTTTATGCCAGAGAGCAGATACTTAGTAAATCTGGCTGAGGAACCTATGTGACACAAGGACTTTCCTGCCAGCATTAGGGCTGATTTTTATCTTCTGAGGAATAGACAGATGTAGGTGAGATATTTCTCAGACGGAGAATTAAGGGATACTGAAATAATTACCCAGATCCTGGATTGAGAAGTGGAAGGGGCCGGTGAAGGGAAGTCACACTCACTGATAGCCTATTAAGTGCCAAGCATTGGGTCACGTACTTCACATTCAGTATTTTCTTAAAAAGTGAAAAAGAGATCACACAGAATATATAACCAAGGGTCCTATTTTGGATGTAGCTGACAAAATGAAGATTCTACATTTAGCACTGGGAGAAGGAGCATGACTTAGGAAAATCCAAGGGTAAGTAACACCAGGCAAAAATGTCTATCACACTTCAGGCCAATAAATACTCCTCTTAAGTAAAGTGAGCGTGCTTGGCATAGAGTTCCAAGTTTTCTCTGATCTCCACCATTTGGCATATTATTCCCCTGGTATTTGCTACCCTGGTGGTACAGTGGTTAAAATGCTTGGTTGCTAACTGGAAGGTTGGCAGTTAATACTCACCAGCAGCTCAGCAGGAGAAAAGACGTGGCAGGCTGTTTCCATAAAGATTACAGCCTTGGAAACCCCATGGTACAGTTCTACTCTGTCTTATAGATAGGGTCGCTAGGAGTCAGAATCAATTTGACAGCGACTTTTTTTTTTTTTTTAATTTCAATTCGCCACTGCCAGCCAGAGAGTGTCATGGAAGTGTGACTCCTCACAGTAAAATCTATCATGTCATTCATGGCTGCTACCTTAGAGTCAACCTGAGAAGGAGACTTTATACATCTATTTTTAAACTTAAACATAAAAGGATAGTAAGACGTCTTTACTGGAATATATTCTTCAAAAAATAAAATCAGAAACATAGCTAGGGCCTTACTGATATTGACATATCCTGGAGTTTGGGAGCTAGGAGGCAGGAGAACTGTTTGGCTAAGAGTGTTCCAAAATTACATCATTTAGTCAAATCAGAACCAGCTGGGTTTAAGATAGAGCTCTGTTTGTGACTCTCAGGCCATAAATATTCTGCTGACATTAGGATCTCGTGTGAGCTAAGTACCATTCTGTGGCCAGGATCTAAAGAGGCTGAGGCATTGAAATCAGCCTTTGTATCTTGGGCTTCACTTTGCTTTACTCACATGCATGTGTGCTTAGCGTGAGATGCTTGGGTGGCTACAAGATCTCTGCACTTTCAACCAAGTAGCAGCAAGCCAGTTTCCACAGAGTTGGGGTCTTTTGCCTTACCAGGAATGGAAGACATGGACAGGCAGCTTGGTATGGAGGAATGAGAATATGCTGTACGGTCAGACAGAGCTGGATCTGAATTCTGTCTGGTTTGTTATTTCCTAGATGTGCAGCCCCCAGCTGAGCACATGAATACTCCTGAGTTATAATTTTCTCTATTACACACTATGGATAAAACCCTTTGCAACTGTGGAGTTGGTGGAGAAATTACAAATACTGTTTGTGAAATGCTTTGTGGTGAATCTGACACAAATAATGGTCCTCAAATAACAGTAGTTAGTATCAGATGTGAAATATAGTTGGGTGGTTGCAAATGGTTAATGCACTTGGCTACTAACAAAAGACTAGAGGTGTGAGTCTACCCAAGGCACCTCAGAAGAAAGGCCGGATGATCTACTTTGGAAAAAATCAACCACTGAAAACGCTGTGGAGCACAGTTCTACTCTGACACCCAGGGGTCATCATGAATTGGAATTCACTCCATGGCAATTGGTTTTATCATATGTGACAAATAGAATGGCTTCATCCTGCCATTATGTTAAATGCTCTACAATGAATGGCACCATGAAGGAAACCTGGGAAGGCTGGTGAGTTTGCTGTATTTTGGCCTTACACAGGGGGCTCTAGGGAGCAACAGTCTCAGACCAAAGCTCCCAAATATGACTGGAATACTTAGAACTGATTCTTAGAACTATTTAATTTTAAATAAAAGTTTTATTTAAATCTTAAATCTAACAAGATTTCCACCTCCCAGAGTATTCTCTCCCTTACTAATTAGAAGGATAAGGATATCATTCAAAAGTTGGATCCTGTGTGCCACTAAACTTAGTGATAAAGTGGGGTAATAATATTTACCTTAAAGGATTGTTGGGGGGAGATTACTCCTAGCTATCAAGTCTGTCCTACTCGAAGTTCTATACTTGATTGGGGCTGCTAAAATGTCACTGGTGTAACTCTTCAGAAAAGCCTCTAATATCCATGTTTAGAGGTTAAAAAGAGGGAGATTCATATTTGAAACACTTTGAACCCACAGTACATTGAATAATGATGAACAAGGTTGGTATTACATGAAAAAAAAAGTGAGAGAGAAACTTACTCAATTTGGAAAAGCACATGAGAAAATGAGTGAGCCAGAAATGATGAAAGATGAAAAGTCTGCACTGAGGCCTGTGATCAGACTTGTGGTAGCTTAGGCTGGGAAGGGAGGCATAGTGCCTAAGGTACTTGACTGCTAACCAGAAGGCTGGCAGTTCAAACCCATCAGCCACTCCTTGGAAGGAAGATGGGGCAATTTATTGCCATAGTGATACTGCCTCAGAAACCCATGAAGGGGTCGCTGTGAGTTGGGTCCAACTCGACAGCACATAACAACAACAAAAACAGGCTGGGAAGGAATAAACTAGTGTGTTGTTGCTAAGTTTTTCTACACAGGTATAGAGTTGGTACAATGAACATGCTCACCATGTTTTCTGATAATAAAACTAGAGGGAAAGAGATCAACTAAAATAGAGCAAGTTCAGACAGCCTGAAGCAAGAACTTCTGAATTTCAAAGGACTCCAGGCTAGATCAAGATACCAGGGGAGGTGGAGAACTTAGATGCATACATGCCTTAAGTATGGCATTCTTTCCACCTCAGTAACTCATTTAAAATGAAGGTTATGGCAAGACACAGCAACAACAACTGGTCTCTATGCACCTGGAACAACAGAGTCAGGAATAGGAGGAGGAAATGGAAGGTGCGGCTAATTGCTTCCATGAACAACTGTCTCCATTGCCATGAGACCAGAACTAGATGGTGTCCAGCTACCATGACTGAACATTTTGATCAAAGATTCTACAGAATAATTCTGATCAAAAGGGGGAAAATGTAGAACAGAATTTCAAATTATCATAGAATCCAGATTTTCTGAAGCCATAGAGGCTAGAAGAACCTCCAAAACTATTGTCTTGAGATAATCTTTAAATCTTAAACCAAAAATATCCCCTGAAGTCTTCTTAAAACCAAACTTAATTGTAAGTTTAGCTTAATAAAAAGTGTCTGCTTTGAGCATTATGCTCTTTTAAGATCTATCTATATGGGATCAAAGGAGTTCTGGTAGCACAGTGGGTAAGGCATTTGGATTCTAACCAGAAGGTCAGTGGTTCAAACTGACCAGCTTCTCTGTGGGAGGAAGATCAGGCAATCTACTTCCGTAAAGATTTACAGCCTTGGAAACCCAATGGGGGTCGCCAGGAGTTGGAATTGACTTGATGAGAGTGGAGTTTTTTTTTTTTTTTTTGTAATACGGATCAAATTGGCAACAGCAACTCAAAAGATTAGAGAGGAACTTTAGGGGGCAGTGAGTTTATGTTAATGGAACAACTCAGAAAAGGAAAGTGGGAATGATTGCACTACTCCAAGAATGGAATCAGTGTACTGAGTTGCACATGTAGAAATTGTTGAGGTGGTATATTTTTTGCTGTGTATATATTCTCAACAAAAGCAATAAAATCAATGATTAAAATAAATAAATAGATAAAATGAAGGTTATGAGTACATTAACTGGGTCATGCCCAAATAACATCAGGTTCCCTTACTTCTGGATGCTGGAAGTCTACCAGGAACCAGGAACATCAACTTACTTGGTAGTTTTGTGGAAACACTTCACATTTCAGGCTCCACATGGGACCTATTCATTTAGCACCTGAATTTTTAATAAGATCCACAGGTAAAGTGTATCTTTTCCTTCCAAAGAGGACTCTGTTGTTAGGTGCTGTGGAGTTGATTTGGACTCATAGCAACCTTATGTACAGTAGAACAAAACACCCCCCGGTCTACGCCATGCTCACAACTGTCGGTATGTTTGAGCCCATCGTTGCAGCCACTGTGTCCATCCATCTTGTTGAGGGCCTTCCTCTTTTTCGCTGACCCTCTGCTTTACCAAACATGATGTCCTTCTCCAGGGACTGGTCCCTCCTGATAACATGTGCAAAAAGTAAGTGGATTCTGCTAACCACAATTAAACACAGTACTTAAAATTCTTAAAAGAAGTACTAGAAGGTTTGACAACAATGTAGTTGACAAAGAGAAAGCTGTCTAGTGATCACATTTTCTTTCCCACTTTTTCAAATGTCAGTAGTCAATTACCTTCTTAAACATTTCTAAAGACATCTATGAAAGTTGTTTTATCAGGAAATAGATTTATAAATTTCTTGCAGAGGCCGATAAACCAATTTTCAAAACTGGCCTCCTCTTTCAACTCATTCTTGCATAAATATTATGAGAAGTACAAACTCAGTAATGATGTGTGCAGTAATATACCAGAAGACCTGAAATCCAACATCTGATTCAAGTGTGGCCTCACTAGAAGCATCAGAGACAAAGAAGCCAAGACTGGATTTGGGGCTGGACTCTTGTGAGCTAGCTGTGTGCCACTCAACTTGTCAGGGCCTTTGCCTCATCTGTGAAATAGGGAACAGGATGAGATGGCTTTTAGAGCCTTCACATATTTAACATTGTAAGATCTTGTGAGCTATAAAATTCCCAACAAAAGCCTGGGAAGCACACTTTTCCTTAATTCATTGCAGTGAACCCTCCCATTGTTTGCATGAGCCACCAATGCAAAGGTAGTTGCTGGAAACCAGAGTGTGTAAACACCGACCAGATTAATGGAAATGACTCCACTCAGAGCAGGGGCTGTGGGCATCAGAACCCAGCAGGGTGAGTAGCTCATGCTCCCTGTAAACAGCTGGCACCTCAGCCCAGCTGCTCACGGAACAGGCAAATGCAGGCTACTCACCCACTTGCAATTACTGTGAAGTACCACAAATCTAAAAATAACCTGAGCTCAGCCATGGAGGTTTAATACTGTCAATGGTTTTCAACTTAACTGTTAGGATGACAGGCAGGGGAGTAACTATAGCAATGGAAAAATGAACACGTATTAGAAGTCTTATGAAACTGACAGCAAAAGTTTAGATTCAATAAAACATGCATTTTTAATCCCTACCTCTAAATCTTTGACTCAAATAGTTCAATTATGTGCAAGTTATAAAAACAGAATTTTGCCAGAGTTGTGACAAAATGCATATCCTTTCAAGTTTTAGGTTCCACAACCACAAGGGAATTTTCTTTTATTACCTCTGTAATTAATGGGTCATCTGAACAAATGCCTTTGTATAATTTTTAACAGAGGCTTTTCTCTGTATTTGTTCTGTTATTACTTATAAAAATAGCTTTTACATGTACTTGATGCTTTAAGCTCTTATTGTATGTTTGAAGTAAATGTAGAATGATTTGGAGTACTTTAGAAACAAATAGAATTTAGTGAAAATAATGAATATTAGTAAAAGGTACAGAGAAATAACTCCTAGAATAGGTTTCCATTCTGTTTTCACAGCTGGCTCAGTAAGCAGCTTGTGGGCCGTGCATTCTGGAGGCTCAGAGACACAGCAGTGCATTCTGATACAGCTATTGTCTTTCAAAGAGCTCACACATATTATCTAAGCTTAGGACTAAAAAAAAAAAACCCAAAAAACCAAATGCACTGCTGTCAAGTCAGATCCAACTCATAGTGACCCCTCCTTGGGTTTCCAAGGTGCTATCACTACAGAAGTAGATTGCCCAACCTTCCTTCTGAGGAGTGGCTGGTGGGTTTGAATCACCAGCCTTCTGGTTAGCAGTCAAGTGCCTTAGGTGCTATGCTACCAGAGATCCCACTAATCTTAGGACTAGCATATCCAAAAATTCCAGCATCTTTTTACATAATTGGATATTCTGTTGAATGCTGGGAAACGTGGTCCTGATCCCAGCTCTTCAACTACTAAGTCACACTGCTCAGGTTTAGGGCGGCATGAGTGTTTCAGTTCTTCCCAACATGGGAGGGGGGCAGGGGATATGAAAGGGTAAGGGAGAAGGGGAAAGAGGAGATGGTATCTGTTGAATACCCACTTTGAGCCAGGCCCTGTGCTTGGCTTTTAAAATATATTACTTTGGCAACAAATTGGCAAGGTAGATATTTTTATCTTCATTTTATACATGAGGACACATTCACAAGCAGTAGAGGTAGGAAATGACAGAGCATAGGTTCAACCCTGGGTCTGTTTGATCCTCAAAAGGCTGTCTCTTTCACAGACACCACCCCCACCACCCTCACAGCTGACTCATGCCTGGAGTTTCCAGATTGACCCCACGGTGCTAGTTACGTACACTCAAGCCAGGCACAGGTTTTCAGACACTGTTTTGGATTTTTCAAGCATAGATATTTAAGTCCCTTCCAAAGTATCTCTGCTATCTTCCTTTTATCCAGGCAACCCCTGTTAATGTTTATTTACACATCAAATACATATTGTTTTGCTGCCTGCTGTGTCCACTTAATATATTATTATTGTATATACCAAGAATGTCTCCCTGTGTTAATACCTGTAGTAGTTAAGGTTGTATGTCAACTTGGCTGGATCTGGTTGACTGGCTGGTCAGTTGGATATAGTTATTCGCCATGGTGAGATTGGTAATTAACTCTATGGTGGAATCTATTGGAACACCTGAGTAGCTGCATTAGGGATGTGGTCTGCTTCCAGTGTATAAGAAACAGCTTTGAAGAAGGTCTCTAGCTTATGGCACTCTTGAACCCTGCATATAGCCAAATTGTTGTTCAGCAGTCTGCTATGTTGCCCTGACAATTTCGGGATTTTTTCAGGACTTGAATCAATGGCCTGCCATATGGTTTGGTACTATTGGGACTTTTCATTTTATTTGTCAACCTTGGGCTTAACAGCCTCAGCAGCCAGCAGCTGCCTGCATGAAGAAAAGCCTCCAGCTTCAGTGGGCTGGGAGTAAGAGGCAGAGCTGAAGCCCTAGGTTGAGGGGCTTTCACGCAGCTGCTAGAGCCTGGCACTTTGAACAGACTTCTAGACTCCAAAACTGTAAGAGAATAAACTCTTATTTGTTAAGCCATCCCATTTGTGGTATCTTCTGTAAGAGCAGCACTCAACTCAACTCACTGCCATCAAGTCGGATTCAACTCATAGCAACCCCTCCTTGGGTTTCCGAGGCAGTATCACTACTGAAGTAGATTGCCCAAACTTCCTTCTGAGGAGTGGCTGGTGGGTTTGAACCACCAGCCTTCTGGTTAGCATCAAACGCCTTAGGCACTACATCACCAGTGCTCTTAAAAGCAGCACTAGGTAATCAAACAATACCTTTAATCTTTATAAAGATCGCACAACTGTGGTAGTTAAGATTGTGTGTCAACTTGGCTGGGCTGTGGTTCTGAGTATTTGGTAGCTGGATGTAGTTATTCCCCATGATGAGATTGTAATCATCTCCATGGTGGAATCTGTTGTGACCAGCTAAGTAGTTGCCTTTTGGTGTGGCCTGCTCCCGGTATATGGAGAAGGTTTGAGGAAGGTCTCTAGCTTTTGGCACATCTGGTCCCTGAATGTGGCCGAGTCTTGGCCTACTGTATGTATTGCTTACCAATCTTGGGATTGTTCCTGGACTTGAACTAGTCATCTGCTGTGTTGCTTGCCAATCTTGAGATTTTGCCATTTTACCTGTCGATCTTGGGTTGATCAGCCTCTGCAGCCAGCAGCTGCATGAGTCAGAAAAAGCCTCCAGCTCTAGTGGGCCTGTAACAGGAGGCAGAACTGAAGCCCACGGCTGAGGGGCCTCCACCCAGCCCCTAGAGCCGGAACTCTGAATTTGGACTTCTAGCCTCCTAAACTGTAAGAGAATAAATTCCTGTCTGTTGAAGCCATCTACTTGTGGTATTTCTGTTATAGCAGCAGTAGAAAATCAAGACAATTTCTATATTGTAATCAATCCTTTAATAATGGGTATTTCAGCTGTTCCAATTTTGTACTACTCTAATAATTGGAAAAACAGAAAACATCACATGGAAAACCACTATGATAGGAAAAATGTTTCTTAAGGAAGCATAAGTCAAAAAGCAAATTGAGAGCTTCACTTTAATTAATCTTTCTGTGCACTTTCTTCAAATCTTTGCTTAGAGTCAACATTGCCTATAACACTGTTGTTGGCACCCTTTCCTCATGCACTATTATAATCTGCAGATGCACTGAAATGCATATGTGGCCCTGGGGCTGGGAGTTCTTTGCTGCATCCCTTGACCTCACTTATAAACTGCAGCCATGCTACTTATATGGGGAAACAAAGTTGACAGCTAGGTGAAGGGATTCTGACTGAAAGTGAAACATACCCACAAAAACACATCTAGTTTTGTGGTTGGTTGAAAACTCACAGCTGGTATGAGCTTTTCTTTCCATTTTAATCAAAGTGTTTTCCTGTCCCATGCAATTAGAAGGCACTCTTTTAGTGCCGACTAAAAGACCCAAATCAGAGCAAAAGCTGTTTGAAAATTCAGAGGCTTAAGTAAAGCTGCTTTAAAAGCTTCTATATGTATTAGACATTAGGAAATTTCCTAACAGGATTTTCTACTTAGAGTGCCAGTAAATCTTTCCTGCAGTCACTTCTTTGTGCTCTTATTTTGGTCAAAGCCAAAATCAAGTAATGCAAAGGTCACTCAAGCAGTCAGAAAAACAAATTAAGAAAAAAAAAATATATATTAAAAAAACCCCTAAAATGTATTATACAGTATATGTTGTTGTTGTTGTTATGTGCCATCGAGTCGGACCCGACCCATAGCGACCCCTCCTTGGGTTTCTGAGGCAGTATCATTACGGAAGTAGATTGCCCCATCTTCCCTCCGAGGAGTGGCTGGTGGGTTTGAACCTCCAGCCTTCTGGTTAGCAGTCAAGTGCCTTAGCCACTATGCTACCAGAGCTAGTTATATATATTATATCATATAAATCTATACATAAGCTTGTTAATTACTTTTGCTGAATTTTAAAGTGTGATGATACCTGATAATGTGTTATTCATTTAAACTTAGTTCTATATGAATTTTAAGAAATGATCATGCAGTAGTGTATTAATAGAATTTAAAAGGTGGTAGAACTAGATGTGACAGGGGTACCATTTCTTGCTGTGCTGAGAGATACTACCCTGCTGGTCATGTACCAGTGTTTCTCTCTTGCTGCTTCCTCCTCATGAGTCCTTTTCCTGAAGGAGTGGTGGGAGAGTGGAAGTAAGACTGAGGGCAGAACAGGGCCAGCTGCCTATAAGACACTGAATGCTGGCAAGCAGGCAGTCACTTACATCTATATCTCTTCAATCCTTAAGAGAACATTTATTACTAGCTAGAGAATGCTTTGGCTACACCAAAATGACAGCCCTTTTGACCACCTGCAATGGACTCATGACCTAATAGGCTTGGAGCTAGGGAGTGTGAAGGTACAGTCCACCTCCACTGAAGGTGCCAGAGATGGGCTGCTCTCTGGGCACTGGAAGTGGGAAAAGGCCTTGGTGGGTTTTCTTTGGCTTCCCTTCATAGGTGGTGTGGTGGTTAAGTTTGTGTATCAACTTGGCTAGGCCTGGTTGAGTGGCTGGGCAGCCGGATGTAGTATTCCCCATGATGAGACTGGTAATCAACTCCATGGTAGAATCTACTGTGAGCAGCTGAGTAGCTGCCCTTGGGTATGTGGTCTGCTTCCCGTACATAAGAAACAGCTTTGGGAATGGTCTCCAGCTTATGGCATGCTTGGACCCTACATGTAGCCATGTCACTGTTTAGCAGCCTGCCATGCTCTGCCAACCTTGAGACTTTCAATGGACTTGACTTAATGGCCTGCCATGTGGTTTTTGTAACATCAGGACTGTGCCTTTTTATTTGTCAATCTTGGGTTTGTCAGTCTCAGCAGCCAGCCGCTGTCTGAGTGAAGAAAAGCCTCTAGCCCCAGTGGGCCAGGAGCAGGAGGCAGAGCTGAACCCCAAACGCTGAGGGGCTTTCACCCAGCCCCTAGAGCCTGGCACTTTGAACTTGGACTTAAAGCCTCCAAATTGTAAGAATAAACTCCTGTTTGTTCAGCCATCCTACTGGTGGTATATTCTTGTGAGAGCAGCACTAGGGAACCAGAACAGGTGGGCTGAATCCTGATTTCTCACGATGTCTGGCATTGCCATTTTCCACACTCACATTGGCCATTTCCATTAGTTTACTTGTCTTATTTTCCTAACATATTTTCAAACTATAGGTGGTAGATATTAGAGACTGGAGAAAGAAAAGATGTTCATAAGTGGCTGAAAAATAGGACAATGGGCATGACAAAAGCTTTTGCAGGCAGTATGGGGTTACTGAAGCAATACATACACGATGCAGCAGAGACCATTTCTAATAAAAATACCGCTCTTATACAAACGTAGAATAATGCCTGAAGACTTGCTAACGTGGCATATGTATGACTCATAAGTGAACTAAACATCAGAGTAGGACATTTCTGAGAACAGAACGTAAGAAAGGTCATTTGGTCTTGATACACATTTTGGGAAGACGGTTAAAAATATGTATTTAAAAAATAAAAATAGCACTGTCAAAATGATAAACACATTAGCGATTACCAACAAGTGGCTTAATTGGTCTTGAGAACTCAGTATTTCATTTCAGTCTGAGGCAGAAAGCCATCTACAAAGGGCAGTGCAGTAGTTGAGAGTTGAGATCAAGAGTCAGATTGTTTGAGTTTTGAATGTCTATTCTACTTACTAGTAATAAAGTCTTGGGAGATTTTCTTAATCTCTTTGGGCTTCAGTTTCCTCATCCTTACAATGTGGACAGTAACAGTACTTCTGTCATAGGACTGTGATGAGGATTAAATGAGATAATTCATAAAACACAGGGCCTATCATTGCTACGACTATAATTATTCCTGTTACAGCTATCATGTTTCCCAGGGCCTACGTAGTTTACTCACCAAGATGAGTGTTCATCACCTTTGCACAGTATTTGCACATGGCATCCAGGTCATTCAGCTGTCCTTGAAGGAAGGAGATTTGAGCTTCTAAGTCTTCTTCCTGCAATGAATGGGTAAAGAAATTGAAATTTAAAACATATTTTCAAATAAAATCCCCAAAGTTCCTCAAATGATCTGAACTATTTTAAAGAGGCACATCTCTTTTCATTCTTAGGCAAAACAAAACAGCAAATGAAAATAAACTCATTATCGTCACCACCAACAAAATAGACAAACGGTGAAATGGAGGATTAAAAAAAATCTGGACTTTCCGTAATAGAATGATATTTTGTATGATGTGCAAGTGTTTACATATATAACCTTGTACAGAAGAGTACATCAAATATCTTCAATAAACACAAGCAACACAACATTGGGAGGGTAAATGAGATTTCAGTGGAGTACACTTCCCAGGCAGCTGGTACAAAAAACATTACATTTTCTCTCTCACACATTTGGGAAAGCAGAGATTTCCATTTGTATAAGACAAATCTCAGCATTTTCTAACAATCTCTTAAAATGTGAGACTTCCCAAAGCATTTGGAAAAGTTTTGTACCAGCAGCCCATAAATAGCTGTTGATACATTTCTTCTCTTGATATGACACTACAGCATTTTATTTATTTGTTTCCAAGAAAAAGTAGTCTGCGTTGAGTAATTGTCTAAATGGCAAAAGACAATGTAATTGTAACAAAAGGATAAAATCTTTTTTAAAGGAAAGAATACTACATGCACAAAAATTCCCAAGGAAATTTAGATAATTATGGGAGTTTTTCTCAGAGAAAGAGAATAATTCCCATAATTTAGGATATTTTAAACCAACTTAGCATGAATACAAAGAAAGGTTATTGCCAGGGCTGGACTAGCCTGGAAAACTGATTTTCCAGTCTTAAATGCTTGTCCTTTCACATAAAAATCATTGGTTGAAAAGAAGAAAAATCTATCAAAGTATCCTTTTTCTTAGAGAATGAGTATACTTTGCTTACAGCTGGAAATGTAATTGCTAAAAAGGTTACTTATAGGTGTATTCCATTTTAATAACACACGTATGCAGCCCTGAAAAGTTTTTAAAGTGTTGCCTGGAGAATCAGCCCTTATGAGGATGCATTTAAGTGCTTGATACAGAAAACCCATGTAGCAACAACTCTAAAAAGAGAAAATCATTGTGAAAACTCCACCGTAGGATCATATAAGTGCTAACCACATTCTTTTCATGTGCTACACAGTGCAGTGGCTTTTCCTCTGACACTCAAATAAGGACCAGATGCCACTGGAAAAGTCCACTTGGAAGATATTTACAGGGATCTTTGCGTATAGGTGGTGCTACCTTTCTTACCCTTCAGGTAGCAGCAAGATGGAAAAGGTGGGGGGAGATGTTCAGGGCGTTTTTCTTCTCCTTTCTCATCTTTGTTTCTGCATAGGCTTCAGTGTGCCTGTTTTATTAGGACACTGTAGAAATTACAGGAATGTCTATTGGTTAACTATGGTTGTGGTTAATTTCCAAAGAAGGCCACGATCAATTCCCTCCCTCCCTGCCCATGCATGTTGCTCCACTCATCATGAGGTGGAATCTATTTCCCCTCCCCCTTAATGTGGTCTGCCCTTGTGACTGCCTTGATCCAGAGAATATAGCAGAAGTTAAGCCATGCCAGCATGAGGGTCACTTTAACACTCATAGCAACTTCTGCTTTCAATAGAAGAAGATAGTTGCCATTCTATAAAGTTCTGGCTAGAATACTGAAAGAGAGGAGAGACTATACGTAGAGAAAGAGGCCACAGAAGAGGTGCTAGACATGTGAATGAAGCCTTCCTAGACCTGCCAGCCCAACCCAGCTGAGAGTGGTGTCACTAGGTTTGGTGTCACCCAGTGTGGTAACTCATGGTGTCACTACCCCCACCCTCAGAGCTCTTCCTGTACCAGCCCATATAGAACCCTTGTTGTTGTGTTGTTATGTGCCGTCGAGTCGGACCTGACTCATAGCAACACTTCTTTGGGTTTCTGAGGCAGTATTACTATGGAAGTAGATTGCCTCATCTTCCTTCTGAGGAGTAGCTGGTGGGTTTGAACTGCCAACCTTCTGGTTAGCAGTCAAGTGCCTTAGGCACTATGCTACCAGAGCTCCCTATAGAATCCTTGTTGTTGTTGTTATGTGCCATCGAGTCAGCCCGACTCATAGTGACCCCTCCTTGGGTTTCCGAGGTGGTATCATTACGGAAGTAGATTGCCCAACCTTCCTTCCGAGGAGTGGCTGGCGGGTTTGAATTGCCAGCCTTCTGGTTAGCAGTCAAACACCTTAGGCACTATGCTACCAGAGCTCCTATAGAACCTTTAGTAATGTTTATTATAAATTTTAAGCATAGAATAATATGTGACACACATAGTTGTAAATTGCTTAAATGTTAACATTTCTTAGATTATATGAATATTAACAATGAAGTTATTTTGTAAAATCTTTCTACTTTGAATTACAACAGTATTAACATTATTAGCCTTTTTTTCCTTTTACTTTAATTACTACTTCACTCTTAAAAAAGTTATTGATGTAGGTTCACAAATACTAATTACCACAAAATTGTCGCTGAAACATCAGAAAAATTGATGAAATCAGCAAGTATAACAACACTCGCAGCAACGAAAGCAGCAGCATGTGCTTGTGGTGCATGCAGATGAAACCATGCGCTTTAAAGCCTTACTGTAATTGGGTAATCACAGCACCTCTGACTGGAGTACACTATGAGTTTCAAAGAGTAAATCAACTCTACATTGCATAGTATTACACACAGTAAAAGTAAATTAGCTGTTAACATAGTGGGGATTGTAATCAATGTCATGAAACAAAATGTGTAAGAACTGGTGAATGTAAGATGAAATTCACTTTGTAAAATTTCACCCAAATCACAATAAAAAGTTGAAAAAAAAAAAAAAGTAAATTAGCATAGAGTTTTAGTCTTATAGGTATACTGGTACATCTTAGCTGGACTCAGAACAAATGGTTTTGCTGTTATAACTAATTACAGAGATATTTTTATAAAAAAAATAATAAATTTCTGCTGAAAGACTGCACAAAAATTTTACAGACTCTAATTTTGGTGTCACCCCTTCTGGCAGGGTCACAGAGTACAGTCTACACCCCTTGCACCTTCCTAATGACGCACTGCCAGCTGAAGCCAAGTGAGTGACCACAGTAAACACAACATGGAGCAGAGGAACGACCCAGCCATGTCCTGTCCAAACTCCTGACCCATAGAACTGTGAGGAACAAGTGTTGTTGTTTTAAGGTACTAAATTTTGGGGTGACTTTTTA
This sequence comes from Orycteropus afer afer, assembly GCF_000298275.1. NCBI lineage: Eukaryota > Metazoa > Chordata > Mammalia > Tubulidentata > Orycteropodidae > Orycteropus > Orycteropus afer. The sequence continues at coordinate 21,253,286 of NW_006921590.1, read as the reverse complement.
CTCAGCAATAGGGAAATAAAACAGTGGCAGAATAGAAAGAACATTAAATCTATATATGGCATAAGAAAACTTGACTTTTACTCTTGGTTCTGCCATTAACAAGTCATGTGACTTTGGCTAAATCTCTATCCATTCTGGGCCTACGTTCAGCACTCACTGGAGAAGGTAAAAATCAGAGACTTTGCTCCAAAGGAGCTTACAATCTGGAAATTGGAGAAAGAAAGTGATAAAAATGACTGGAGTATAAGGTACAGTACATAAAAGACTTATAATGGAATTAAATAAAATTGCTCTGGGAATCACGGTGCCCTTCTCCCATCCCCTCCACTGAACAAGTCACTGCTCCAGGCACAAAGCCCAAATTGATGTGTCTAGAACTGTACTTAGGCCAGGGCTTGGTATTTTTTTTTTTTTTAAAGAAGGGGTCCCTGCTGTGGCTTGTGTTTCTCTTTGCAGGTGGCTGTCAACTGGGGTACTGACACCATGGAGTGAACAAAGGGCATCAGGAATGAAATGTCTCCTGACATACACATCCACACTTACTCTACACATTAGTTTTATTTAGATTACCAACCACTTCTTTTAAAATGCAAAAATCATTGGGAGCTTTAATTTCCTGCAGTTATTGTACACATGAAAAATGATGAAATGGCAAATGTTGTATTATCTATATTTTTATATCAATAATAAGAGTAATAAAAAGCTGTGAAGAAGAAGGCTCTCAGAGGAGATACTTCGGAAAAGAGGAGCTCTGGTAGCGTAGTGCCTAAGGCACTTGACTTCTAACCAGAAGGCTGGCAGTCCAAAATCACCAGCCACTGCTCGGAAGGAAGATGGGGCAATCTACTTCCATAGTGATACTGCCTCGGAAACCCAAGGAGGGGTCGCTATGAGTCGGGTCCAACTCGATAGCATATAACAACAACAATACTTCAGAAAAGAGAGGCATGGTCTTGAAGGCCCTGGACAGCTGGAGCTAACTGTGTGGTTCAAAAGGTGCCTCTTTCTCAAGATGCCTTCTAGTGATCAGCAGGAACATTTTTGTAATAAAGACTGATGAGACTGGCACCCTCTAAATTTTGCAGTGTACAACCTGCACACACATATAGGGAAGCCTGGAGAAACTAGCAGACCTGGGCACTTGCTGGGTAGGGAAGTAAAAACACAGTTTTCTAAGTTTGCTGTTGTGGCTTTGGTCGCAGCAAATAAAGAGCATTTTGCATGCTGTGCCACAGAAAAGCCGAGTAAACCTTGATATGAATGGAATCTACGCTGTAGAAAATGGCCTTTCATTCATTTAAACACTTTTTGCAAAGGAAAGCTTACAACACAAAAGCCCAATATATAAGAGATAAAAGAGGACCGTTCTAGTTGAAGCAAGGTTAAGGGGTCAAGAAACTCTTTTATTTGGAAGTTTGAAATCCAGCATTTCACCCCTCTAGAGTTTGCTGAATCTTAAAAGCGTTCCTAAACTCTTCAACTATCACTCAGACTTTAAAAATAGAAATGGAATCACTTGGAGGCAAAAGGTAGCTTGTCATTTACTGTTCACTCTTATTATATAATTACAGATTTAAAAAAAGAGCCCCAAACCAAGTTTCTAATATTATGGGAGCCGACTTTGCATGTCTATCTTGGTTTCTCCTGTTCACACTCTTCCCAACTAACAGCGTTAGACATGTGTTTTCATTAAATTGGTCCCGTGTAATCAAAAACAAATGCTTGGCTAATTGCCATGAGGTTTCACGAAAACAACCAGTTAGTGTAATTTTTATGTGTAAATAAGACATTAAAGAGACATATTTGTAATATTTACTTTTGCATGTATGTTTGCCTTCCTTTGCAGGACAGAGTGTGGTGTGACTGGATGGGATTGTGTGGTAGACACACCTTGGTTCCAAATTCTCTTTCTGCCAGTTTCTAGCTATATAATCTTGAACAAGTCCTTTATGTCTTGGGCTTCTCACCCTCACTGGGAGAACAAAATGAGAGCATATGCAAAGTAGTGTCTGGCACAGAGTAGGTCCTTGATAAAAATGTTCTTTCTTTCTTTCTTTCTTTTTTTAAACTGATAATCAGGTTAAAACAATTAAATGGATTTTACGTACAGGGGTTATGATTCACTGTTGGAAAACACTGATCTCTGGTTTTAAAATCTATATGTGGCTTAGTCCAGAAAGATTATTTAGGGCTTTGGAGTCTGTCACTGTCAGAAGTACTAGATAGCAAATTGAAGTGCAAGACAAGAAACTGATAAGAAGGTTTTGAAGTAGGGCAGTATGCAGACCACAATGTGCAACCTGACCAACTGTACTTGGTAGCCCTGCAGGGAGGACCAGAGGATGAGGAAAGTTCCATTAGGAGAGGAAGCCAGCTGGTATCTAACCCTTAGATGCTGATTAAGACATGCCAGACATTCAACCCAAGTGTCACATATACTAACTCATTTAATCCTCACAAATCCATGAGGTAGATTCTTTCATTATCTCCTGCATGAAACACAGTCTATTTTTCTGTAAGTCACATTATCTGGAAGTATATGGCAATGTTTAGACAGCTGTTTGAGAACCCAGGTCACTAGGCTCACTACTTCTATTTCTTTCTTGTGCAAACATTCTTATTTATGCTCAATATCTAGCATCTTTTAGGTCAATAATCCTTATTTTGATTTCTTCATGAGATTCACCAACTACAACACTGAGTCGTAATCCAAATTGCTTATGAAATTGTTTTCCTTGAAAATATTCAGGCTGTGTTCTGCTTTATTGTTTGTGAAATGGTTTTTGTTTCAATTGTATAATCTGAAGAAATAGGATTTTATTTTATTGTGGGTTAGGTGCAGGTTTACAGAGCAGAGTTTGTTTTACATTCAACATTTTGTATACATTTAGTTTTACTCCCCAATTACCATCCCCAATCCTAACCCAGTCTCCTCCCCTCCCTTCCCGGTAACCACCACCCCTGCCCCTCATAGTTATGTACTCCTGTTTGACCTACATTTCCTCTGTGCAAATGTTGCCCCTCTGCTCCATGTTGATTTCTCCAAGGGATGCATCTCCATAAAATATGTGGGTGCGTCACCTTGGGTTGAGTGATCTGGGTGTATATCTTGTTTACTTTTGGGCTGAGAGCCAACTCCTGGGAGTGAATTTTAGTCCAGGCCCAAAATGTATCACAAGGCCACAGTATTGGGGGTCCTCACGAGACTCCAGAAATGGGTTTTTAAATTTGTCCTTTTAAAAAATGGGGTTTCCTTGTGGAAAGCAGTATGGCGATTCCTTCAAAAGTTGGAAATACAAATACCATTTGACTCAGCCATCCCATTACTAGGTATATACCCTAAAGAAGTGAGAGCCATAACAAGAA
>NW_006921590.1:21230670-21248468 GCF_000298275.1 Orycteropus afer afer | reverse complement strand
AAAAAAAAAAAAAAAATGGTGTTTCCACTGTCATTCCCCCAAAAATAGTTGGTGCATCATTGTGCTTCCACTCAAATATCATACATTTAAGTGTTTTACTGCTACTATTTCATGGTTAATAATTGGACAAGCTTTTGTAGCATATTATCCATTCATTTGTTCATTCAACAAATATATTTGTTTGCACTGTGTTAGGCCTTGTGGGTGATACAATAAGAAATGAATATGGACTCTAATCTCTAGAAGTTTAGAAGAAGATAAGACCTGCATACAAAGCCAAGGTGTGAATATGATAAGTTCTTGAGAAGAGACATGTGAGAGGAGCTTGCAAAACTCTGGGGGAGGGGGGCAGATGACTCTCAATTTGTAGAGGAGGAAATTAAGGGAGGTTTTCTGGAAGACACTGCATTTTTGAGGGTCTTGAAGAAGGATGACTTAATTTAGAAGGAATAATGGGTAAGATGTTTTAGGAGGCAAAGATCCAACAAGCAATGGTGTGGAAGCTGGAGAGTGTGGGGAATGGGCAAGGACAAGTCACTTTGTCAGTCTGGAGCCTGGAGAATAGTAGGAGGTGAGGTTCAGCAGCAAGGCTGTAGTCTTATCATGGATTGTGTGGCTGCTGGGCTATGGTGCCAGACATCTGAGCTGGGCAGTGATATGGCAAACTGTTGCTCCCATTTTTTGTAGAGATCACCACCACAGTGGTTGAAGGAGGCTGGACAGACAACTGCAAGATCAAGACTGCCTCTGAGAAGAGGGGATGGAGTCATTCACTAGGGTAGTAGTCTTTGGGGAGAAAGGAGAAAGAATTTAGCAATCAATTGGCTATGGAGCAGAGGGAAGGGAAGCCACTGAGGATAGTTATGAGCCGTCACACCTGGGTGCTTCAGGGAGGATGGGGAGCAAACACTTTCAGAAAGAGGATGGCACACATGTGTTTGGTGATACTAATTTTGAGATGCTAACCAGAAGGCTGGCGGTTCAAACCCACTAGCCACTCCTCGGAAGGAAGGTTGGGCAATCTACTTCTGTAGTGATACCGCCTCGGAAACCCAAGGAATAGTCACTATGAGTCGGTCCGACTCGAAGGCACACAACAACAACAATAAAACCTTTGGGTTAGGATGTTTACAGAGTGTTAGCAAAATGTGACTGAGGGGGGAACAGATAAAAGGAAGGAAGAACAGAGAAAGGAGGACAGAGCTGGAAATACAATTTAGGATTTTTTTCCATAGAGGTAATAATTGAAACTCCTAAGTTAAAAGTTGCCTAGGGCCACTCCTCAGAAGGAAGGTTGGGTAATCTACTTCTGTAGTGATACTGCCTCAGAAACCCAAGGAGGGGTCGCTAGGAGTCAGGCTCCATGCAACAGCAAATAACAACAACAGGGTTGGGACCATGGACAGGGCTTCTCTGTGGACAAGCACTTAGCAGGGAAAGGTAGGAGAGCTCGCCTGGTCATGACCTTTCAAGATCTGTGTGTTATTACCAATCAAAGAAACAAACACCCACCCACCTACTCTCCCAGCCCTGGGGAGGGGAGAGTAATTTTTAAACAAATGGTCATCCTTATTACATTTTTGCTGCAGATAATTATGTTTTCAGGGTCAGGGTTTGGCTTGCAGATTGCTGTGGTCTCTGCCCTCTAACACTGAGTAAGATCACAGATGATTATACAGAGTTCAGCAGTGTCTCTGTTCAGGTCCTTGGTTTTAGGGGAAAGTGGGGCAGGTGGAGTTCTGCTTAGCTTCTTAGGGGTGTCCTCAGATCACAAGAGAAGCAGACAAGGGAATCAACACCGACTGCAGGCAGTAGGAACAGGCTAAATATAGCAACCAGAAGATAGGAAAGATGCCCAGTTTTTTCTGAGCAGATGGGTGAATGAAAGTGGGAAGTGAAGGAAACGGAAAGTCTCGAGGAGAAAAAGTGGGAAGGCCACGGATGTTCTGAGGAAGCTGTGGTGTACACAAGGGAAAAACACACACATGGTATGGATGAGGTCCAAGTCTGAAGCATATGGTACCAGCAGAGGAAGACACCACCAGAAAAAATGGAAGACAAGCACAAAGTCAACTTTTTAGAAGTATAAAAATAAATCGGATGGCTATATAAAGCAATCAGCTATGCTGGAGAACAATCTAGAATGAGCCAAAAGCCTTAGCATCAGTACATACTAGGCCTGATGCTTAACCATCTCTGTGAGCTTGACCAGAAAGTAAAGCTCTCTAAGCCTTAATTTACTGTCTATAAAATGGGAATAGTAATTTCTACCTCATATGATTGTAGGAGGATTGAAATTAGATATATTCCAGATGAAGTCTTTGTACAGTGCTTGGCACATGGTAAACAATCAATAAATTACCATCTTTTTGTTTTCTCCTGATAATTTTTCTAAGCCTAGGAATTTATTCCAAGGAAATAATTATAGATACATACAAAAACAACTTCCAGGATGTTTGTCGCACATCTAATGGCAAAATATACACACATGTACTCACACATAATGCCTAATGATAGGTGGCTTAGGTAATTTGTATATTCATAAACAGAACACTACATAACCTTTAGAAATGTTCTTATAGAAGAATATTTAACAGAATTAGATTGGGAAATAAATTTACAAAATAGTTGGTAACTGGGTTTTTTTAAAAACTGAATAGAAAAAGTAATGGAAAGATACCCATCAAAGACTTCAACATATTTTTACTCAAATAATCCATGGTTTTACATTTTTACCAACTATGCTCTCCCTCCAAAGTATTTTTGTAAGTGTGTGCTTACATATGTCAGGGGGAGGGTACACTTGACAAGAACTTGTAACATATGCGTTATTTGTGTAAAAATAACAGTATATTGTTTTCTCCAAAAGGTGGTATTATATAGGTGATATTTTCCATTCATTTTCTTCCTGAAACTTCTAAAATTATATTGTGTTTTTATAATTAGAAAATCAAATCTTTCTCCTGCAGAGCAGCTGGTGGGTTTGGACTGCTGACCTTTTGGTTAGCAGCAGAATACTTTTAACTACTGGACCACTTCTACCCCTTATTTTCACAGATAAAGAAACTTTAATATGGTTAGGCAGCTAGCCAGTAGTGGAACTCACTCTAGCAGGCTTCCTTATTTCTCAGCCAATGAGGCAGTGCTATGTCCCATTACTGGGATGCATACCACCAGTAGGCACCAGTGATGTCTCAATGGGATGGAGATTTCATAATGATCAGAGACTTTTCCTTCTCTTCCCCATGTTCTACTGTAATGAGGATGCATCTTCCTGCCTTTTCTAGTGTGGAACAAAGACAGTTTGCCTACTTGTTGCTGTGGCTTATAGCTATCATGAAAATGAAATCTAAACCAACAGTATCTTGTCCGACTTTTTACTGCTTTAATTTCCTACAAGTTGAATAAATACTACATTAAAGAGTACCACCCCCACATATTTTATAAGTGTACTTGTCCGTCAGTATATCCTATTATTGTGGTTTGCTTGTTGCTATGATGCTAGGTTTCAGAGGAACGTCTAGACTAAGACAGATTAGGAAGAAAGGCATAACAATCTACTTCTGAAAATTAGGCAGTTAACACCCTAGACATCACAATACAATTTTGTCAGATATACTGCTAGAAGGTGAGCCCCTCAGGTCAGAAGGCACCACCCAACAGCTATGACAATGGACTCAAACACGCCAACAATCATGAAGACAGTGCAGGACAGGGCAATGTTTCCCTCTGTCACGTATAAGCTCACCACGAGTCAAAGCAGACTGGATGGCAACTAACAACAACAACGTATTTTATAAAGTTAAAAATCACCTTCCTTACTATTAACATGGTCAGCTGGAATATGAGCTGGCTTCTGCTAGCCCAGCTCCCCTCTGACCACGCTGCTTCAGCTGGTGCTAAGAGTAGAGAATATCCCAACCCCTTCCCTGCAGCTGTCCAAGAACTGTAGGGCAGGGCCACAGGGAAGAGTATAGGGAGAAATTCTTATTTTTCCCATATAACAATTTTCTCTACTAAATTACAACTTAACTTATTGCACATCCCTAAAGTTGACCAAAAACATATCAAACCCATGTTCTTGCCATTGGTTTTTATATGAAAAAAGCTCCAAATCTCTTTTGAGTTCAGGAGTTGGCAGGTGAAAATAATTAACACAATCATGTACTTTACATGGGTGGGATATATGGGATATGGACTATAAATGATATTTTAAAAATAGAACATGTAAGGCTCACAAAATTAAGAGGAAGAAGTTTCCTCTTGCTTATTCAACTGACTCTTATTTTTATTATGGAATTAAAAAGAGATCTTAGTTTCTTACCCCATTTTATTCTTTTGGTTCTTCTTGATAAGGAAGAAATTTCCCATTGCCTAGTCATGACTATTAACTTTTTCTGTATATGGAGTTGCCTACAGCCTCTCTATACAGTTTCTATAACTGTATAATGAGACATAATCTCAGCTCCAACCTCACATACAGTACCTGTGAGAACTAAAGAAGCTAAGACAAGCTTATAACAGTGTTTGTTGTGGTTGTTAGTTGCTGTAGAATTGATTCCAACATATAGTGACCTTATGTACAACAGAATGAAACATTGCCCAGTGCTGTGCCATCCTCACAATCATTGCGTTTTGAGCCCACTGTTGCAGGCACTGTATAAATGCATCTTGTTGAGGGTCTTCCTCTTTTCACTGATTTTACCTTACCAAGCGCGATGTCCTTCTCCTGAGACTGGTCCCTCCTGGTAACACATCCAAAGCATGTGAGAGGAAGTCATGCCATCCTAACGTCTAAGGAGCATTCTGGCTGCATTGGAGCATTCTTCTAAGACAGATTTTTATGTTCTTCTGGCAGTCCACGGTATATTGTATATTCCATATTCTTTGCCAACACCATAATTCAGGGTCATCAATTCTTCTTTAGTCTTCCCTATTTATTATCCAGCTTTCACATGCATATGAGGTGACTGAAGATACCATGGCTTAGGTCAGGTGTGCCTTAGTCCTCAAAGTGACATCTATGCTTTTTAACACTTTAAAGAGGTATTTTGCAGCAGATGTGCCCAATGCAATACTAGTTTGATTTCTTGACTGCTGCTTCCATGGGTGTTGAACATGTTTAGCAAATGAAAAACATTCTACAACCATTAGCACTTAGCCATCATCCATAAGAAGATGCAGAGCTTGAATTGCCTTAGAGGTATTTTGCTAGGATATATTTACAGCTTGAGTTATCTGTGGAAAAACTTGGTTTCTGATTTGGTGTTTAATTAGTATTTCTCAGACCAATTCTTTTCAACCTGTAGTAGGCATACGTATCACCTTGAAACCTTGTTAAAATGTGTTCTTTATTAAATCTGAGATGGGGCCTGAGATGCTTCACTTGTAACAAGCTCCCAGGTGATGACTATGCAGCTGGTCTTTGGACTAGGATTCAGACTACTTTGGCAAGGATTTAGACTACTCATTTCATGCCCTCTTTTTAAATTCTGAATACAGCTTCCAATCCCCCGGGAAGGCTGTGAAACACTTTACTACTCCCTGTTCTAAGACAGTTTTAACAGATGGTTGCATGGTTAGATACATATTTGGTTGTAGTCCAAAAGACTTCTCAACATGGAGTAGGATGCAGGGAGGAGAGAAGCAGGATGACAGGCTTGCAAGATGGATTTCCAACCTCCCTGAATCAGTTCTGTACAGAATAGCTTCATTTTTCTATTTAGAGCTAATTCTTTGACTCATATCGACCTCTCCTTGGGTTTCTGAGGTGGTATCTCTATGGAAGCAGACTGCCCAGTCTTCTTTCCAAGGAGTGGCTGGTGGTTTGAACTACCAGCCTTCTGGTTAGCAGTCAGATGCCTTAGGCATTACGCCACCAGAGCTCCTATTCTTAGCCTAGTATGCATCAATTTATACTAATGTAACACAAGCAGTTATTTTGAGGCCAAATATAAATTAATTTCGTTGAATTATACATGTTCTCTTCTGTAACTTTTGAGAAACAGAGGCTGTGTATAAGTACCACAGAAGAAAAGATGAATGCCTATATAGAAAATGGTAGAACACATCCCTACTCGATAGTATTTAAATTCACCTCTGATACTCTGAAGATAATTTTTATAATAACCATAATAAGTAGTATTTATTAAGTACTTTTACCCTTTAGAGACATGCTTTTATCCTATTGCCATTTCAACATTTTGAGATATTTTAATCTAACTTTGTCTTTTAGAAGTTGCTTTATGCAGTTAGTTTTTAAACAACATAAAAAACAGTAAATAGAATACTTTAGACAAGAATGGTGCCAGAAAATAGGATCATGTATTATACATTCAAAAGTGGACTGAAAACATTTCAATCCTGAAATAAATCTACTGTGAATTAAAATAAAATCTTTAAGTAAGACTAAATTCACAATAGTGTAACAAGAAGAAGAATCAAACCTCACCTTCATGATTACAAATCTTATTATTTGTGAAAGGCCTATAATTGCTGTTTTAAATAAATGTTGTTGTTGTTGTTAGATGACGAAAAGTTGGACCCAACATAGCATAGTGACCCCTCCTTGGGTTTCCAAGGTGCTATCACTATGGAAGTAGATTGCCCAACCTTCCTTCCAAGGAGTGGCTGGTGGGTTTGAGCCACCAGCCTTCTGGTTAGCAGTCAAATGCCTTAGGCACTATGCCGCCAAGATTAAATAAATAGCTATATGCATATGGTATGTCCTAGTAACTTTCTGGGAGCTCTGGTAGCGTAGTGAGTCACTCCTCAGAAGAAAGGTTGGGCAATCTACTTCCGTAGTGATACTGCCTCAGAAACCCAAGGAGGGGTCACTATGAGTCGGGACCGACTTGATGGCACATAACAACAACAAAGTAACTTTCTAGCCTACTAAAATTTGAAAGGTATAGAAGTGTTACACACAGTTATTAATGCAAATCTCCTGTTTCTGAACATTTTAACTGTGAAAAAAGGTCTTTCCTAGAAGGGCCTGAAGAATAGCAGGCTTATCAAATGGCACTGGTAGAGAAACAGCCCCTTTTTTTTACTCTAGGATATCATCTCCATGCTGAATTTTTATAATTAGGCAACCTGACCAATCTTTTGAAAACCAGAATAGCTCTCTCCTCCACCAAGCCAATTAGCACAGATGTTACTCTATTTAACTAGGGTTTTCCCTTTCCGCTTACATGTGATCAGATGAACTGATGAAACCACCCACCCAGCTCCAGGGCCTCCTGCTGAGTTCCTCATGGTGTTGCTGGCTGGGTGAAGCTATCTGCTTGAAATCCCTTCCTGTTCCTGGCAGCAAATGTAGGCGTCTGTACAATGGCTGACCCAGAAAGAAGGGTCTTGGCCGAGGTAACGTTTTTCTTATAGCTAAGCTAACTGACCTATGTGAGAATAAAACGTGCACCCTTGTGCCACCATTCTCTGGGCTAAATGAACCCCATAATGTCCCATTAGAGATGCAAAAAAACTACACCCTGCAGCAAATCCAAGCTGAGGATCAAGCATGGTTTAAGACATTTAAATTAGGACTGGTAGAGGAAACCAAGTGTTGGAATGGCTTTGCTATTTCTTCTTTTAACACAAACACATTTGCTTAAGTGCAATTTTGCCCACAAGAAACACTATGTGAATGCAGAAAATTGCATCTAGCTGAACCCAGCCATGTAGGAACACACAAAGTGCACATACAGCCCCTTCAAACATCTGCCAGCTACCTCAGTTCCCCGTGTGTGCTATGAACTACACTCATCCAGATCACGTGTTAAAACTCTGTCAGATTTCAGATAACCCCTCCTTCCAAACATCACAGGAACTCACATGCTTCTGATGTCCATTTTCCCAAGCAAGCCTTTGGATTTATTCAAGATAAAAAGCATTTTCATGGTTACTTATATATGTCTTAATCACTTAACATGTGTCAGACTGTGCTCCTGCTTTTATTACGTTCCTATGTTGTTCCATGTGTCACTGATGAAGCTTTTGAGAGTTGTGCCCATATCCCATTTCAATGAGCCCTGTGGTTTTCAATGTGCTTCTACATAGCAGTGATTTTTAGGAACATGTTCGCGTTATAACAGGACTGACTGTTTTACGTTCATGACTTAATCAAATCTATTTATTTATTTTTTCCCCACAAAAGTAATTATTCGCACAAAAGCTCTACTCTAGAGATCATGAAACTCAGTGTCAATCGACTAGAAGGGCTAACTCAACTCCTGCTCTCTGGAGAGGGCAGTGTTGGTGCTGTGTTGTTCCCTCGCTGTCTTCCTTCTCAAAAGGGCCCTGCAGTTATGAGCCTTCTTTACAGGGGAAGCAGACCTAATTCATAAATCTGAGGCTGTGCCTGGGCCTGATGGGTTTAAGAGTAATCTCATTCCTTTACCTAAGAGTCCCTGTGTGGCAATGGTTAAGTGCTCTTGCTGACCACAGTGTTGGTGGTTTGAGTCCACTCAGGGGTACTCTGGAAGGAAGGGTGCTGATGGGTTTCTGAAAGCCCTGTGGAGCACAGCTCTACTCTGACACCTACGCGATTGCCCTGAGTTGGAAGTGATTCCGCAACAACTCATCTGGTATGTTTTTTTCATTATTCTTGCCTGTATTTTATCTGGCACTCCTGTCTTAAGAGAACTCTCCAGGAAGACATGATCTTTCTCCTTTAGAACAACTGCAGCTGTCTTGTATGTGGCAACTAAGAGCATGACATACATGTACACTGGTTAGCATACATACATATATTACCTAGTTCTGTCTGCTAAGAGGGCCTAGAGAAATGATACTAAGTAGCAACTAGCAAGCTTGGAGCCCAAATCTTGGTTTCTGAATACCATCCTGTAATAAAAGGAACTAGGGCTCTGGTGGCAAAGTGGTTAAGGCATTTGGCTGCTAACCAAAAGGTCAGTGGTTTGTATCCACCAGCTACTCTGTGGGAGAAAGATGAGGCAGTACGCACTTCACAAACGAGCAATCATCAAAGTGAACTCTCTGTGGGCCAATTCATTTGTCTAATCAAATACAACTCACACTGAAGTCAATCATGTAATGTGTAATGATAGACATGCTTACTGAGAGGATTCAAAAGCATGAGTGGTGAACTCTCTGTAAAATAACTATGCTTAGTCTTATTCTTGGGGGCTCTGGTATCATAGTGCTGAAGGCACTTGACTGCTAACCAGAAGGCTGTCAGTTCAAACCCACCAGCCACTCCTCAGAAGGAAGGTTGGGCAATCTATTTCTGTAGTGATACTGCCTCAGAAACCCAAGGAGGGGTCACTATGAGTCGGGTCCGACTTGATGGCACATAACAACAACAACAGTCTTATTCTTAGTGCCTATGGGATTTGACTGCTAACCAGAAGGCTGGCAATTCAAACCCATCAGCCCCTCCTCGGAAGGAAGACTGGGCAATCTACTTCCATAGAGATACTGCCTCAAAAACCCAAGGAGTGTCGCTATGAGTTGGAATCAACTTGATGGGAGAGCGTTTGATTTTTTTTTAAGTCTTTTTATTATAGTCAAATGACTTTTTTGTCTTGTTTAGTTTTCTCATCTTACTATTTCTTCATGTTAATGCAAAAGCATGTTTTCTTGGTACCATCATGTTTTATTTATTTTATCATCATTGCCACAAAACAGAAACTGAATTGAATCTTCCCCAACAGCTGCAGTTCCCTCTTAGTGCTCACACTAACCTAAAACACCTACTTAACTTAAATAGGAAAAGTCACCTTGTTTGGGTACAGAGTTAAGGAGTGGATGTTATTTTTGGGCAGGGAAAAAAAAAATGCCCATTCCCTGGACAAACATAGCTTCGCACTGGGTTATATTTAGTGAACAGAGCACAGACTAGATTTTAGCCCTTACCTGCTCCTCTAGTAGGGCACTGTGAGCAGTGCACAAATTGTCTCACCCTGCCCCTTCTTCTCATGCCTTAGGTGTCAGGTTTTGGTGCAATACCTCCATGTATACAAATGCCTGACACATGGGCATCTTGGGGCAAAAAGCTAGAAGGGGAAATGGCAGAGTTCAGAGAAAGAGAGGAAGCTACGATACAGGGCCCATGCCCTGACTGACCCTTTGGGCACAGTAACGCTAACTATGAGGAACACCTAAACAGCTATTTCTTAGCTTTGAGATTTTAGGAGCAAGGTGAAGGCTGCCTGCCTGTTAAGCATTTCCTCCTTTGTGCAGTAGGTCTGGAATTTCTCTACAGGAGATATAGTTGTTCTTTCTGGAATTAAAGCTCAATGGGATGAAAAATATAATTCCCTGGTAGGGTTAATATAGATGCTTCAAAGAATAAATGATGAGATGCTAAGGACAAAACATACAAAAAGCAGGAAAATGGTGTTTAGGAGATGATGATGATGATGCCACAGAGGGGCAAACAGGAGGACAAGTTTACAGTCTCTGGGATCTGGCCTCTGGCCTTGGCTGACCCTTCAGCTGCAAAGGACAATGCAAGACCCTCACTTCCTTCCTTGTCACACACATGCACGGTTTAGGGCATGAATACCTATCCCCAAGGCAAAGTGGCACACTGAAAGACTAGACAAATGTCAAGTTTCAAGAATGGTCATTGGATAGAGACTGGTGGAACACCTGAGACTATACACCTTAGATACCCTTCAAGGCTGGAACTGAACTCACTCCTGTGGTTTAACTTTCAGCTAAATGACGGATAGGGCTGTAAGGTAAACAACAATACCAGGGAGCTACAAACTCATTAGAACAATAAACCATATGAGATCAAAAGGGCAGCAGTTGCTCAGGGATAAAGCTAAGATTGCAGAAAGGGACAGGAAGACGGACAACAAGAAATGGTAACCCAGTAAGGAAGTGGGATGAGTGTTGTTTCATTGTCAGGATTGCAATGAATGTCACAAAACAAAACCAGTTTTCTCTGTAAACTTTCACCCAAATCAACTTAAAAAAATTTTAAAAAGAATAATCATTGGAAGAAAGTAAATGCTATATACATTTAATTTAGCATGATCCAAACAGGAGTTTCTAGCCAGGGATTCTAAATATTTCTAATTTTCTCACATGAGCCATCCCAAACCATTGAGTGTGCCTCCTGGGTAGTATTCAGCATGGGCACAATCTGGCATATTTGCATTTCACAGCATTGATGGAGATGAAGACAAACGATGGAGGAAGAAAGCTCAGCATGGGAGGATGAGTGTCTCATTTGCCCCCAAAGGGTACCATTTTCATTCTGCTAAGAAGGGCATTACAGTCAAATTTAGCACTCCGTTTCCTGTGATTCTGTTTGGGTAGTCTCATCACAAAATAACAAACCAAACTCATTGCCATCAAGTCACTTCTGACTCACAGAGATTCCCAATGGGTTCCAAGATTGTAAATCTTACGGAAAGTAGATCTGCCTTCCAAGGAGCAGCTGGTGGGTCTGAACCACTGACCTTCTGGTTAACAGCCAAGTGCCACCATGGCAAGTATCCACTATGCCACCAGAATTCCTTGTAGGCTCATCAGACCTTTTTTAATATAAATTTATAGATGCATAAAGACATTAAAAAGTTGGTTCAAGTGAACCTTTACATCAGGTAGATAAACTCCTTGGAGCGATCAATTGTGGGAGAGCAGTGTTTGCACAGGAAGATAGACTGGGGAGGGGCGGGAGTGCATGGGAGAGATGGACACAGCGAAGAGGTAACTATGGAAAGGAAGTAGGAAGAGAGCTGTTACATTGTGGGGAATTGCAGTCAATGTCATGAGACAAAATGTGTATGAACTGCTGTATGGAAAATGAATTTGCTCTGTAAACTGTCACCCAAATCACAATAAAAAAAAAAAAAAAGTTGGTTCAAAAACTTATTTATAAAAGCTAAATAAAGAGATCATGTTATGAACTTTTGAAAACAGAGAGGTTTTTTATAGTGCTCCCTTTCATGTTCACGTTTCTTTGCAAGGAGTTCCTGGAACTGCATGAGGCCACGAGTTGGAGACAGGAGGGAGGGAGGAAAACTTCTACAAGCATGTAAGATCCAAATTCTCTGACCTTGAGCTGATGTGCTGGCAGACAGATTATGAACACTCTACCTTTTTTTAAAAAAATTTTATATTGTCATCAATGTTGGCCATCACTGTCAATGCAGTACTGTATATGCAAAAGGGTTCATCTTTGTTGTCTGTACCTCCCATGTACCTCTCTGTATCTTCTTCCTCAGTACAACAGTGTTGATCACTCACATTTCGTACATCGTCCTTACCTTCACCCAAATCAATACCTGTCTCTACCTATCCAGCAGTGTTCCCTCCCCTCCCCCCTCCCCCGCTAACCAACAAAGAAAATTTCCTTCCATATATAAACCTTTCCCTGACTTTTTACAATAATGAACCGATACAGTATTTGTCCTTCTGTGACTGACTTATTTCACTCAGCATAATGTCTTCCAAGTTCATCCACTTTATGAAGTATTTTGTAGATTCTACATTATTTAGTGTTGCATAGTATTCCACTAAATACTGTGTGTATGGACCATAGTTTGCTTAACCATTTTTTTGTTGATGAGCACTTAGGTTATTTCCATCTTTTTGGTATTGTAAATAGTGCTGTGATGAACATGGGTGTGCATATATCTGTTCTTGTCCTGGCTCTCATTTCTTTAGAATATATACCTAGTAATGAGATTGCTAGATCAAATGGTATTTCTAATTCTAACTTCTCAAGGAACCATCATACTGCTTTCCACAGTGGTTGTATCATTTTACAGTCCCACTAGCAGTGTAGGAGAGTCCCAATCTCTCCACATCCTCACCAGCATATGTTATTTTCTGTCTTGTTGAACTTTGCCATTAGTGCTGGGACAAGATGGTTTCTCATTGCTGTTTTGATTTCCATCTCTCTAAAGGCTAATTGATCGTGAGCATTTCTTCAAGTGTTTCCCGGCTGCCTGAATATCCTCTTTGGTGAAGTGTCTATTCATGTCTTCTGCCCATTTTTAAATTGGATTGTTTGTCTTTTTGTTGCTGAGGTGTTGGAGTTTTCTATAAATTTTAGAGATAAGGCCCTTGTCAGATATGTTGCTGCTAAATATTTTTCCCCAATCTGTAGGTTTTCTTTTTACTCTTTTGAAGAAGTCTTATGAAGCACATAAAAATTTAATTTTTAGAAGGTTCCATTCATCTAGTTTATCTTCTGCTGTTTGTGCATCCTGAGTTATACTTGATAGTCTATTTATGCCATGTATTAAAAATAAAAGAAGACATGCACTGCCATTGAGTGGGATCTGACCCATAGCGACCCCTCCTTGGGTTTCTGAGGCGATATCACTATGGAAAAAGACTGCCCAACCTTCCTTCCAAGGAGTGGCTGGTGGGTTTGAACCACTAGCCTTCTGGTTAGCAGTCAAATGCTTTAGGCAATATGCCACAAGAGCTCCCATATATTGTTGTTGTTGTTGTTATGTGCCGTCGAGTCAGCCCCGACTCATAGCGACCCCTCCTTGGGTTTCCGAGGCAGTATCACTACGGAAGTAGGATTGCCCAACCTTCCTTCCAAGGAGTGGCCCTAAATTTGCCCCTATTTTCTTCCTTGAGGAACTTCATAGTTTCAGGTTTCACATTTAAGTCTTTGATCCATCTGGGGTCAGTTTTTATGTACAGTGTGAAGTACAGATCTTGTTTACTTTTTCTGCAAATGGATAGTTTTACTAGCACCATTCCCCATTTAATGGATTTCAGCGCTTTGTCAAAAATCAGCTGACCATAATAGGTCAATGATCTATTTCTGGGTGCTCAATTCTGTTCCACTGGTCTATGTTTATGTTGTTGTACCAATAGCAGGCCGTGTTGACAACTGTGGCTGCACAGTAGGTTTTGAGATCCAGGAGAGTGAGGCCTCCTACTTTCTTCTTCTTCTTCTTCAACAGTGCTATGCTGATCCAAGGTCTCTTTCCTTTCTGCATAAAGTTAGTGATTGGTTTTTCCATAACCTTAAAGAACGTTGATAGGATATGGATTGGGATTGCATTGAATGCACAGATGCTTGGGTAGTATTGACGTTTTCACAATGTTCAATCTTCCTATCCTCCAGCATGGTATGTTCTTCCATTTATGTAGATTTCTTATGGCTTCTTGAAGTAGTATTTTGTAGTTTTCTTTGTAAAGGTCTTTTGTGTCCCTGGTAAGATTTATTCCCAAGTATTTTATTTTTCCTCTGGTAACATAGTGCCTAAGGCACTTGACTGCTAACCAGAAGGCTGGAAGTTCAAACCCACCAGCCACTCCTCAGAAGGAAGCTTGGGCAATCTACTTCCGTAGTGATACTGCCTCGGAAACCCAAGGAGGGGTCGCTATGAGTTGGGGCGACTCAATGGCACATAACAACAACAAAAACAATTGTAAATGGTATTGATTTCCTTATTTCTTTTTCAGCAATCTCTTTGTTGGTGTAGAGGAATCCAACTGAATTTTTGGTGTTGATCTTGTGTCCTGCCACTATGCTAAATCTCTCAATTAGTTTCAGTAGTTTTGTTGCTGCGTCCCTTGGTGTTCTATATATAGGATCATATCATCAGCAAATAGGGATAGTTTTGCTTATTCCTCACCAATATGGATGCTTTAGATTTCCCTTTCTTGCCTAATTGTCCTGGCTAGGACTTGCAACACAATGTTGAATAGAAGAGGTGTCTGGTTCCCGTTCACAGGGGGAATGATTTCAGTCTCTCTTCATTAAGAATAATGTTGGCTGTTGGTTTTGCATATATGCCCTTTATTATGTTGAGGAATGACCCTTCTATTCCTATTTTTCTGAGACTTTTGATCAGGAATAGGTGTTAGATTTCATCAAATGCCTTTTCTACATGGATTGATATGATCATGTGGCTCATTTCCTTTGTTTTATTTATGTGATGGATGATGTTGACTGTTTTTCTAATGTTGAACTATCCTTGCATGTTGTTGTTGTTGTTATGTGCCATTGAGTTGGAACTGACTCACAGCGACCCCTCCTTGGGTTTCCGAGGAAGTATCACTACAGAAGTAGATTGCCCAACCTTCCTTCTGAGGAGTGAGGAGGGGTATAAACTCCACTTGGTCAACATGTATTATTATTTTTTTGATATATTGTTGGAATCTATTGGCTAGGATTTTTGTTAAAATCCAAGATTTTTGTGTCTGTATTCATGAGGGATATTGGTCTGCAGTTTTCCTTTTTAGTGATGTCTTTGCCTGGTTTTTGTATCAAGGTTATATTTGCTTCATAAAATGAATTTGGGAGGATTCCCTCCTTTTCTACGTTCTGGAATAGTTTGAGTAGGATTTGTGTCAGTTCATCTCTGAACATTTGGTAGAATTCTCCATTGAAACTGTTTGGGCCAGGACTTTCCACTGTCGGTAATTTTTAAAATAATCCCTTCAATTTCTTCTTTTGTTTTGGGTCTGTTCAAATTTTCCACCTCAGTCTGTGTTAGTTTAGGTAAGTAGCATGTTTCTAGAAATTTGTCCATTCTTCTAGATTTTCAAATTTGTTGGAGTACAGTTCTTCATAGTATCCTCATATTATCCTTTTTATTTCAGTTGGTTCTATTGTGACATCACCCAATTCATTTCTTATTCATGTAATGTGTATTCTCTCCCTCTTTTCCTTTGTTAAATTTGCCACTGGTTTGTAAATTTTACTAATCTTCTCAAAGAACCAACTTGTAGTCTTGTTGATTTTTTCTATTGTCTTTCAATTTTCTGTTTCATTTACTTCTGCTCGAATCTTTATTATTTCTTTTCTTCTGGTGACCGTAGGCCCTTTTTTGCTGCTCTTTTTCTAATTGTTGGAGATGTTGGGTTAAGGTATTAATTTTGGTTCTTCTTTTTTGATGTGTGCATGTATTGCTATAAATTGGCCTCTGATCACTGCTTTTGCAGTGTCTCAAAGATTTAGCATCCCTTGTAAGGTTGGTGTGATAGTTGGAGCTGTGTGTCAACTTGGCTGGACCACAAGCAATTGTGATGTGGGTTATTCCCATGATGGGATCAGATGTATATGTTTTGAGCAGCCAATCCATTCAAAGGGAGTTTCCCTAGGGGTTTGGTCTGTTTCCAATATAGTTATGGACATCCTGGAAAAAGAGACACACTTCTGTGGATTGGGATCCTGTTGTGCTGCCTACAACCGTCTATGAGCAAGCAATCCACCATTTGGCCTGGAGATCTTGGATTCATCATTCATTAAGAGTCAACAGCCAGTATACTGCCTGCCAACCTTGAGCTCCTCAGCCCCTGCAGCTGTGTGAATCAGGAAAAGCCTCCAGCTTGATGTTTGAGCCAAGAACTTGGGACTTGCTAGCTTCTAAAAGTATGCGAGCCATTTTCCTAACATAAATTTCTCTTTCTCTATATGTAGGTATACATAAGCTTTACTGGTTTTGCTTTTCTAGAGAATCCAACCTAACACAGTTGGTCTGGTTTTAACAAATTCTCTTAATTTCTGCTTATCTGGAAATGTCCTAATTTCACCATTGTATCTGAGGGATAATTTTGCTGGGTATATAATTCTTGGTTGGAAATATTTTTTTCAGAGTTTTGTAGATACTATCCCATTGGCTTCTCACCTGCATGGTTTCTGCCAAGAAATCAGAATTCAGTTTTATTGGTTGCCCTTTGTAGATAACTTCGTTTTTCCCTTGCTGCTTTCAGATTCTTTCTTTGTCATTGGTTTTGGTGAGTTTGATGATGATATATCTTGGTGATTTTTTTTGGGGGTCTATCCTGTTTGGGGTTTGTTGGACTTCTTGAGTGGGTACATTCTCATCTTTCATCACATCAGGGAAATTCTTTTCCAACAAATCTTTGATTATTTTCTCTGTGGTTTATTTGTCTCTTCCTGTTGTGGGATTCTGATTACATGTAGGTCATTCCTCTTGATGGTATCCCATATGGATCTTATGCTTTCTTCATTTTGTTTTGATCTTTTTTTTTCTGATTGATCCCTTTCCAAAGAAGTATTGAGGTATATATCATCAATGCCCCTAATTCTGTCTTCCATTGATTTGATTCTATTCCTTTGCCCATTCAATGAGTTATCAATTTCTGAAAATTCAGTATTAATCTTCTGGCTTTCTTTCTGTAGATTTTGCATTATTTCTTATTTTTCATTTATTTTGTCATTTTGTTTTTGCATTGTTTTCCAAAATTGTTCTAGGGTTTTGTCTGTGTTTTCTTTAATTTTTTCAGTGTTTTCCTTGATCTGTCTCTCAATCCATTGAAGGTACCTAAATGTAATTCTTTTGAATTCCTTATCAGGAATTTCCAATGCTGCTTCTTTCTCAGAGATGTGTTCTGGGGCTGCATCCTGCTCCCTTGTTTCTACCAGTTAATCTTGCTTCTTTATGTGGACTGTGATGGTCTGTTGTCTCCAAGACATTGTGACATTTTTGTGTTTATATTTAATTGGTGATTGTATGTTGGAGTGATTTGTCCAAGATTTTCATTCTCCTTGTTTTGTTTGGATGTATCTGAGTAAGCAGGGTACTGTGCTCCTCCTGTATTCACTAGCTGGCAGCACTTATACACTTACCACCTGTCTCCTAGTGAGTGTGACAGAGAATGAGACTGGGTGCACTGTTAGCTGTTTGTGAAGGGCAGTTAAGGGTGAGTCAGGCTCACACTGGCTGTCCTGTATCATTGGCCAGTTGGTGCAGAAGCAAGTGGTGGCCCTTACTCAGTAGGTGGGGCTGCAGGAGGAGCAGGTATGGTTGGGTCATATTGCCACTGTTGCTGTCTCCCACTCAGACAAAAGCAACAATTAAAAAAAAAAAAAAAAAAAA
>NW_006921590.1:21221728-21230220 GCF_000298275.1 Orycteropus afer afer | reverse complement strand
TATATATATATATACAGGACCTCTGGTGCTGTAGCGTCTAAGGCATTTGACTGCTAACCAGAAGGCTGGAGGTTCAAACCCACCAGCCACTCCTTGGAAAGAAGACTGGGCAATCTACTTCTATAGAGATACCACCTCAGAAACCCAAGGTGGGGTCGCTATGAGTTGGAAATGACTTGATGGCAATGGTTTTTTTGGTATATATGTGTATATATATATTTATTTGTTGTTGTTGTTATGTGCCATCAAATCTGATGTGACTCATAGCAACCCCTCCTTGGGTTTCTGAAGCAGTATCATACAGAAGTAGATTGCCCCATCTTCCTTCCACAGAGTGGCTGGTGGGTTTGAACCACCAGCCTTATTTGTATACATATACACACATACACATACATATGTATGTGTGTATATGTATACAAGTAAGTATATATATGTATATATATATATGTGTGTATGTGTGTATATATATACATACATACACACACACACACACATATGTATGTATATATGCATATATAGGGAGCTCTGGCAGCATAGTGCCTAAGGTATTTGACTTCTAACCAGAAAGCTGGCAGTTCAAAACCACCAGCCACTCCTTGGAAGGAAGGTTGGGCAATCTATTTCTGTAGAGATACCGCCTTGAAAACCCAAGAAGTGGTCTCTCTGAGTGGGATTCGACTCGACGGCAGTGCGGTGTGTTTGTATTATGCATATATATGTATATGTATGAATGTATGTGTGTGTGTCTGTGTGTATACAGCAAGTTTATATGTATGTGTGTGTGTGTGTATAGCAAAAAAATTTTTTCTTCCTTCCTTTATTTCTTCCCTCCATTACTTATTATAAAATATAAAATGTAAATGGGACTAGTACATTTTTGGTTATATGTGTGTTCGTTGTATCATGTTAGGCACAAGTATGACTTTATAATTGTCTTTATTTAGAGATTATGTAGGATTTAAGGACATGTGTACAGGTGCCAAGTTGAAAAGGGGTGAACTGTAATGGTTAATGCTATGTGTCAACTTGGCTAGGCCATGATTTATGTAATTATCATCCCTTTTGTGATCTAATGTAAGGGGAATATCCTTGGGGGTGCAGCCTGTATCTAATATATGTGGATGTTCTGGCAAAGCTCTCTCTCTCTCTCTCTCTCTCTCTCTCTCTGGATCCTGCATCTGACTTGCCATAATCTGACCTCCAGTTCTTGGGATGTGAGACAGCAGCCTGTCTACTGACCTGCAGACTTCAGGATTCACCAGCTTCTGCAGCCCTGTGAACCAGTCTACCATCTGACTAGTCAATTTTGAATTCATTGGCCCCTGTAACCATGTGAGTCAGAAGAAGTCTCCATCCTGACACCTGACCCACAGATTTGGGACTTGAAGAATATATACTACATAAGCCATTTCCTTGAGACAAATCTCTATCTACATATTTACATATATACTTTACTAGTTTTGCTCCTCTAGAACCCAGCCTGTGACATTTTAGTATAACATTGAATGATTAACTAAATGTCATGTTTCAAATATCTGAGTTCAATTTGGCCTTAGATCAAAATCCCTATCAGATTTAAAAGAAATTAGAAAAATTGCTGATTTCTAAATTCATTTTATATCTATTCATTTAAATAGACTATATTACATGGTATTTTTAAAAAATGTTATGTATTTTAATGCAGTTGTCACTAACATTACTGATTAAACAATGAAAGATTAAAAATATACATTTGTAAACTGAAAAGTCCTATAATTAGATGCATTCTAGAGGCGAGTTCTCAATTCCGTCTGTTGTTGTTGTTGTTGTTAAGTGCCGTTGAGTCATTTCCGACTCATAGCGACCCCATGCACAGTAGAATGAAACACTGCCCGATCCCGCACCAGCCCCACAATCCCTGCTATACTTGAGCCCATCATCGCAGCCACCATATCAATCCATCTCCTTGAAGGCCTCCCCCTCTTTCGTCCACCCTCCACCCTACCAAGCATGACATCCTTCTCCAGGGAATGGTCCCTTCTTACAACATGACCAAAATAGGTGAGACGAAGTCTGGCCATTCTTGCTTCCAAGGAGCATTCTGGCTGCACTTCCTCCAGGACAGATCTGTTAGTTCTTTTAGCAGTCCACGGTACTTTCAGCATTCTTCGCCAGCACCACAACTCAAAAGCATCAACTCTTCTTCGGTCTTCCCTATTCATTGTCCAGCTCTCACATGCATACGAGGCGATTGGAAATATCATGGCTTGTGTCAGGCGCACCTTAGTCCTCAAGGAGATATCCTTGCTCCTCAGCACTTGAAATAGTTCCTTCACAGTTGACTTTCCCAATGCTACACATCGTCTAATGTCCTGACTGCTGCTTCCGTTGGCATCGATTGTAGAACCAAGCAACGTGAATTCCTTGACAACCTCAATCTTCTTTCCATTTATTGTGATGCTGCTCATTGGTCCAGTTGTGAGGATTTTTGTTTTCTTTATGTTGAGATGTAATCCATACTGCAGACTGTATTCTTCAACCTTCATCAGTAGGTGCCTTAAGTCATCCTCACTTTCAGCAAGCAAAGTTGTATCGTCTGCATATCTCAGGTTGTTAATGATTCTTCCTCCAATCCTGATACGACGTTTTTCTTCATATAGTCCAGCTTCTCAGATTATTTGCTCAGCATATAGATTGACAATTCCATCTAGATACTCCTAAAGAAATCCTTTATGATCAGTATCTTCCACATCATATGTGCTCCTAATAAGTATACATCGCTGACTTAAAAAAAAAAAAAGATAACTAGGAAAATTCTGGCCTACTGGGAAAGTCATGCTCCTCCAAACACTGATCTAAACCAAGCTGCCTGAAAATCCACCAAAGAACTGGCTCTTTCAAAGGCAAATGATTCAGGGAAGGATGAGATAAATAATTTTGGAAATTAATACTTTAGGGTTAATTTAATACGCCTGTCAAACTGCTTTCTTTAGTTAACTGAGATTAGAAAATTCTGAGCAAACAAATTTTTACTGAGGAAGGAAAGATAAAAGGTTGTTAGGTCTGTGGAACACTTCTCAGAGCTCAGGCAAAGTAGAAACATGACCTCGCTCATCGCTGGGGACATGGAGTTGTTGTTGTTGTTATGTGCCATCGAGTCAGATCTGACTCATAGCGACCCCTCCTTGGGTTTCCGAGGCGATATCACTACGGAAATAGATTGCCCAACCTTCCTTCCGAGGAGTGGCTGGTGGGTTTGAACCTCCAGCCTTCTGGTTAGCAGTCAAGAAGAAAATCTCTACAGCAGACAATGCTGGCTGCCTACTCACATTCCCCACTACCTTCACACAGTCATGGGCTTATCTCCTCATCAGAGACTGGTTTAGGAGTCGGCATGGGGTTTAATTCCCACCAGTGAGATGGGATGGCAAGCCTGTTGGGGAACTCCCAAAAAGACCTCTCTAGAAGATGGTGTGTATATATGTGTGTGTGTGTGTACGTGGGTGGGTGCAGAC
The DNA here is from genome assembly GCF_000298275.1 of Orycteropus afer afer. Lineage (NCBI taxonomy): Eukaryota > Metazoa > Chordata > Mammalia > Tubulidentata > Orycteropodidae > Orycteropus > Orycteropus afer. Next base: position 21,226,726 of record NW_006921590.1, on the reverse strand, counting down.
TATGTGACAGCCCTCTTGAGAATATGAGGGGAGTGAATGTAGGACAAAGCTGACATGAGGACAGCAGAGTGGGAAAATGGTGATGTCAATGAACAACTTAATTATCTAACCTTGGAATATCTTAAGATTCTTGTTATCTGAAACAATAAACAACACATTTCTTCATTCTTTAAGTCATTCTGAGATAATCTTTTCTCTCTAATTTTTTACCAAAAGGAATTTGATAAAATCCCAACAATTTCTGTTGTACCAGGAAATGTGGGGGAAAAGAAAACTCTTGCAGAAGATTATCTACCCCAATACCTGTCCTTTTTGTTGTTGTTGTTATGAGCTGTTGAGTACCTGTCCTAGGAAATTGTTAATTTTACATAAGGGAAAAAAATGGTAACTTTTAATGGGGGTCGCGGGGAGACCTTTTGGTTCAAGTCTGATCTCTAACATGAAGCTTGTTTAGATCAAAACTGTCCATGGAAGTCTGTCCTCTGACCCATACTGTCATACTGTTAATAGTCTTTACTACTTACATGATATTTAACCATATGATGATGCTTCTCATGTTGATGAGTTATATTTTTTATTTCAGTTCAATTAATATTTAACTTTTGATGCATTTCTCCCTCTCCCAATTTCAATGGATGCACACTTACTGGGATTTTTCTCTTATATTCCTTTTATACTCACTGCCATTGAGTCAGATCCGACGGCATTGGGTTTTCTAGCGGCAACTCCTTGGGTTTTCGAGACAGTATCACTAAGGAAGTAGATCACTCAATTTTCCTTCCGAGGAGTGGCTGGTGGGTTTGAACCACCAGCCTTCTGGTTAGCAGTCAAGTGCCTTGGGCACTGTGATACCAGAGCTCCTTCCTTTTATACAGTGCCTCACATTTTGATTCCTAGAACATGGCTTTGGAATAGATTAGGCAATGTATAGGTTGTCTGTGCTTCCTAATTAAGAGTTTGATTTCAAATCAGCATTTATTTATCTGATGCTTATTTTTTGTTATTTTGTCATGATAAAGAGTAGACCAATGATATTACCAAAATAAATTCTATCAGTATGGTCATGGCATATGTTCAAGCTCGTTGATGCTGTTGTTAATTGTAAATGACTTTGTTCCTACTCCCGGTGACCTTATGTATAACCAAACAAAACATTGCCTGGTTTTGTGCCATCCTGACATACTATTAAGAGCTCTGGTGGTGTAGTGCCTAAGGCACTTGACTGCTAACCAGAAGGCTGGTGGTTCAAACCCAACAGCTGCTCCTTGGAAGGTAGGTCAATCTACTTCTGTAGAGATACTGCCTTGGAAACCCAAGGAGGATATACTGTGGAATGTTTGAACCCACTGTTGCAGCTATTGTATAAATCCATTTCATGGAGAGTTTTACTTGCTTTTATTGACCATACTTTACCAAGCATGATGTCCTTTTTTAGCAATTGATTCTACCTGATGGCATGTCCAAAGTAAGCAAGATGAAGTCTCACCATCCTCACTTCTAAGGAGCATTCTAGATGTACTTCCTTTAAAACTGATTTATTAGTTCTTCTGGCAGTCCGTGGTATATTCAATATTCTTTGCAGCACAACTTAAATGCATCAATTCTTCTTTGGGCTTCCTTTTTTATTGCCAAAACACATTTGAGGTGATTGAAAACATCATGGCTTGGGTCAGGCACACTTCAGTTTCAAAGCAACATCTTTGCTTTTTAACACTTTAAAAGAGGTCATTTGCAGTAGATTTTTCTCAGTGTAATACTCTTTTGATTTCTTAACTGCTGCTTTCATGGACATTGATTATTGATCCATTTAGAATGAAATCATTGATAAACTTCAATTTCTGATGTTGTTCAAGCTACCAAAGTGCAGTAAATAGTGAATGCGGGGGTCACAAAGACAGAGTTAATACCTGTAGTTCTGTAAGCCCTCAGGTAGTGGGTACCTCATTATACACGTTTTATGCAAGGATTTTCAAGTCAGACAATTTTTTATTTCCTGAGGTTTAGAAAGAATTCTGAACTATAGATGATTTTAGCTTTTTGGAAATTGGTATGTAATTATCACAAAGCACAGAGAAATGTCTTGCAGTTCACCAGGACCTTAAAAATATACTTCTAATTGGCCTTCAGTATGGATCACACCTCAACATAAAGAAAACAAAAATCCTCACAACTGGACCAATGAGCAACATCATGATAAACGGAGAAAAGATTAAAGTTGTCAAAGATTTCATTTCACTTGGATCCACAACCAATGCCAATGGAAGCAGCAGTCAAGAAATCAAATGACTTATAGTTAGTATCACTGAGGATTCAAAATGGAGTCTTGTCAATAATCACCATGCTATTTCCCTCTAGCATTTTAGTGCTTGAAAAATTGGTACAGCAGTTTGAATTAGGGATTCTGGTGCTCTGAAAAGCTCACTGAGTCAGAGTGCACCCAACTCAGAGGGTAGAATTAGAAAGGAGAAAGGAACAGGGAAAATATAACAAGATCAGAAGATCTATCCTGCAGAGCACCGACAGGCAGCAGAGAAAGGCCATCAGAGACTTCCCTGGGGGAGCGACGACCAACAGGCTAGAATGGCCATCTGAGACCTCCCTGGGTTAAGGAACAAGACATACCACACCAGCATACCAGCGACCATACCAGCATACCAGTGATCACCCCAAGGATCTACCTTCAGCACCTGATTTTACCAGTAACTTGGGTTGGCTAGGTGCAAATGGGCACATCCAGCGCCACTGAAACCCAAGCAGAGAGTCCACTGGTGCTGCAGGAGGGCAGGCCAGGGGAAGTGCCCCTGCAGTCGGCCACTGAGTAGGCTTGGGTCAGTTTAGTGGCACTGAAAAGCCTGCACTTGAATTTATCAATAATATTGGGACCACAGATTACTAGCAGGCACTTCCTGACTCTAGTACCACTGAAAACAAGTGGATCTTTGGTGCCGCAGGTGGGCAGACCCACAGAGGAACTCCAGAGGCGGATCGCAGTCTGGGCCAGTTGGGCCGGTGGCATGGGTGTGTGGGCCCAGAGAGAAGAACCCCCTGTGGTGGACTGTGGAGCTGGGAAGTTGTCTTGGGCCGGCTATTTGGTATTGAGGGGCCTTGGGAGTGGGGTTTTTGTGTGTGTCTGAGCCTGGTGGAAAGTGGTGACTCAACAACTGGAGTATTTGCTGAAATTGAGCTGTTGGCCTATGAATAATAGTACAACGTCTTCAGTAGCAGCCCGCTCAAAGCCCTAAGAAACTGCCCCTAGCAACAGCGAGCTTTCCTTCTTCCACTCCCACCTTCTCCGCCAATAACTTCACTCATCCAATAGAAGAAACCATACTCAACCTCCATAAAACCTCCGGGTTTGAACTCTAAACCCTCTTTACGACAAACAGAAACCCATATCTACATTCCACACAGTGATTCTACCATCATAAAGAAAACTGCAGAGCAACCCAGCATAACTGAATTACTAACTTAAAAAAAAAATACAGCAGCTTCACCTTTTCAAAATATTAAACCATAAAACCAAGACAAAACAAATCAATACATAACCAACAGTTAAGGACAACCTCGAAATGTCTAGGAAACATCAGGCAACCTCAAATCAAACAAAAAAACAGGAGAAGGCATTAGAAGCAAAACCACAAACAAAGGTCTCATTATACATGGAGGAAGAGGAGGCAATAGAATTATCTGAGAAGTAATTTAGAAAATATATTTATAGAGCTTTACAAGAGCTTAAGGAAACCCCAAACAGAAGCAAGGAGAACACAAGACAGTTCCCTGGAAGAACTCAGGAAAATCATTCAAGTACAAAATAACAAGATTAATGCACAATCAGAACTCATACAAAAACAGCAGTTAGAAATCCAGAAGATGAATATCAAAATTGCAGAATTACACAACACAGTAGAAGACAAAAGAGCAGGTTTTTTTGGCTGGCTGAAGAATACATATCCCAACTAGAAGACAAATCCCTGGACACCAGTCTGTATGAAGAAAAATCAGAAAAAAAGATGTAAGAGAAATGAAGAGAACCTAAGAATTATATGCGATGACATGAGAAAAAACAATATAAGACTCATTGGAATTCCAGAACAAGAAGAGGCGAAAAAGACCACTGAGGAAATTGTGGAAGACCTGCTAACAGAAAACTTCCCCCATATCATGAAGGAAGAAAAGATATTTGTCCAAGAAGCGCACAGAACCCCACACAAGATAGATTCCAAGAGAAAAACACCAAGGCATATTATAATCAAACTCTCTAAAACCAAAGACAAAGGAAAAAATTTGAGAGCTCCCCAGGACAAAAGAAATATTACTTATAATAATCAAACTCAGTATTGAGCTCAGTTATGCTGAGCTCTGATTATTCAGCAGAAACCATTCAGGCAAAAAGGCAATGGGACAGTATATATAAACACTGAAGGAAAAGAACTCCCAACCAAGAATCCTATATCCAGCCAAATTATGCATCAAATATGAGAGCAAAATCAAGGCATTCTCAAGACAAACAGAAATTAAGGGATTTTGTGAAAACCAGAGCAACCCTACAAGAAATGCTTAAGGAAGTGCTTCCAATAGAGAACCCACAAAAGAGACCAACAAATCAGGAAATGTGGCATCAAACTAAAACCAAATCAGAAATAGAAACTCAAAATAAGAACATAAAACATTGTACTCTAAAAACCAAGGAACTCAATCAGCACACAATAACAGCAACTAATCTATCAGAAAGAATAAAACTTCTAGGTACAAACTTCCAAATGGAGAGGAAAACAGGACAATGTCTTCACAGCACGCACTGTTCTAAAACTATCTCTACATTCTAAAAATGTAGAGACAAGAATATACTCCAAGGTAACCACAGAGAAAAGTAACAATCCCCCTAAGCAAATCCAGAAGGAAGGAAAACATATGGGTTTAGTAAGCACAAAACCAACAATAAAGAAGAAAAGGGAGAAAGCATTAGCCAACAAACCGAACTCAGCACAGAAAAGTATA
>NW_006921590.1:21217102-21218584 GCF_000298275.1 Orycteropus afer afer | reverse complement strand
GCAGGGGACATAAAGCTCAATTGGCATAACATACTATACAAAACATTGTTCCACCTCCTACTTTGGCGAGTAGCGACTGTGATCTTAAAAGCTAGCGAGCTGCCATCTAGATGCAATGATGGGTCTCTCCTCATCCAGAGCAAAGAAGAATTAAGAAAACCAAAATTCATGGGAATAATTAGTCCTAGCGACTGGTACACCATCCGATCTGCAGCGTATACAACTATGAGACCAGAAGAACTAGATGGTGCCTGGCTACCATTGTCATCCACTTGGAAGGGGATCTGTGTAGGAGATCCTTGGTAGAGAGGGAGAACAATGTAGAAGAAAACTCAAAATCATTTGAAGAAAAAACAAAAAACAAACAAAGGGACCAAGTTTGCTGGTCCAATAGAGCCTGGTGGAACCACTGAGACTATAGCCCCTAGCTGCCCTTCAGGTCTGGAATTGAACCCACGTCTATGGTTTCCACCCAAACAAAGTATAGGCATATGAGTTGAACATTTACCTCAAGTAGAAACACTCCTTGGAGAGAACAATCATGGGAGTAAGGAGGGCTACTTATGCACAGAGAGACAGCTCAGGGGGCAGGAGTGTATGGAGGGATGGACACTGGGAAGAGGTAACTATGGGGAGGAAGTGAGAGGGGAGCTGTTGCATTGTGGTAAACTGTAGTCAATGACATGAGACAAAGTATATGTAAATGGCTGTATGGAAAGTGAATTTGCTCTAAATCTTCACCCAAATCACAATTAAAAAAGGAAAAAGAAAAAGAGTTAAGGGATGAAAAAACATATACCAAGCCAATGGAAACCATAAAAGAGCAGGAGTGGCAATGTTAATTTTGGATAAAGTAGACATTAAGGTGAAAAACATCATGAGACAAAGAAGGACATTGTATGATGATGAAAGGGTCAACTGCCAAAGAAGATGCTACAATAATAAATATTTATGCACCCAATGAAAGTGCTCCAAAATACAGGAAGCAACTATTAACTGAATTAAAAGGAACAATAGAGAACTCTACAATAGTAGTAGGAGACTTTATCATACCACTTTCAAAGAAGACAAGTCAACTAGAAAAAACTCAACAGACACAGAAGAACTCAACAATACAATCAACCAACTCGACCTCATAGACATACACAGAGCATTTCACCCAACAAAAGCACAATTCACATTCTTATCCAGTACACATGGATACTTCTCCAGAACAGACCATATGTTAGGACATAAAATAAGCCTCAATAAATTCAAAGGCATCGAAATACTACAAAGCATCTTCTCAAACTACAATGCTATAAAATTAGAAATTAATAATAGGAAGAGCAAGGAAAAAGCATCAAACATATGGAAGCTGAACAACTCACTGCTCAAAAACTACTGGGTAACAGAACAAATAAAAACTGAAATAAAAAAATTCCTAGAACCAAATGAGAATGAAGACACATCACACCAAAACCTATGGGACACAGTGAAAGC
>NW_006921590.1:21196180-21216812 GCF_000298275.1 Orycteropus afer afer | reverse complement strand
AAAAAAAAAAAAAATGGTGTCATCACAACAGAACCAACTGAAATAAAAAAGATACTGACAGAATATTATGAAAAACTGTACTCCAACAGATTTGAGAACCTAGAAGAGATGGACAAGTTTCTAGAATCACAAGACCTATCTAAACTATCGTACTCAGAGATAGGAAGCTTGAACAGACCTATAACAAAGAAGAAATTGAACAGGTCGTAAGAAAAACTTCCCACAAAGAAAAGCCCTGGCCCTGATGGCTTCACTGGAGAATTCTGTCAAATATTCAGAGAAGAGTTGACACCTATGCTACTCAAGCTATTCCAAAGCATAGAAAAAGATGGAATATTCCCAACCTCATTTTATGAAGCAAGCATAACACTAATACCAAAATCAGGGAAAGACACCACTAGAAAGGAAAACTACAGACCAATATCCCTCACGAACAAAAATCTTTAACAAAATCCTAGCCAACAGAATTCAACAACATATCAAAAAATTAATACGCCTGGACCAAGTGGGATTCATACCAGGTTTACAAGGGTGGTTCAACATCAGAAAATCAATCAATGTAATTCACCATATAAACAAAAGAAAAGAACCATATGATTATATCAATCGATGCAGAAAAGACATTTGATAAAATCCAACATCCATTCCTATTCAGAACTCTCAGCAAAATAGGGATAGGAGGAAAATTTCTCAACATAATAAAGGGTATACATGCAAAGCCAACGGCCAACATCATTATTAACGGAGAAAGACTCAAGGCATTTCCCTTACAAATGGGAACCAGACAGGGCTGCCCTCTATCACCACTTCTATTTAACATTGTATTGGACATCCTGGCCAGGGCAATAAGGCAAGAAAGAGAAATAAAAGGCATACAAATTGGCAGAGGAACTAAAACTATCTCTATTTGTGGACAATATGATCCTGTACATAGAAAACTCAAGGGATTCAATAAAAAAAAAAAAAAAAAAAATTACTGGAACTAATTGCAAAGTGGCAGGATACAAGGTCAACATACAAAAATCAGCTGGATTCTTCTACACCAACAAAGAGTCCTCTGATAAAGAAATAAGGGAAACAATACCATTTACTATAGCTACTAAAAAGAAAAAATATTTAGGAATAAACCTCACCAGAGACACAAAAGACCTATACAAAGAAAACTATAAAACACTGCTATAAGAGACAACAAGGGCACTACATAAATGGAAGAACCTACCTTGTTCATGGATAGACAGACTTAAATATTGTGAAAATGTCAATACTACCTAAAGCAATCTACACATTTAACGCAGTCCCAATCCAGATTTCAACAAAGTTTTTTAAGGACACGGAAAAACTAATTACTAATTTCATATGGAAAGGAAAGAGACCTCAGATAAGCAGGGCACTTCTCAAGAAGATAAACAAAGTGGGAGGTCTCACACTCCCAGATCTTAAGAATGACTATACAGCCACAGTAGTCAAAACAAAAAATTGGTACAATGATAGACAGACAGACCAATGGAACAAAATCGAAAGTCCAGATATAGACCCATCCATCTATGGACTACTAATCTTTGACAAAGGTCCAAAACCCATTAAATGGGGAAGAGACAAAAAATGGTGCTGGCAAAACTGGATATCCACCTGTAGAAAAATGAAACAAGACCCATACCTCACCCCATATACAAAAACAAACTCAAGCTGGATCAAAGTCTTAAATGTAAACCTCAAAACTATAAAATTCATCAAAGATAAAATAGGGGCTAATCTGGGAGCCCTAATTTACCCCATAAAAGACTAGCCAGCATAACCCAGAATGTACGGGAGATAGAAGAGAAGCTAGAGGACTGGGACCTTTTAAAAATTAAATTCTTATGCACATCGAAAGACTTCATCAAAAGGGTAAAAAGAGAACCTACAGATTGGGAGAAAATATTTGCCTATGACATATCTGATAAAGGACTCATCTCCAAAATCTATAGAAAACTCCAACACCTCAACGCCAAAAAGACAAATAACCCAATTCACATATGGACAAACGACTTGAACAGACACTTTACCAAAGAAGATATACAGGCAGCTAACAAACACATGAGAAATTGCATTAGAAAGATACAAAACAAAACAACAGTAAGACATCATCTCACCCCAGCAATGATAGCAAGTTCAACAGGTCAAAAAATAACAAATGCAAGGTTGCGGAGAGATTGGAACTCTTGTGCACTGCTGGTGGGACTGTAAAATGGTACAACTTTGTGGCCTAATGGTATGGCATTTCCTTAAAAAACTGAAAACAGAAGTACCATTTGACCCAGCAATTCCATTACTAGGAATATATCCTAAAGAGGTGAGAGAGAGCGCACGAACAGACATATGCACACCTATGTTCAACACAGCACAATTCACTATAACAAAGAGATGGAAACAACCTAAATGCTCATCAATGGATGAGTGGATAACCAAATTATGGTATATGCACACAATGGAATACTATGCTACATTAAAGAACAAGGAGGGATACCCGAATCATCTCGCAATGTGGATGAACCTGGAGGACATTATGCTGAGTGAAGTAAGTGAATCGCAGAAAGATAAGTACTGTATGAGCCCATTACTGTAAAAAGACAAAGAAGGGTTTGCTTGGGAAAGGGAACTCTGTTTGTAGATTACCAGGATGGGGAGGGAAGGGGAGGGATTAATTTCGGGCAGCTGGGGCCCACACGCTGATGTGGGTAGGGGGAGGGATATACAGGAAGGATCTGTGACCACCATGATAACATTAGGAAATGGGAGGACACCGAATTGTGCACATAAGATATGGACAACAGATGCTAATACTAATCAATATCTCCACAATACTGCATTACCATTAACACCAAACACCAGCCTACAGATAAACACATAAAACACCTGAGAGGATCAGATGGGGGTCACTGAACAGGAGTTTACTCTAGACCAAGGATAGATTCAGCTTAGGCTAATCTTGTACAGGCACCAGTGATACAAAATACCTGCATTCCTTACAGAAATAATAGAAGACAGACACAGAATAATCCCTCACAAACAACCAGACACTATGGGAGAGAGATCCAACAGATCTACCATCTCAGGATCATAGTATTGGGGGACATCAGACTCAACTGGCACAACAAAATACATAACAGCCTTGTTCCACATCTTACATTAGTGAGTAGCGATTGGGGTCTTAAGAGCTTTCAAGTGGCCATCTAAGATGCACCTAAGGTCTCTTAGGAGGTCTGGTAGCATAGTGCCTAAGGCATTTGACTGCTAACCAGAAGGCTGGTGGTTCAAACCCACCAGCCACTCCTCGGAAGAAAGATGGGGCAATCTACTTCCATAGTGATACTGCCTTGGAAACCCCAGGAGGGGTCGCTATGAGTTGGGTCTGACTCGATGGCACATAACAACAATGGTCTCTTAGCGTCGGAAGTGAAGAAGAACACACACACACACACATACACAAAATAACAAGGGCATTTGGAAGCAATTAGCCCTCGAGACCAGAAGAACTAGATGGTGCCTGGCTACTAATGCCAACCACTCAGGAAAGGATCAAATCTGGAGATCCTGGGTAGAGTGGGAAGGAAAATGTGGAACAAAATCCAAAAACTCAATAATGACCAGAATTACTGGTCATGGTGAGACTCCCAATACTATGGCCCTGGAATACATTCTGTGCCTGGAATAAAATGCACCCCCATAGGGTAGCTCTCACCCCAACAATTAACAAGATGTACACACAGACCACTCAACCCAGGAAGACACACCTACATGCTCTATGGTAATACATCCCTTAGAGCAATAGACTACGGGACACCAGAGGACCAACATTTAAATTGAGGAAATGCAGGACTAACAGGAGTGCATAAGTATGAGGGGCACAGGGGGACGGTTACAGGGTAGGGAGGAGAAGAGATTGGGTTAGGGTTGGACATGGTAGATGGGGAGTGAAACTAAATGTACATGTAACATTGAATGTAAAACAAGCTTTTAAAAGAAAAAAGAAAAAAAAGAAAAAGAAATTAAATGACTTATAGCATTGGGTAAATCTGCTGCAAAAGACCTCTTTAAAGTGTTAAAAAGCAAAGATGTCACTTTGAGAACTAAGGTGTACCTGACCCGAGCCATGGTATTTTGATTTACCTCTTATGCATGCAAAAGCTGGACAATAAGTAAGGAGACTAAAGAAGAATTGATGCATTTGAATTATGGTGTTGGCAAAGAATACTGAATATACTACGAGCTGCCAGAAGAATGAACAAATTTGTCTTGGAAGAAGTAAAGCCAGAATGCTCCTTGGAAGCGAGAATGGCCAGACTTCCTCTCACCTATTTTGAACATTTTATCAGAGAGATCTGTCCCTGGAAAAGGTCATTATGTTTTGTAAAGTAGAGGGATAGCAAAAAAGAGGAAGACCCTTAAGGAGATGGATTGACACGGAGGCTACAACAATGGGCTCAAACATAGCAATGACTGAGAATGGTGCAGGACTGGGCATGTTTTACTCTGTTGTACACAGAGTTGCTGTGAGTCAGAACCAACCTGATGGCACCTAACAGCAATAACATCTACTTTTTTCCTTCAAAAACTATTTTTTACTCTTTGCCATTGTTGTTGTTGTTAGGTGCCTTTGAGTTGGCTATTTACTTGAATACTTTCAAGACTAAGGTGTGATTAACCCAAGCTATGGTATTTTCAATTGCCTCATATGCATATGAAAGCTGGACATTGAACAAGAAGACAGAAGAGTTAATGCTTCTGAATTGTGGTGTGGGCAGTGAAAATTGCTGAAAATACCATGAACTGCCAGAAGAACTAACAAATCTGTCCTGGAAGAAGTGCAGCTGGAATGCTTCTTGGAAGCAAAAATGGCCAGACTTCGTCTCGCCTACTTTGGTCATGTTGTCAGAAGGGACCCGTCCATGGAGAAGGATATTATGCTTGGTAAAGTGTAGGGGAAGACCCTCAACAAGATGGATTGACACAGTGGCTGCAGTGATGGGCTCAGTTTTAGCAAGGATTGTGAGGATGGTATAGGACCAGGCAGTGTTTCATTCTGTTGTACTCGGGCTCACTACGAGTTGAAGATGACTGAGCAGCACCTAACAACAACACCTGCTTTAACAGGAGTCCTACTGGTGCTCAGCTGCTAAACAAAAGGTTGGTAGTTTGAATCCACCAGCTGCTCTGTGGAAGAAAGATGTCCAATCTATTTCTGTAAAGATAAATAGCCTTGGAAATCCCATGGGGATTGCTATGAGTTGTAACTGACTCGATGGCAGTGAGTTTGGTTTTTGGTTATCTTTAAGTTGGCAGGTGGGCTCTGCTCCCTCACTTTGCCAGAGGGAAAGTGAGGGCTGTGGAAGGTCTTGCAGTAGCAATACACATAGCCCTTCCAATCACAATTTACTGGACAGAACTAGCCTCAAGACCCTGAGAGATCACAGGAGACCAGGGGGTTTAGTCCTACTAAGTGCCTAGAACAGAGGAGAATTAGAACTATTTGGCAAAGAATATTGACTGTAACACACTATTAAAATAAACCTGTGACTTGGAAAACCATGAAGGTTTCTCTTGAAAAATTCTGCTTACTTCCTTTCCACAAGTTAGGGAATGTGATACATTTAGTATTATAACTCAGCATTCTGTGTCTTGGTTCACAGAAGATCTATATAGAGAGTTAGATTTACTCTACTTCTATTTTTGTTCAACTTCTTGGTTTAAAATTACAGTATCACTGTAGGAAAGTAATTAATTGGTATAGACTAATGCATATAACACCAAAATGTGATATAATGCAAATGAAACATTCTCCATATGCCTTTCCACTTGTTATTCCCTTATTCTGATTCTTACCTTCAAAGACATGTGCTTTGTCTAGGCAGACATCCCCCTTTCTGATTTATTATGCCAGTGCATTCTATTTTTGTTGAATTTTTAGTTATTTTAAATGTAAACAATATATCCAATATTTTTAAGATCAAGTGGTTGGTTGTATAAGGTTTGATATAATAAACAGTTCTCACAGCACTGCCCTTTACTGCCTGCTCCCTAGAAGCAACCACTTCCAATTTTTCAACCTTTTTCGGTTTGTTTTGTACCTCTGTATCTCTATTTTATATTGCTACTCCTTGCTTTCTCCAGAGTACTATCCATTCATTTCCCAATATGGAACATGAAGATTTAGCTCTGTTGAGCACCACCACCTGCCCCTTCCCCTCCCAATGAAAACACACAGTTCCTATACCTCAAATTCTCAAAAAAAAAAAAAAAAAACTGTATCATATTTTTCATTAATGGTCAATAGGCTTACACAATGGTGCCTATGAAAATTCTATCCAATGCTTAGTCATGAATTTTATTGTAACTTTTTGTTTCCTGCACATTCTTTGAGTTATCAGTTACCTTGTTTTTTATTGCCTTAGTTTTTTTTTTTAAGTAAACTTATCACTAATTCAAACCCAAACTAATTCCAGTTTTATAAATATGTTCAATTTGTTCAAATATATTAGACATTTTTCCAATTTTATCTTTTTGGAGAAATCTGATTTCCTCCAACTTGCTCTAATCTGGGCTGGTTGTTGTTCCTTAGGCCTGTGAAATATTGTATAGTCATGGGAATTCTCTTCATTATTATCCTGGGGAATCTTTGTCTCACTCTTGATCCTCTATTTCCTGGTTCTCATGTCTTCTTCCTCCTTAGTTAACTCTCTCATTATTTATAGAGCACTCTCTCCAGTGGATTCTCAGAAAGGGAACATGGGAATATTTTTTTTTTAATCTCTAATGTCTGAAAGTGGCTTTATTTTACCCCACTCTTAATTAGTAGTTTGGTTGGATGGTAAATTTAGACTGGAAGTAATTTTCCTTAGAACTTTGAAAGTATTGCTCCATTCACTTCTTCTTTCCAATGTAACTGTTGAGAAGTCTATAGTTGTTCTAATCCTTGATCTTTTCTTGAAGATCTTTTTCTCCCTCAACTCTGCAAGTTTATAGGACATTGCTTCGTCTCTAGAGTTCTAATTTTTTTTTTTAATGATGTGAAAAAGCAGTAATCTCAGTCAGTGCCTGATCTTTTTCAGTCTGGAAACGTTCTGTTTTACACTTTCTAGATGGGTTTGATTTCACTTGTTTGGGGCATTCCATGGACTTTTTCAATCTGAAGACTCAGAACTTTTCATTAACAGAAAAATTCATTGAATTGTATTTGTGGTAATTTCCTTCCATTCATTTTATCTATGCACTCTCTCTGCAGCTCTTAATTTTTAGATTTTTAACCTCCTGGACCACTTTTCTACTTTTCTTATTTTTTCTCTTTCCATTTTTGTTTATATTCTATTGTCTACGATATTTCTGCAAGTTCACTAACAACTCTTCCATTGAGTTTTACATTTCTGAAATCACACTTTAATTTCTAATAGCTCTTATTTTTTTATTCTCAAAGTTATATACATATATTCCTGTTTGTTATTACAGATGCAAAAGTTACTCATATCCATGAAACTATCAGTGATAGCTTTTATTTTCCTGCATAGCCTTGCTGTTTCCCAGTTGCTTTTTCTCTATTTGTTTTCATATCAGATGTTTCCCTTCTGTGTCTAGTGATCCTTGGCTGTCTTGCTCATACAGTTTGAAACTAAAAAGTAAGAGAATGTTGTGCAGTTGGATGGGGGTTGTTGATGGCTAGGACCACTTGTAAAGTGAGCTGGCTATTTCCTCAGAGAACTGCCAATCTCAGCATCTTTGTGTTTTATTAAAATTTTGTCTTTTACCTACAGAAAACTCTCCCAATCTCTTGGTTGGTGCTATGAGAAGCAAGTGGAGGTAGGTAGTACTTAAATTTATTCTTCATTTTTTTCTGAGCAGGGTAGTCCCATACTCAACTGTGCCTGATCTTTCTCAGTCTGCAGCATTGTTTTATACTTTCTAGAGAAGTAAGAGGAGCTCTGGTAGCATAACGTCTAAGGCATTTGGCTGCTAACCAGAAAGCTAGCGGTTCAAACCTACCAGCTGCTCCTCGGAAGGAAGGTTGGGCAATCTACTTCCGTAGTGATATCACCTTGGAAACCCAAGGAGGGGTCGCTAACTTCCAGTGTTCCTACCAGAGTGGGGAAACAAACAAACAAACAAAAAACAAACTCACTGCCATCGAGTCAGAGCTGACTCATAGTGACTTTTACCTTTTACTTCTGACTTAGGATTCAGCTTTCTTAGGTTGCTAAGTTACCACTTGCCATCTGCTTTCTAAGTAACAAAATGTATTGCTATTGTCTTCTTCCCAGTTTTCTTATTCTTTGAGGGCTTACCTTTAACTACCCTTACTGTTCTTGGGAGGAGCCTTGATGGTGTAATGGTTAAGAGGTAAGCTACTAACCAAAAGTTTGGCAGTTTGAAACAATCAGCCATCTGAGGATAAAAACTTGGTGATCTGCTCCTGTAAAGACTATAGCCTAGGAAACCCAATAGGACAATTCTACTCTGTAATATGGGTCACTATGAGTTAGAGTCTACCTGACGACACCTAGCAACAAAACAACTGTTCTTGGAGTGGAGGTTTAGGAAGGAAACAGAGCGCAGGTTTAGGAAGGAAACAGAGCGCAGGTAAATGCTTGCACTCAAGGTATCATCTTTAATTGGAAAGTCTCATGCTATCCTTTAACAGACTATCGGATAATAGTTTCTATGCATTGAAAGTGACCCCAAATACAGTCAACTTTTCTGCCTTTGGAGAGCAAAGTGTGATGCTTAATTTGCAGATGAGGTGGTTGGGGCACCTGAAAGCTGAGTGGCTTTCCCAAGGTCATACAAAATCACACGCTAATACCATGTTATTGTATATTTTAGGCAACCTAAATAATTAGCTCTCAAAGGTTTTACAGTTACTATTTTGTTTTTGTTTTACACTTAGGACAATTTCAACAATAGTTTGATTTCTGTGTTAGCTTTATACTTGCATTCTCATCAAATGGGAAGATGAGCTCTTCATTTTAGAAAATTAGGTGTTCAATTAGCGATAAAATGTGGTTAAGTGTTTTATTTCTTGTGAAGTTGGCTTATAAACATTTCAGATATAACCAGATTTTTAAGGTGGTTGATATACTTTAGATATATGTCCTTTTGAGAAATGTATAGAGAAGATCTTAGAAAGCAACTATCAAAACACCATAATTTATATGTAATTTGTATAACTTTTAAGAATAGTAAAATAATTATTTAAAATATTCCATAAATATTTAAAACAAAACAAAACAAAAAAAACTTGGTTTGTTTCAAGTGTCAACATCTCGTATTTGGTATAACACTATTTGTTCAATTTTAGGGGCAAAATTCCCACAAGGTTTGATGGAAAAGCACTTATAAAGGAAACAATGACTGGGGATTGAGCAAGATTCAACTTATTTTAAATTTATGGAACTTTTTTTTTTTCCCCCACAGCATAATATAAACCATAGCCTTGGAATAATACTAAATTATAATAATAAAATTAAGATACTTTTGATGAAATAATTCACTTTAGTTCATAAAAGTCTTAAAAGTTTTATACAACTGAACACTAAAGCAGCTTTAGGAGCTCTGGTAGCATAGTGCCTAAGGCACTTGACTGCTAACCAGAAGGCTGGAGGTTCAAACCCACCAACTACTCCTCGGAAGGAAGGTTGGGCAATCTACTTCCATAGCGATACTGCCTAGGAAACCCAAGGAGGGGTCGCTATGAGTCGGGTCTGACTTGACGGCACATAACAACACAACAAAGCAGCTTTAATAAATGTAGCGTTCTAGAGGAAAACAAAGGATAAAAAGAAAATTGAACTTAAATACTTACAGATTCTTTTCTGCCCATGGTTTTGCTGTGTGAGCGGGAACGGGAGATGTTGCTAAAAAAGGAATCTTTTTTAGTAGCAGACAAAGGTGGGGAGCCAGTGAATTCTTTTCCTCCAGGCAAACTCTCAATGCTTGGAGATGAAGTGATGTTTTTAGAACTTTGTCCTGTAAGAAAAATTAAATAGCAATAATGAAACACCAGACTGTTTCACTAGATTACTGAATTTACTGAGTTTTTAATAAATAATTTTCAATTATGACACTAATTTGTTCACACTGTCAACACACGATGAAGTTGTGGAATATTAAAATGCATGCATTTATATGTATCAGACTAGCTGACATTTTTTTCTTTTAGAAATATGTGGTATTGCTATAGTTTTTTTAAATAAGTAATTTATAGTACAATTAGTCCAAGCATTACACACACACACACACACACACACAGGTTAAATAACTGGATTTTTCCTCACTAATGGAATTATCTTTAAATAATGGAAACTAGACACTATTAGGGAGCTTTGGTAGCATAGTGCCTAACACATTTAGCTGCTAACCAAAAGGCTAGTGGTTCAAACTCACCAGCCATTCCTCAAAAGAAAGATTGGGCAATCTACTTCTGTAGAGATACTGCCTCAGAAACCCAAGGAGGGGTCGCTATGAGTCAGGATCGACTCCACGGCAGTGAGGTTTTTTTTTGTGTGTGTTTGTTTAGAAACTATTATATCGTACATTTTAAAGGTAAGGTAGAAAAAAAACTTATATCCTTGACCAATGTTTTTCCACATTGTTAACTGCTAATTGCACAACAAATATATGGCTTCCAGTGGCCTATAATGGAAGCATTTGGAAATGGGACAAGGTACTGACTCACAGGGCCTCTTTCTGAACTGTCCCCTCATTAGAATAGGTATACCTATGATCCCTGGCATTCCCTTTTCCACTGAGAGGTTCTGGAGTCATTAAGCTCCCTTAGACAGGCACAAGGAGCAAAGACTCTTGCCTAGTAAGTTCAAGTGAGAGGGCAGCTTGGTGTAGAAGGCCAGTCTTACAGACCTGGCTGCAGCCAGACCCATTCAGTTCTTACTAGGGATATTCTTGTATGCTGTTACTTAATGAACAGCAAAATACCTGGGATGCATGTACGCATGCACTCATTCATTCAATGATTAGTAATTGAAGGCCTAGTAAGTGCCAGGCAAGGTTATCGGTCTAGAGAGACAATGGAAACTAACATAGTCAAAAATCCCACCCCTCATGGAGTTTACTTTCTAGTGAGGAAAGACAAACAAATACATAGGTAAAATATAGAGGATTTTGGATGGTAATAAGTTCTATGAAGAAAAATGAAGCAGGAAAAGAGGGATGTGAATGTCAGAAGGTGTTACAGGTTTAAATAAGTTAGGGAAGATGTCACTGAAAAGTTGACAGTTAAGAAAAACTTGAAGGGGGCAAAGTACCAGGTTTGTAGATGAAATGAGGAAACAGTAAGTACAAAGGCCCTGTGTGTTTATGGAAAGACAAGGAGGACAGTGTAACTAAAATTAAGTGTGAAAGTGAGGGAAGAGATAGGAGATGAGGTCTGAGAGCAAGCAGGGGATCAGATCAGGTCAGGATTTGTAGACCATTTTGAATACTTCTACTCTAAGAGAAGCCACTGGAAGCTAATGGAGTGTTTGAACAGACAAGCAATAATGATTTTACTTACATTTTCAAAGAAATGCTTGGACTTCTATGCTGAAAATCAACTTTGTGGGGAGGGGAGGCAAAAGCAGGGAAACCGATTGTAAAGCTAATGCAAAAATCCAAGTGCCCAAGATGATCATAGCTTGGTGGTGAAAAGTGCCGGATTTTAGACAAATAGACCAGATTTACTGACAAACCCATTAGGGGTCTGAGAGAAAGGGAAGAGTCAAGTTTAATTTTAAAATGTTTGCCTTAAAAATGATGAAGGTGCTATTTACAGAGTGGGGAAAGATTGAGGGGGCTGGTTTTAGAGGTAAGATCAGGAGTTTAGTTTTAGATATGTTGAGTTTTAGATGCCTAATCAGATATTCAAATGGAGAGATCATGTAGGCAGTAGGGTATTTGAGTCAGGATTTCAGGGGACATGTTTGGGCTAGAGATACAAATTTGAAAGCCAGTAGCATATAAAACCAAACTCCAAACTCACTGTCGTCAAGCCAATGCAACTCACAGTGACCCCTAGTCGGGTTTCCAAGGCGATATCTCTACATAAGCAGATTGCCCAATCCGCCTTCTGATGAGTGGCTGGTGGGTTTGAACCACCAGTCTTCTGGTTAGCAGTAAAATGCCTTAGGCACTATACCACCAGAGCTCCTACAGTGGCATATAGATAGTACTGAAAGTCATGAGATCAGATGAGATTTTCAAGGGAGAGGACACAGATACAAAATGGGTTATATTCAAAGACTGAATTCTGGGAGATGTCAAGGTTTAAAAGGCAGGAGGATGACAAGAAAGTAGCAAAGCAGACTGAGAAGGTGCAGCTAGAGGTAGAAAGAAAACGAAGCACATAATAGAGAGTCCATAGATAATCATCCCTAGTCTTAGGATACCAGGTACAACAGAGTAATTATATACAAATTGGGCTAGTAATTATCTACTCCCAGTCTTTCATCCCTCATCTCAAGATAATTCTATTCCAGTGATGTCTCCTCTGTATCAGATACAGACACCAGGGATTCCTTTGGATATTGTATATACAAGATCATGTCATCTCAACGTATTTTACAGTTTCCATTGTGATTTCTCCTGGATCAATGGGATTGTGTTGTCTGATTTCCACTTATCTGTGAATTCCCCGAATCTCCTTCTTTTATTGATTTCTTATTTCATTCTTCACCACTCATCTGTCATACTGTGGCATCTTGTGTGTTGCTGTACTGTTGGAAACTATACCATTGGTATTTCAAATACGAACAGGGTCACCAGTGGTGGACAGGTTTCTGGAGAAGGACATCATGCTTGGTAAAGTGGAGGGTCAGGGAAAAAGAGGAAGACCCTCAATGAGATGGACTGGCACAACAGCTGCAACAATGGGTTCAAACATAGCAATGACTGTGAGGCACAAGATGGGCAATTGTATGTATGTTCACTATGAGTCAGAAGTGACTCAATGGCACCCAACGATGATTTCATTCCATTGTGGTTGGAGAGCATAAGTGCTTGATTTCAATCCTTCCAAATGTATTTCGGCTTATTTTATGACCTAACATATGCTCTATCCTGAAGAATGCTCCACGTACATGAGAAACTTGTGTTTTCTGCTATTGTTCAAGTCCTCTATGTCCTTGTTGATCTTCTGCCTAGTTGTTCTATTTTTGAAAGTCGAGTACTGAAGTTTTCAAGTATTGTTGAATTATCTATTTCTCCCTTTAATTATGTAAGTTTTCATTTGGTGAATTGGGTTTTTGTTGGTAGATATATATAAATACTTATATATGCATATATTTATAATTGTTATATGATTTATAATTGTTAAATGATTATTTTATCATTATGGAATATACATTTTTCTCTACTAACTATTTTTGTCTTAAAATGTATTTTATCTAATTATTAGTATAGCCACTCTGGTTCTTTTTAGGTTATTATTTGCATGGTTTGTCTTTTTTTTCCATCTTTTACTTTCAACCTAGCTGTGTTGTTAAACACAAAGTGTGTCTCTTGTAGACAACATATTGTTGGATCATGGCTTATTTATCCAGGTTTTCAATCTCTGCCTTTTGGTTAGAGAGTTTAATCCATTCACATTTAATGTAATTACTGATAATATAAGATTTATGTCTATTTTTTCTACATGTCATATCTTTACTGTCCTATTCCTCCATTACTGCTTTCGTTTATATTACACAGATATTTTCTAGCACATCATTTAAATTACTGTTGCTTCTTTTACTATATTTTGTTCAGTTATTTTTGTACTGGTGGCCCTGGAGATTATAATTAGCATCTTAATTTATTGTACTATAGTTCAGATTAAGGTGCCCTGCTGGAACAATGGTTAAACACTTGGCTGTGAACCAAAAATCAGTGGTTTACACCTTCTAGTGGCTCTGTGGGTAAAAGACCTGGTACTCTGCTCCTGAACAGATTTACAGTCTAGGAAACCTTATGGCACAGTTATACTCTGTCCCACATGATCACTATGAGTTGAAATTGACTTGATGGCACATAACAATGACAACAGTTTAGGTCAGTACCAACTTAATTTCAATAATAATACTAATAATAAACTTTACTCCTATATAGCTCCATTCTTTCCCTTGTCCTTTGGGTTATTAATGTCATACATATTTCATTTTTATACACTGTATGTTTATCAACACAAATAATAGTTATTGCTGTATGTAGTTACCTTTGAAATCAGGTATTACAAAAAAGATTCAAATAAAAATACATTAATATTGTCTTTTTTATTTATCTATGTGGTTACCTTTAGCACTGCTCTTTATTTCTTCATGTGGTTTTGAGTTAATGTCTGGTGTCCTTTCCTTTCAGCCTAAGGACTTCCTTTACTATTTCTTGAAGGGCAGACCTACTAGTGATGAATTCTCTTGAGTTTTTGTTTATCTGGCAATGTCTTAATTTTCTCTTTATTTTTGAAGGATAGCTTTGCTGGATACATAATTCTTGGTTGACAGTTGCCCATCCCCTTCATTTTGAATATTGTCCTACTGCCTTCTGGCCTCCATGAATTTTGATGAGAAGTCAGCTGGTTGAATTTATTGAGAATCTTTTGTATGTGATGAGTTGTTTTTCTATTGCTGTTTTCAAGAATCTCTCTTTGTTGTGGGCTTTCACAGTTTGACTATGATGTGTCTACATGTGGATTTTTAAAAATATATCCTGCTTGGAGTTCATTGAGATTCCTGAATGTATAGATTAATGTTTTCCATATTGTGGGATATTCTAGCAGTATTTCTTCAAATATTCTTTCTTTCTTTTATTCTCTCTTCTGTCCTTTGGGACTCCCAATATGTGTACGTCCTACAGGTCTTTGAGACTCTGATGCTCCAGAAGGCAGTTTACAAGTATGTTTTAGCCTTTATTTTCTGTTTGTGCCGAGCCTCAAACTCATCCTGAGTTGAGGGATAAATTCTTCTCAGATCTTTTCTAGGCATGTTCACATTCCTACACATGTAATGACCTTCTTCATTCTAAGAAATATCCCACAGCTTTTCAAAACCCCCTGTGAACATCTTGTTTCCCAGATTTTCCTATTAAGTTTTTGGCCAACCTTTTGTTTGTCCCCAGAAGGAAGAAGATGGGGCAATCTATTTTCATAAAGATATACCACCTCAGAAAACCAATGGGGGTCATTATGAGTAAGAATAGATTCTATGGTAGTGAGTTTTTTTTTTTTTTTTTGTCTCCCCCCCCCCCCCTAGTTTGTTTGCCCCAATTGTTATTGCTTTCATAGGCAGCTGTGATGCTAAATAATTGCTTTTCCCTACCCATGCGCTGGGGATAGGGTTTCTCACTGAGTGAACTCTGATGACTCTAATAAGGATAAGTCCTGTAAATGGGGCTTTCCTGATAAGCTGCAGGATAGGTCAAATACTGACAATTCTCCAAGGATGGGGCTTCCTGAGGTGCTCCATTTCTGCATTCTCCATTCTGCATTTTCCAATGGCTACTACACTGCTGGCTTTCGTAGCTACCATGATTTTAAGACTGATGGTTTTGGTGTAGTGCTTAAGGCACTTGACTGCTAATCAGAAGGTTGGCAGTTCAAACCCACCAGCCACTCCACAGAAGGAAGACTGGGCAATCTACTTCCATAAAGATTTACCACCTCAGAAACCCAAAGTGGGTAACTATGAGTTGGAATTGACTCGATGGCAGTGAGTTTGGTTTGGTTTTGCCACACCTGGGAAGAGGAAGATAGGTATTGGGCAAGTTAAAATGCTACAAAACTCATTGTTCTTATGGAGATTAAGCCTATTTCTCGAATAAATTTTCCTTCAGATTGTTGTAAGCCTTTGCTTAATTTCTGAAAAAAATGATTTTTGACATATTTGCAACTGTTCTTGTTGCTTTTATAAAGAAGCATATACTCAAAGGTCTTTATTGTGCCATTCCAAAAGTGCTTCCCCATGTGATTTGATTGCTGAATTTACCTTCAGTCTTGGAAATTCATGTACCTTGTTATATAAAAGTCTTTTTTATTCTCTTAAATGGCTGTGAAGAAAAAAATTGGTAGCACTCCTGAATAAACATTAGTGTTTCCATTTTTGCCTTTACAAATACAACTGCAATAAACATTCTAGGGATGTCTATTTCTAGGTGCAAACAGTTGGCTGCTTTAAAGGATATGTTTATACAAGTGGAAATGTTGCATCCAACTGTATGTGCGTTTTCAATTAAGATAAGTGAATCAAATTGTCTTCTCCTAGAGTTTTAACAGTTTATAAATCCAAAAAGATACCAGAAGAGTTCTCATTTCCCTACATCTTTGCAGACTGTACATATTTTATATATACATGAATACATATGTATACACACACATAAATGTAAATATAACATGATATAAAATTACATATTTATTTGATTAATGTGACACAGGGGGCACTTCATTATGTTAACCTGATGTTTCTTGATAACTAGTGAGGGTGGATATCTTTTAACACATTTATAGGTCACTTAAAGGTCTTATGTGAATTGTATCTGCTCATTTTACTTTTAGAAACTGATTTATGGGAGTTCCTTCCAAATTCTGGAAATCAGCCCCTTGCTGTGTGTATACGTTGTTGTTAACTGCCACTGAAGTGATTCTGACTCAGGGTGATCCCATGTATAACCGAATAAAATGGTGCCTGGTCTTGTTCCATCTTCATGATCATCAGCAAGTTCAAATCCACTGTTGAAGACACTGTATCTCGAGTGCCTTCCCCGCTACAGGCCTCCCCTGCCAGCACTCTATGGGACAACACTCCATTGTGGCTACAGAGTTTGCATTGGCTGATTTTTGAAAGTAAACTACCAGGACTGTCCTCTAATTTGTTTCAGTCTGGCAGCTCCACTGAACCCTGTCTGCCATGGGTGGCTTTGCTCGTATCTGAAATACTGGTGAGATAGCTTCAAGCATCCTAGTAACATGCAAGCCACCACAGTTTAACAAACTGACAAATAGGTGGTAAGTATAAATATATTTCTTTCTCTTGCTCTATAACTTGTGTTTTAATCTTATTTATGGTGTCTTCAAATTTTTGTTTTGTAAAATCAGTCAATTTGTCTATTTCCTTTATATCTTCTGGGTTTAAGGTCCTGCTTATGAAGATACTTCTCACTCCAAGAAGTAAGACATTCATTACAAACCTATGTTTCTCCTTTTATGAATATTGTCTTATTGCTCTGCAGAACTCTAATCCTTAAACAACTAACTAATATTGCTGCAGGGTTGTTCTGGTTACCTAGTGCTGCTCTGACAAGAATATACCACAAATGGGATGGCTTTAACAAACAGGAGTTTATTCTATTACAGTTTGGGAGGCTAGAAGTCCTAGTTCCAAGTGCCAGGCTCTAGGGGCTGGGTGAAAGCCCTCAGCCTTGGGCTTCAGCTCTGCTTCCAGCTCCCAGCCCACTGAAGTTAGAGGCTTTCCTTCACTCAGACAGCTGCTGGCTGCTGAGGCTGCCAAGCCCAAGGTTGGCAAGTAAAAAGGCACAGTCCCGATGTTACTAAACCACATGGCAGGCAATTAATTCAAGTCCCTTGTTAAGTCCCCAGGTCAGCAGAGCATGGCAGGCTGCTGAATAATGACACAGCTACATGTAAGGTCCAAGTGTGCCATAAACTAGAGATCATTCCCCAAGACTTCTGCTTATGTACAGGAAGCAGACCACATCTGTAAGGCAGCTACTCAGCTGCTCACAGTAGATTCCACCATGGAGTTGATTAGCAGTGTCATCATGGAGAATACTACATCCAGCTGCCCAGCCACTCAACCAGGCCCAGCCAAGTTGACACACAAACTGAACTACCACAAGGGTGGTGGCA
Source organism: Orycteropus afer afer (assembly GCF_000298275.1). Classification (NCBI taxonomy): domain Eukaryota; kingdom Metazoa; phylum Chordata; class Mammalia; order Tubulidentata; family Orycteropodidae; genus Orycteropus; species Orycteropus afer. Next base: position 21,198,961 of record NW_006921590.1, on the reverse strand, counting down.
GATAAAGCTAAAACAAAAGAAGTGTTTGCTCAGTTTTGAGTTACAAATGACTTTTAAAAGTTCACAGACTAAAAAATACATCTTAGAAACCAACGCATTTTTTTTGTAAGAAAATGGTTTTTTACAAAATGAAGTGCAAAAATGTCCATCTTTTTCTAAGTTTATATAATTGAATTTATCTGTCCTTTCATTGGATGTACCTACCTATAAAAATCTCTCAGGGTGGTGATTTTTAAAAGGCATCATTATTAAGATAGTGTTCTAGGCTTTTTAAAAGATTTTCTACTTCTTTTTGGGCTTGGGTCAATTTTGGTAATTCCTATTTTCCTAAAAAAAGACAAGTATGTGACAGGCAGAATAATGGCTACGCCCTTATTCCTGGGATCTCTACATATGTTACCTTCAGGGCAAAACAGACTTTGCAGATGTGATTAAAGTGCAGGACTTTAAAATGGGGAGAATATACTAGGTTGGGAGCTCTGGTAGCATAGTGGCTAAGACACTTGCCTGCTAACCAGACGGCTGGCAGTTCAAACCCACCAGCCACTCCTCGGAAGGAAGGTTGGGCAATCCTACTTCCGTAGTGATACTGCCTCGGAAACCCAAGGAGGGGTCGCTATGAGTCGGGTTTGACTTGACGGCACATAACAACAACAACAATACTAGGTTATTCAGGTGGGCTAATCTAATCATAGGAGTCTTTAAAAGTGGAAGAGAAAGGCAGAAGAGTGAGTCAGAAACATGAGAGAGAAAAAAGAAAAACAAGAGGTCTGAAGCAGGGGGAGAGATTTGACTTGGTGTTACTGGCTTTTAAGATGGAGGAAGGGAGGCATGAACCATGGAATGCAGGCATCTTCTAGAAGCTGTGGACTGACCTCAGCTGACAGCCAGTAAGGAAGTGGGGGTGTTGGTCCCACAGCCACAGGAAGTGAATTATGCCAACAACCTGGATGGCCAAGGAAACAGATTCTCCCCTAGAGTCTTCAGAAAAAACACAGCCCTGCTGGTTTTAGCTTCATAAGACTTGTGTCAGACTTCTGACTTATAGAACTATAAAACAATAAATCTGTATTGTTTAAGCCACCAAGTGCGGTAATTTGTTATGGCACGAAAAGAGAACTTTGTTCACATTTTCAGCAAAACTCCTTTCCTCTGTATCTTTAATTAAATCATAATTCTTATTTTCAGTGTATTAGAGTGTTCTCTTCTTTATTACTGATCAGATTTGCTAAGTGTTGGATTATGTCATTGTTTTTAAAGGATCATGTTTTAATTTCATTGACATCCTCCATTGTTTTATGTATTGTTTTCCTTTTTGTACTGTATGGTTATTTTGATGTTCTTTTTCGATCTTCTTAAATTGTATGTTTAGACTATTTATTTTTCTATCTTTAAAATTTCCTCTGACTTTCATTTTCTTTCTATCTTTCAGGGTTTTGATGTAAGGTACTGTAATATCATTACTGATTTTACAAGTGGAATAATATGTATGTATAAAATAAATAAATATTTCAAGAATTGACAGGGAAGAAGTAGTCCTGCTGGCAGACCTCAGATTTTCTATGCCCCTAAATGTCTATTTTATCTTCCCAATTGAATGCTAGTTTGGCTGAGAGTTAGATTCTACTTCAAAGCCATTTTCTCTCAGAACTTTGAAAATAAACTCAAATGTCTCCTCGTCCTCAGTTTTACCAATAAGTCTGATGTCAATCTGATGATTATTTTGTAAACAAATTTCTCCTTTTTTTTCCTTTCTGGAGGTTTCTAGGATTTTTATTCCATCCTTAAAGTTTTGCACATTTTCCATACGGTTTCTAGAGATGGGTCTTTTGACTCTAATGCAACTTGCTAGATTTTTTTTTTTTTTCCAATCCTCAGGTCAATATCTTTCTTCAGCTCTGGGAAATTTTCTTTATTATTTCCTTGATTAGTATATTCTAGTTTTAACCTCTAGGCAGCTCTGGTGGCATAGAGACTCAATATTTGACATTGTAGTTCAAATTCTGAGTTAATATGTAATTCCAGGTAGAATCATTTAAATTTTATTAGACTTTGGAAAAAGTTAGATTTCTGTGAGCTATTAAAACTTTCTTCCCCATTTTCTTCCAAAATTAATGTGTTGCTGAAAAAAATAGTTGTGAGCAGTTATGTATATCAAACCTTGTGAAATTTTAGTTGTACTTTTTCCATTAAAAAATAACATAACTAAAGCAAAAGAAAGTCTTAAGATTATCCCAATTTGAATAATTTAACTTGTTGCATGTGGAAATTATAATTAAACCAAGAAATCTTTTCTCTAATTCTAACTTTTTCTCTGTATTATAGCTTATCTTTTCATTTTTTTTTCTCCTGCCTTCTCATATACATACACACTTCCCCAGGTTATCTGCCCAAAGAAGAAATAAAAAAATCAGAACATACCACTGCAGAGTGATATCTGCAAAATGTTAGTCCATGTATGCATTTGGACCTTTACATGTACTAGCTCATTAAATCTTAATGACACTATGATGTGGTTACACAGGAGAAAATTAAGGCCAGAGAAGTTAATTAACTTGCCAGAGGACATGCAGTTACACATATAGCTAGCAATATCATAAGATAAACCCAGATTTTAAAGATTATGCCAACACATATTATTATATAGCTATATAATGAAAGGTAACTACAAGAGCCATTAATTCAAAATGGCGGGATGGGGGTGGATTTGGGGAATAGGTTCACTGACATAATTTTTATTTATTTATTTATTTATTTATTTTTATTTTTTTAGGATTTGGG
>NW_006921590.1:21168467-21194540 GCF_000298275.1 Orycteropus afer afer | reverse complement strand
TGTTTTGATTTGCATCTCTCTAATAGCTAATGATTGTGAGCATTTCTTCATATGTTTGTTGGCCGCTTGAATATCCTCCTTGGTGAAGTATCTATTCATGTCTTCTGCACATTTTTTAATTGGATTGTTTGTCACTGACATAATTTTTGAGATACATATATTTTGAGATGGATTTTTCCAGAAACAGAAAATAGCTGATGGTCAGCCCTCTTATATTCAAATACAAGTGTTCCTGGCTGCACAGTAAAGGCCAAGTTTCACTGAAGGCAGGGACTCTGGTCATTATCAGCTTTGCCTGTTGGGAGAAGCTAGCATAGGGGTCTGGTAAGTTGTGGGGCTACAATAAAGATCTGCTGATGCTGAGTCAGAATCAACTTAATGATAACTGGGTTTTTGTTATTTTTTTAAATTGCATATTCATGTTCAATTTTCAATAGCCTAAGAGAACTGGAAGGAGCTCTGGTAGCTTAGTGCATAATGCATTTGACTGCTAACCACAAGGCTGACAGTTCAAATCCACCAGCCACTCCTTGGAAGGAAGGTTGGGCAATCTACTTCCATAGAGATACCACCTCAAAAACCAAAGGAGAGGTCTTTGTGAGTCGGACCCAACCCGACGGCAGTGTGTTGTAGTGTGTTGTTGTAAGAGAACTGGATAAGCCAGAGCTGTACAAAAGAAATATAATATGAGCCATGAGTTCTGCTGGCATAGTGGGTAAAGACATATGGCTACTACCCTTTCAGTTCAAACCCACCAGCTGTTCCATGGGAGGAAGATGAGGCAATCTACTTCTGTAAAGATTTACAGCCTTGGAAACCCAAAGGGGGATGCTATGAGTTGGAATTGACTTGATGGCAGTGGGTTTGGTTTGGTTTTGGTATATAATTTCAATTTTCTAGTCTCTACAATTTACAGTAAGAAAGATAATATTAACTTTAAATATTTATTTTATTTAATCCAATATATTCAAAATACTACCATAAAGTATATTATCATTATAACATGTAGTTACTATTAAAAAAAATGAGATATTTTTTATTTTTTCATAACCAGGTATTTCAAATTCCAGCGCATATTTTATATTCACAGTACCCAGGTCAAGTGGTCAATAGCCACATGTGGTTAGGGGACGACACATTGTATAGCACAGGTATAAATCACTGAACAGTTTAAATTCCCCAACTTTTTTTTTCAACACATAGGTTATTACATTTAAGTAATTATCTATCAACACAATGAAGTAATGATGTGCCTAACAGAAATGTTTAGAATACCTGCTTTAATAAATTAACTTATTAATTATTTGTTGTGAACACACAGTTTAGAAAGAATCTGAAAGCAATTTGTTCCCTTGAGGCAAACACCCACAGGTTTCTTCTGCAGCTAATATTCTGCAAAGCAAACAATTTTTTTCAGTGATGTTACTAAAGTCAATTACAGTTCAACTATTCTCCCAATTACCAAATTCTAAATTAGTGGTAGCATTAATGAAGTACTCGGCCCCTCTCTCACATTAATAATAATAATAATAATAATAATAATAATAAAATAATAATAATAATGTGTATAAAATACATTCCTCCTCAATTACAGAAATTAGCTTACTAACATCTTTGTGTCCTTTGGGAATCCAAACATTTAGACCGCTGTCTAATGGAGGCACCAGCACGTATTCCCAAAGGGGATGACAGAGCATTTCCTCTGGAGACCTGTAACAGCAGCCCAGACACCTGTCCACTCCCCTGGGAGGTTTTAGTAGTCTTGCCATGAGAAGGAATGAGGGACTAAAAGACTTCCCTGCTTTTTCATATCTGGGCCACATAAAACATGACAACATTTGTATGGCACACTAGGGTAAATGAAGAGACATTCCACCACCCAGGTCTCCCCTGCAGCCTGGAGTTGAAACCTTTCCCTCCATGGGACAAGACCTTGGGCAAGGCAGGTCTCTTCAGCTGGGGGCAATTTCCACAGAGGAACTCAAGAAAGCCATCAACAACTAATACTCCCAGCAGCTGGGCAATGAGTGCCTCAGTGCTGAAGGGGTGATCTGGACAGTTCTAATGGCAATACATTTAAGGATGTGCCTCTGGAAATAGGCTTTAAATTTTAGTGCACCAGAAGAAACTTTTAATGTGTTTCAAGCAGTCACAACCTTAAAAAGAGTTCTAGAGCTTCAGAACCACTATGCAGTATGTGGGTTACTAGCTAACTGAGAGTACTGACCCTTCAACTCCGGGCTGCAGGCAAGGCCTGGGTGGTGAAATGTCTTTTCCTTTACCCTAGTGTGCCATGTGTTCCATGTCACTGGTGGTTATTTGTTAAGAGCCCAAATTGACTGACTGAACTTCACGAAGGGAAGGTATCAACAAGGAGCCCTGACCACAGAGAGGCTAGGAAGAAGGGAAATGGGAAGAAGAAATAATATTTATTAAAACCTCCTACTATTCCCCATAGGAGCTCTGGTAGCATAGTGCCTAAGGCACTTGACTGCTAATCAGAAGGCTGGCAGTTCAAACCCACCAGTCACTCCTCAGAAGGAAGGTTAGGGAATCTACTTCCGTAGTGATACTGCCTCGGAAATCCAAGGAGGGGTCACTATGAGTCGGGGCCGACTCCACGGCACATAACAGCAACAACAACTATACCCCATAGGTAATATGTTCATGGCTTTTCTCTCATTAAATTCTATGGGAAGTACGAACAGGGGTGCATTCCTGAATGAGTCGACAGAACCCCAATAAACCTAAGACCAGCTGATGGGGGTGAAGACTGGACATCCAAAGGGAAAATGATCAAGAGGCTAGGAAGTCTGGTAGCGTAGTGTCTAAGGTACTTGACTGCTAACCAGAAGGCTGGTGGTTCAAACCCACCAGCCACTCCTCGGAAGGAAGGTTGGGCAACCTACTTCCATAGTGATACTGCCTCGGAAACCCAAGGAGGGGTCACTATGAGTTGGGTCTGACTTGATGGCACATAACAACAACAGGGAGTCTGGGGGGCCTTGGTGGGGAGGCATAGGCCAGAAGAGGAGAAAGAGTAAAAGCCTGGGACCCCCAGTGCTGTGGCCACAGAGAAGGAAACACTTTGACTCTATTCAGTGACCCAAATGGTAAGAGAAAACAGGAAGCGTCTGGTAACCTGTTACATGACTGACTGCAGTGACAGACGGCAAGAGGGCTGGTGTTTGCTCATTAAAGGCATGCAAACATCACCCGTGGTGTCAGGAGAGAAAGCGACTGGAAGCAGGCAGTACCCCTGAAACACATCTGCTCTAGCTTAACCGTGGAAGTCAAATACTGTTGGGTCTGGTGCTTGCATGCAGACATATGATTTTAGAACACCAGAGATATTTATTAAGAAAAGATCAAAGTCTTGAGGGAGTGCCTTCATAATTTGATTCTGAAAACCAGAAAGGTATTTGAGGAGAACACACAGTGGTTCTACCATCAACAGCATTCCCTGAGAAAGCAGTATATCCTAGAGCCCTTACTAGGAGCCAGGTACTGTGGTAACTTCTTACAATAACCCTCAGAGCAGCCGTATAGTCGGCTTGTATAGTCTCTTTACAGATAAGAGGTCAAGTAACCTCCCCAGGTCACTCAGCTAGGCAGTGATGGAGCCAAGATTAAACTCAGGCTCTACACTGGAGTCCGTGCTCGGCAGAGCTGCAACACACCCTGCATCCTAAAAAGTCTATGACAAGTGGGTTGTAGTAAATGTAATGTAAAATCAGATTAAATGAAAATCGAAGGAGACCTTTTAAAAGTAAAGTGCAAATTCTGACCCTGTTCTCAGTCCAAAAACAACTCATTTATTCAATATTTTTGGTAACAGCTGTTACACAAAAATCCATTAGATTTCTAATTGATGCTTTCTGAAATTCATTTTACATGATCATGTATTTATTTATCTTTTTAAAGTAATTATACTGAACATAATGAACTATTTGTTGTTTCAGGACTATCACTTCTCAACAAAAAACACCAGTGACCATAATACTGTACAAGGACCATTTTTTTCTTTTTTGCCATCAAGTTGATTCTGACTTATAGTGATCCTATAAAAAAGCCAAACTCACTGCCATTGAGTTGAATTTGACTCACAGCGACCCCCATTGGGTTTCCAAGGCTATAAATCCACAGAAGTAGATCGCTCCATCTTCCTTCTGTGCAGCAGCTGGTGCGTTTCAACTGCTGACCTTCTAGGTAGCAGACAACTGAGTAAAACTACCCCACAGGGTTTTCTAGGCTGTACTCCTTACAGAAGCAGACTTTCATATCTTTCTCCCATGGAGCAGCTGGTGAGTTTGAACTGCCATCCTTTTGGTGAGCAGCCAAGTGCTTAATCACTGTGCCATGACGGCTCCTTACTCTTGTGCACAGGAGCTGTCACTGCATTCCGTCATTACTATGTTCTACCCTTGATAACTTGACCTTCCTCTTTATTTCTGGGTAAAGGCTGCCATTTTCATCTCCTACGGTTGATTGTTCTAATTAAATGTATACCTTCCTGGTATTATTGTCCACCTTATAGTCTTATCGTTTGTCTGAAAGTTGAGCCACAAGGTGAGTTCAGTTCCAGGCCTGAAGGATGTCCAAGGGCCATAGTCTTGGGAGTTTGTTTATCAGTCTCTATCACATCAATAAGCCTAGTCTTTTTAATTATTTTGAGTTTAGTTCCACATTTTTCTTCCATTCTATCTGGGAGTCTGTATTGTGATCCCTTTTAGAGTGATCAACAGTGGTAGCCAGGCGCCATCTATCTGGTTCTTGTCTCAGGACCGTGGAGGCTTGGGTTCACATTCTCCATTAGTCTTTTGGACTAATTGTTTCCTTGCATCTTTGATTCTCCTCAATCTTCTTTGCACCAGATGGGGAGAGACCAATAGCTGCACGTTAGATGGCCACTCACAAGTTTTTAAGATCTAGTCCCTACTCACCAAAGTAGGATGTAGAACACTGTCTTTGTGGATTGTATCATGTCAATTGTGAATAATGCTGCAATGAACATGTATGTACATATGTTCATGTCATGGCTCTTATTTCTCTAGGATATGTACCTAGTTGTGGGATTCCTGGATCATATGCTATTTCTATTTCCAACTTCTTAAGGAAGCACCATATCGATTTCCACAGTGGTTGTACCATTTGACAGTCCCACCAGCAGTGTATGACAATTCCAGTCTCTCCATACCTTTGCCAATATAGGTTGTTTTCTGTTTTTTTTTTTTTTTTTAAAACTTTGCTATTAATGCTGGGGTAAGAGGCTATTTCATTGTTGTTTTGATCTGAATCTTTCCAATGGCCAATGATTGTGGGAATTTCTTCACGTGTTTGTTAGCTGCCTGAATGTGTTCTTTCGTGAAGTGGCTGTTCATGTCCTCTGCCCAATTTTTAATTGGATTGTCTTTTTTGTTGTTGTTGTATTAAAGTTTTCTATAAAATGTATTTACCAGTACCTTGTTTGATATGTCATGGCCAAATATTTTTTCCAAGTCTTTAGGTTCTCTTCTTACTCTTTTGGTGAAGTCTTTTGATGCGCATAAATGTTTAATTTTTAGGAAGTCTCAGTTGTCTAATTTGTCTTCTACTGTTTGTGTGTTTTTAGTTATGTTTGAAAGTGTATTTTTGCCATGGATTAGGGTGCCTGAATTTGCCCCTATGTTTTCTTTGATCATCTTTATAGTTTTAGGTTTTACATTTAGGTCTTCAATCCAACTTGAGTTAATTTTGTATATGGTAAGAGTTAGACCCTGTTTCATATTTCTGCAAATGGATATCCACTTTTGTCAGTACCATTTGTTAAAAAGATGATCTCTTCCCCATTTAATGGGTTTGGGCCCTTTATCAAAGATCAGCTAGCTGTCCATAAGTGGATGGATTTATTCCTGGGTTCTCAACTCTGTTCCATTGGTCTATGTCTGTCATCATACCAATACCAGGCTGTTTTGATACTCTGGCTGTATAGTAAGTTTGAGATCGGAGAGTGAGAGTCCTCCTATTTTGGTCTTCTTTAATAGTGCTTTGCTTATCAGGAGCCTCTTTCCTTTCCATATAAAGTTGGTGATTAGTTTTTCCACCTCTTTAAAGAATGATGATGGAATCTAGATTGGGATTATATTGTATCTGCAGATTGTTTTGGTAGCACTGACATTTTCATAGTGTTAAGTCTTCCTATCCATAAGCATGGTATATTCTTCAATTTATGTAGGTCTATTTTGGTTTCCTGTAGTAATGTTTTGTAGTTTTCTTTGTATAAGTCTTTGTGTCTTTGATTAGACTTATTCCTAAGTACTTCATCTTTGAGTGGTTATTGTAAGTGGTATTATTTTACTGATGTTCTTTTCAGAGTTCTCTTTGTTAGGGCACAGGAATTTTTTTTGCATGTTGATCTTGTACCCTTCCACTTTGTTGGATCCTTCCATTAGTTCCAAGCAGTTTTTCTGTTGAGTCTTTAGGATGTTTTATGTATCGGATTATATCATCTGCAAATAATTTTACTTCTTCTTTGCCAATCTGGATACCTTTTATTTCCCTTTCTTGCCTTACTGCTCTGGCTAGAATTCTAATAAATATTGAATAGGACTGGTGAAAAGGGCATCCTTGTCTGGTTGCCTCTCACAAGGGGAATGTCTTCAGTTTCTCACTGTTAATAATAATTTTGGCCATCAGTTTTGTGTATATGCCTTCAATTGTATTGAGGAACTTCCCTTCTATTTCTTTTTGCTGCATGTTTTTATCACAAATAGGTGTTGGATTTTGCCTAATGCCTTTTCTGCATCGTTTGTAATGATTCTGTGGTTCTTTTCCTTTGTTTTATTTATGTGGTGGATTACATTTATTGTTTTTCTAAGACAGTAATCACACTTGGTCATGATGTATTTTTTTTTGACATGTTGCTGGATTCTATTGGCTAGGATTTTGTTTAGAATTTGTGCATTAATGTTCATGAAGGGCATTTTTCTATAATTTTCTTGTTTTAGTGATATCTTTGCCTGGTTTTGGTATCGGGGTTATGCTTGCTTCAAAGAATAATTTTGGTAGTATTCCATCCTTTTCTGTGTTGTCAAACAGTTCTAGTAGAATTAGCTCTTCTCTGAATGCGTGGTGTAATTCTCAAGTGAAGCCATCTGGGCCAGGTCAATTTCGTTGGGATATTTTTTTTATGTCCTGTTCATTTTTTTTGTGTGTGATAAGTACATTCAAAATTTCTACCTCTAATTGTGTTTAGGTAGGAAGTGTGTTTCTAGAAATACTCATTTTTTCTAGGTTTTAAAAATGTTGGACTACAGTTCTTTACAGTATTCTGTTATTATCTTTTTCATTTTAGTAGGTTCTTTTGTAACATTGCCTATTTCATTTCGTATTCATTTTATTTGCATGTTGTCTTCTTTTCCTTTGTTAAATTTGCCAATGGTTTGTCAATTTGATTAATCCTTTCAAAGAATCAATTTTAGCTTTGTTGACTTTTTCTATTGTTTTCGTTTCATTTATTTCTGCTTGAATCTTTATTATTTCCTTTCTTCTGGTGACTGTAGCCTCTTTTTTTCTTTTTGCTATTCTTTTTCTAATTGTTGGAGTTGATGGGTTAAGGTATTGATTTTGGTTCTTCTCTTGTGATGTGTGTTTATTGCTGTAAACTGACATCTGAATATTGCTTTTGCGGTCTTCCAAAGATTTTGGTATGTTGTATTTTTGTTCCCATTTTATTCAAGTAATTTAAAAATTTTTCATTATTTCTTTCATTACCCACTGGTTTTTAAGCAGGGTGTTAATTCAATTTCCATGTATTTGATTTTTTTTCCCTTAATCTTCCTGTTGTTGATTTCTAATTTTATAACATTGTGATCTGAGAAGCTGCTCAGTAGTATTTCAATGTTTTTAAATTTATTGAGGCTTGCTTTGTGGCCTAAGATAGGTCTAATTCTGGCAAAAGTTTCATGTGCACTGGAAAAAAATGTAGATTGTGTTATTGTCAGTGGAGTGTTTGGTATACATCTATAAATTCTAGTTGGTTGACTATGTTGTTTAGATCTTCTGAATAATTGTTCAGTCTCTTTCTAGTTGTCTTTCCTTCATCAAAAGTGTTATATTAAAGTCTCCTACTACTATCGTGGAGTTGTCTGTTTCTCTTTTCAATTCTGTTAAAGTTTGCTCTACGTATTTTGGGGCCCTTTCATTGTGTGTGTAGTTATTCATTATGGTTATGTCCCCTTGTTGTATTGACCCTTTAATCATTATATAATGTCCTTCCTTGTCTCTTTCGGCAGTTTTTGCCTCAAAGTCTGTTTTATCAAATATCAATATTGCCACTCCTTCTCTTTTTTCGTTGTCATTTACTTATGTTTTTTCATCCTTTGATTTTGATTTTTGTCTTTGGTCTAAGGCGTGTCTCTTTTAGACCAGCATATTAATGGGTCATGCTTTCTCATCCATTCTGCTACTCTCTGTCTCTTGACTGGTACATTTAATCCATTTACATTCAGTGCAATTATTGATATATATGAATTTACTGCTGTCATTTTGCAGTTTCTTTCTTTCTTTTTTTTGTGTGTGGTATTGTTTTATAGTTGTTTTATGGTTTCTTTGTTCCATATATTTTTCTGTGCTGAGTTCATTTTGTTAATGGATTTTCTTATCATTTCCTTCATTGTTGTTGTTTTAGTGTTTACTGAGACTTTATGATTTTCTTCTTTTTCATTCTGGTGAGAAGTTTTATTAATTTTCTTTCGAAGTTACCCTGCAATTTATTATTATTTTCCAAAGTTTGAAATAGTCCACTCTATCTTGATATTATCTTGATTTTCTCTTCTTTTGCAAGTTCTGTAACTACATCATTTATTCTCTTGTTTTGCTTTTTAGTAATCTTCATTTATAAGTTGACATCTCTGGTTTCCTATTTTCAGTCGTGTAGGTTTTTTTTCATTTTTGATACTTGTAAATCTAGGTTGATTTCCAGGTGATGCTGTTGTGTGTCTTAATTTCCAGTTGTTGTCTGCCATTGTGGTTCTCTGTTCAAAGGGCTCTCTTTAGCATTTCTTGTAAGGCTGGTCTGTTATTTACAAATTCCCTTAATTTCTACTTATCTGGGAATATCTTTATCCTTTCTTTTGAAGCTCTGGGTTCCAGGATTGCATCCATATTTGTTTCACTTGATTTCTCAAGTCTTTGCTGTACAGGATCTGGATAGTGTATCTGCCTAGTTTGTCATCTTGGATTCTCTCTCTCTTTTTCCCTCTTTATTCTTTAAAAAAACTCCCTCATGAATTTTATACAATGATATATTGTGTATGTGTATAATGTCTACATATATTCATATATATAATATAAATTCAAACATATATACAGAGAGAGAGACGTAAAACAAACTCATTGCAGTCAAATCTATTCAACTCATAGTGACCCCTCCCCCTTGTGTTTCCGAGGTGCTACCTCTACAGAGATAGATTGCCCAGTCTTCTGAGGAGTGGCTGGTGGGTTTGAACTGCCAGCCTTCTGGTTAGCAGTCAAATGCCTTAGGCACTACACCACCAGAGCTCCTACATATATGTATAAGTTTTTTTTTTAATGGTCCATTAGATGATAATACTTATGTATATTTACTTCTTTCAAAGAAATTCTCTTTAGGTATAATGTGTGTGTCCATGTACACACATTTCCAATCTTTTAATTTGTGAATAATTCCTAAATATCTCTTGAAAAAGGTTTCTGGAGGTAGGTGTGCATTATCCAAAAATAATTTCAAAGAAATACACTGAGTTAAGTATTCGTAAAAGAAATTCTACTGGGGTGGGAGGGGAAGGGAGAGAACACTGGAAAAATAAATCACTTAAAATGAAATAAAAACAGAGTAAAGAAAATTATGCTGTGGTATATTTTTTTGTGATTGTAACCTACACCAGGAGTTACAAAACAGAAAATCATTTATTGATCTAAATAAACTGTGGAATCTCTTTTTATATCAGATTTTGTTTTTGCTTTTTAAATTAAAAGCCATATAATTACTAATGTGCTAAAAGGTGAAGATACAGATGTGAAATTTCATGGAAAAAAATACTATATATAATCAAATAATCCTCAAAAGTATTGATTTTTATTTGCTACGGGATAAACTTCCATTACTTTGATAAAAGACATTTGTTGTTGTTGTTATTATTTGCCATCGAGTCGGCCCTGACTCATAGCGACCCCTCCTTGGGTTTCCAAGGCAGTATCACTACGGAAGTAGGAATGCCCAACCTTTCTTCCGACATTTAGGAAAGTCTAGTTTTATTTTCCTGCAATTAAAAGTATATCTATTCTTGAAACATTATACAGTAGACTATAGTAGGTTTGGCCCCTGTGATGGAATTTTCTGATTTCTATTATTACTGATTCAGTTAAGCACAAATTTTAGTGTTTTTCATTGGGGGGGGCACCATTATCTATTTTGGTTCATTTTCACTTCATTGCACATCTTGATACTCCTCAGGAAGTTTGTTGAGGAAAACAAAGACTTTTCTTCTCATCAGTGTAGGAGTCATCTTACTGTCTCTTCATGGTTGTCACAGCTGCCATCACAAATTCAAAGTTATTTATTTGAGACTCATGTCTCATAAAACAGCTGGAGCTTTCCTTTCCAGATTGATATAATTTCTGTCAGAGACTGGAAACCAGGAAGAGTTCTGAACAGGATATCTAGAAAAAGAGCTGGTTCCAGACAGTGTGGGCTTGATTGGATCATCTAAAGCACAGGTTAATGTCCAAGCTATAGTGGAACCAATGAGAGCAGAGCTTGGCACTGAGTAAAACCAAAAATTCACTGTCATCGAGTTGATTCTGACTCATAGCAACCCCCTCTGTGTTTCTGAGGTGATAAATCTTTGTGGGAGTAGATTGCCCAGTCTTCCTTCCACGGAGTGGCTGGTGGGTTTGAACTGCCAGCCTTCTAGTTAGCAGTAAAAATGCCTTAGGCACTATGCCACCAGAGTTCATTAAATACATATTGATAACTGAATGCAATGCATCCATTTTAATGCACAATATACAATATACAAAGTATATACACAAAATGATATAATCTCCCTCTTCATGTTCTGTTAAAAAAAGTTAACATTGCTCATATGGTTCTCATCTTCATGAAAGCGTAGATTAAGCAATAGCACAGAAGAAGAAGTCAAAATAAGCAAGTTAGCCTTCAAGTTTCTCTTTCAGAGGTGGCAAAGATCTGCTCTGCAGTAATTAGCTTTGGAATAACAGAACCCTCAGTAAAACGTTGGCAAAAGGGTTCAGAAGTTAATTTAAGTCCTGTGAATCCTCATCATATCAGATGACAATATCAATCTTCATGTACATACAATAATTAACAATGCTAAACAGAAATTATCTGGACATTTTATATTATATATTACCCATGCTACTGTACCCCTTTATTATGGGGCATACAGCAAAGAGTAGATCTAACAGATACCAAGAAGAGTCAACTGCTCCTCACAGAACCCTTGAGCTAGAAAAGTCGTTAAAGGTCATCTGGTTCAATTACCAGAACACAGCTAGACACTGTACCTGTGAAACACAGAACTAGTTACAGAAGTAAGACCACAGTCTGTTGCCACAGGGTTGCGTTTTTTTTTTTTTTTTTTTTTTAAGTAAGCCAATACATCAATCATCTCCTAATCACAGCTCCTTCTTTTCTGTTAATTTATAAAAAAGCAGGGATACTATGAAGACATGTAATGATTACAACAGTATTTTAATCTTAATAGAATGACTATATTATGTGGCCACTTTAAGGAAAACACGATATGAATTTTAGTTCATAATCTATCTTCCAGTCTGAATTAGAATTGAAGATTCTTAAAATTAGAAGGCATTTCACAGATCATTTTAATCTAGGCTTCCACTTATATAAAAATCTTGTCAATGGTATATTTCGTCTCACAGAGGATATAACGAAAGACTAAATGTAACAACTTTAAATAAATATTTTAAAATTCTACAAGAGCAGCTGAATGTAAATTACTTTGTTTCTATGTCTTAAACTATTTTTTTCTATATTATGGACAAAATGATATGGTATTAAAATGTTCTATTTATATTTTAAGGTGCTCTGGTAGCATAGTGCCTAAGGCACATACATGACTGCTAACCAGAAGGCTGGCGGTTCAAACCCACCAGCCACTCCTCGGAAGGAAAATAGGGCAATCTACTTCCGTAGATTGATACTGCCTCGGAAACCCAAGGAGGGGTTGCTATGAGTCGGGTCCGACTCGACGGCACATAACAACAACAACATTTACATTTTAAGTCATTGACAGTTACTGGATATGGAGATTGGTCACACCACACTTTAATTCTGTTAGAGTAATTCCTAATACTACACCTGTACTTAAAACCTTATTTCAAAATCAGGTTGTAATTCTTTTAGGTAAAACATAGTAAGTACCTCTGGCTAATCATAGCATATGGATGTCTAATCTCCGAACAAATTTGTCAAATACTATCACAGAGCACCTGTGCAACAAAAAGAACACTTTGATGTGAGCTGGCACACAAAGTGTAGTATTAAAATAACCAGAAAATACAGGGTGAATCATGTATTGCGAGGAAAGAGGCTGGTACACACTTAATAGAAAAACCTACATCACAACTTGATTCCACATCACCAACCTATGACGCGAGGGGACTTTTGTTTTAAACAACAGTGCCGCTGTGTGGCTATACAATGGTAGTGAACTGATTAACAGTATGAATGGAGGTGGGCAAAGAGAAAAATGGGGTTTGGAAAAAGGTAATGATAATACTGCAGGCAAAAAGAACCACTATGTTGCCATGGTAACTGTACCTTGGGGGTCAGTTAGAGTCTGGACAGGAACAGAAACCTGAGCATCGCTTCCTGTAACTACATCGCCTAGATTTCATAAGAAAAAATAATTAGATTTCATTAAAAAGAAATAATCAACTTTACTTTTCTTTCATACTTAATATTGTAATACTTTTATCAGTCTAATGACTAAAAATGCAACAGAAAATACAGTACAAGCCTAGAAAAATACAAAATATTTTAAAAGGAAATATTTTTAAAAAAGTGTTTCCTAGAAAGCTTTTGCTTTTTTCTTTGACAAGAAAAAAAAAAACAAGCTTCTGCTAGTCTAAAGGAAACTTGAACAATCAAAAGATTTTGCTGAGCTGATTCAATGATGCTACAAATATTAGAGTATCTTTATATTTCCTTTCTGAAAAAGAATCGTTCTTTCTGAAAAAGATTTTTGTTCAAAAGTGATGTCATTTATTAAGAAATAGGCATGCTTTTGAAATTGATATCCTCTTCAATCAGATAAAATTTATTAACAAAGCTTGAAGCCAACTTCGTCAGTGATAAGATAAAGACCTAAATAAACCTACATTTCAAGGGAAAAGTTCTAATTTCAAATTAAGTAATGAAAAGATTTCATAAGTTACCACATGTACTTACAAATGTCAACATCTAAAAATAAACCTGTGAACTACATACCCTTTAAACTTGATATAGTTATTATAGGCAAGATTTCATTTACAAATTTGGCTTGTAGTAAATGCTTAAAATAAAGAAGCATTCAAATTCAAAAGGAAATTAAAACTACGGACAAAGGAAATGGCAGGAAAAAGAGAGGGCATTTCAAGGGCACAGGAAAGGAAGCTCAATAGGCAATCCTGTGAACTCCGGGTATACTAACACTTAGAGAGAAGAATTTTTGGTTTTTTGCTTTCCTTCCTGGATGACAAAGTTCAAAACTGAGCACACTTACTGTCGATATAATAATCCTCTGGATATACCATCATCTGAAAGCCTATGCTATTTTGAGATTAACAAGCTAAAAAGAAAAAAAAAAAAACCTGCCTTGAAAGGCACCACACCTTCCACGTATGATAATGAATGTATGATTAATAGACTTGCATCCCCTCTAGCTTTTATATAATACAGAGGGAAAAAAAAAAAAATTTTGAATTAAATAACATATCCTTGGTGCCCTGACCACTTGCTACAATTATGATTTTCAGCATGGCCAGCTCATCTGGAAATTGTTCGGTTGTAATTATATCTTTCCTATCAATTAACAGTGTGTGCATATATATTCTTCTGTAATGGAAATAAATCTATAAATAGGTATCTACTCCAAACATGTGATAAACAGCTTTTAACAGAAATAGTTAGGTCCTAAATTTTCATAATACATCTAGCTCACAATTCACTGATAGAAAGTGTGCCTACATTCTGTGTACTGGCTGGAGAGTTTCAATTCTAATGCCTGCCAACCATCTTATTCTGTTGCTTCTCTATCACCTATTAGTTTATATTTAGAGACTCAAAGCCCATCTTAACATTAAATACCTCCAAGAAAATCTCATGGGTGAGTATCTGTGCTGCCCCCTCCTCCTCCACTACTCCATGCCAACACATATACAAACCACAGAACGATTTCAAGCAACACATACATGAACTTGGATTTTCCGAGTAACTGTTTCCCAAGTAAAGCACCAATAAAAGAGAGTTAAGTGAACTATGAAAACTTTATGCACTTTTCCTCCTCACAAACAAACGTTTTTCAAAACAACTTTCTAGTACAGTAAAAAGGCTATTATATTTTTCTTTTCTCAGAGGCACTAAGTAGATGACTGCTCTGAGGTAGTTAGATGTCATATCCCATCACAAGTCTGACAGGCTAAAGATTGCATTTGTTTGTTTCTGGGACCAGGTGTCATGCTTGCAGATTTGCTTGTGTGGAGGCAGAGTGTAAATACAAGCATAAAGAACCAAAGTTGGAGAATTATTTTTCTTCGCAAATTAACAAATACATCTTTCACCAAAAGAGCCATAGATTTTTAGATCTGAGAGGCTTCACAGTTCAAGCCTTGTTTCAGGGTCAGGAAAAGAAGGTTGGAGTGGTTGAGGGTTTTGCTGAGGGTCCCACAGTGATTGGATGGAGGGAGAGCATCAAGCCACACTAGCGTCTATTTCTACGAACCCTTCCCTTTGCTTTGTATTCTTTTTTATTCAAACCTTTCTGCAGGGACATTAGCAGGAATATTCATCTTTGAATATGGAGGTAGACAAGCTTTTTTGGTAGACTGACATGAGAGGTAAGAACCAGAAATAAAATATACAGAAGAGTTGCCAAACAAGGCCACTTTCTTTTAGCACTGGGATCAGTTACAAAATGCCCTAGTGATACTCATGTTCCAAATACTTTGCTTAAGTGCTCTGTTGTCTCCTTGTAACTAGGGACTTGGTTTTCATCAATTGTTCCATCTTCATGCACTTCCTTTCTCACTTACTGTGATATTAATACTTGACATTTCCTTAGAGACACAACTTTATATTTCTGTAGTCATTTGGCTTGGTTCCTCAGAAAATTTAAGCTACAGCATCAAGAGATTCTCTGACTCATTTGCCTGCCATCAGTTAGAATTACTACTGACTACAGCTTGTTATCAAAGCAATATTGAAATCACATTTGTTTAGAACAATAAAACAGTACAATTAAGAAATACATAAAATAACATTCATTTTCATTCTGGAAGTGGGCATGCCTCCTGGCATTAAAATACATTTACAACATGTTAATGATCTGAAGTTTCCTTTTCTTTAAATCATGTGTGTCAGCTCTACATTATGAGGGAAAGGATGTAATTTAAACAAGCAAGATATTCTTATGTAAGGTAAATTAAATATTCTAATACAATTTAAAGTCTAATTATGTAGTTTAATATTTATATCGGCAAAAAATATAGAAAAGAGAGAAAACATGATATAATCAATGAAGGAACACACATATACATGTATTCACCATTGGAAAATATTCATTATTTTGTATCATTGGAAAATAAAGTCCATATAATTTAAGTGCACCATCTTAAATGCCAATTCTTTAAAATTTTAATAATTTTGGATGCAGTATCTTCTTAAACAGAGTATATGGAACATCTTCTTATTGACTAAATATTACTAGTGCTATTACTGACACCAGTTACTGAACACTGCTTAACACAGGGATCCCATTAAGATATGAATGAGATGTCAGAATGTTTGCCCCAATACCAAATGGTCCCAGACTGAATGCTCTGTGAGGTCTTAGAACCGCTTTTTGTAGATTATATTACTATTTCTTCTGTAGTATATAGAGAGCACAGTTCCACCATTAAAAACAAATGGTGTTTTTAATAGCTGTAATAAACAAATAGCTATTTCTAATCTGCTGTGAATAGGGGGAGCTGTAATACACTGTTTCTTATAAAATAAGTGAACAATCAGAGTACAAAAGTTCTGAGTAAGAACCTGAAGAGCTTTCTTATTTATTTATTTTTTTAAATTGTGATTTGGGTGAAAGTTTACAGAGCAAATTCGCTTTCCATACATGAAGAGCTTTCTTATTAGTGAAGTACATGAGGGAAGTGAAGCGCTAGAAAGAGCCTTGAAAGAGAAATGAGCTTCCCGAAATTGGTAGCAGGAGTGCCAGCAATAAATTACGATTTTGAGAACAGTACTTATTCTCAGACAGTGAGAGACAGGGACTGACGAGCTCTCAGTTTTCCAGAGCTCTAACCTTCTATAAGGAGCTCTGGTAGTGCAGTACCTAAGGCACTTGACTGCTAACCAGAAGGCTGGCGGTTCAAATCCACCAGCCAATCCTCAGAAGGAAGGTTGGGCAATCTACTTTCATAGTGATACCACCTCAGAAACTCAAGGAGGGCTCGCTATGAGTCGGATCTGATTCGATGGCATATAACAACAACAACAACCTTCTATGGTTGTAACTTTTGGTGGATGAACTCACTTATTTTGGCTGCTCAAGATTTTGTTTAGCTTTTTACCCCATTAAGGTTCTAGTTTGTATTCCTCAGAGGTGAAGCAGCTGGGTCAGCCACTGCAAGGCTGAAGGTATGCTTCTTCCAAGCCACTGCACTATAGGGGTGAATGCTATGACTAGTGATGCCCATGGTATTGGGACTGCCCACTTCAGTTTCTAGTCAGAAGTATTATTACACAAAGTCAGTAGAGTACGCAGTCAACTGATCTCAAGTTCTGAGTTCTGATAGCTTGTGATACTACTTTATATGGGTACACACTGGAGGTAAATGTGTTTATATACTAGGATATAAATGTTAGAAAAAAAAAGTAACAAATTATTTTATTAAGTATTCTTAATTAAGAAAAACACAATATCTGATATTTCAAATAAAAAAGAATAAAGATACAACATTTCATTTACTAAGTTTAGCATTAATTTCCACTTTTGAGAGGCTGGAGGGTTTTCTTTGGATTTACTAGTACTTTTTCCTTACCTTTGTTCAATTGCACTGGCATGCTTTCTGACTTCATCAGCCTCTGCTGCTGCTGCTGCTGCTGCTGCAGATGATGCCTTGGGGCCTCTGCTGAGGTCCTGGTGGGAAGCCCAGCTGTGGAGGAGCTGCTGCTATTGCCCCCAAGTACCGGGCCACCCGCACTGCCTGGGGCCATTGCTGGGGAAATCAACTTCCTTCCAAAATTAATCAGGCTGTTAGAGACCTTATTTATATTCAGGGGAGCGCCTTTGGCGTTGGTCCTGGAACATAAGACAGAAATTAAAATGGAGCGATATTACATAAATTAGAAGACACTCCTATTTCACATACTTCATTGGTATAAACACATAGCTTACTTGCTTTGAAAAAGGCTATTTACCAGGTCTGTAACAGTTACATACAGGGAGAAGGAAACTTATTGCTTTCCCTTATTTAAAACTATTCTTAAAAATGTGGCCTATGGAAAACAGTCTTCTTCTTTTTCATTCATTCCATGACTCTATCTACAGTTGTTGTTTTTTGGCTGTTTTTGGAGTCCCTCTCCAACTCATGGGGGCCCCTGCGCAATGGAAGGAAGCACTGCCTGTTTCCGCACCATCCCTATGATCACGTTGTGGCTGAGGCTGCTGTGAGCCACAGGATTTCCAGAAAAGGTAAGCCGGCCTTTCTTTCTACTCTTTGGCTAGAAGTTTAGTATCACAGCAATACATGTGCCTCCATTGACAGATGGGTGGTGGTTGCAAATGAAGTGTATTGACCCAGAATCAAACCTGGGTCTCCTGCATAGAAGGCAAGAATTCTCCCACTGAACCACCAATGCCTTCTATCTACTGCAGTCTGTCTTTTCCCCTGTCATAGTGGAGAAAGAGTCTCTGCTGCTAGCCACGGCCAGTCTCTCTATTTGGCTTTGGATCCCATCTCTGATCATTGCTCCTGCTGTCCTCCTCTCCTGCACCATCATTTTCTCCTTTTTTCAACTGTATATCATTCTTATTAGGAGCTCTGGTAGCATAGTGCCTAAGGCACTTGACTGCTAACCAGAAGCCTGGCGGTTCCAACCTACCAGCCACTCCTCGGAAGGAAGATGGGGCAATCTACTTCCATAGTAGTGATACTACCTCGGAAACTCAAGGAGGGGTCGCTATGAGTCGGGTCTGACTTGATGGCACGTAACACCACAACAACATCATTCTTATTAGCACCACACACACACACAGACGCTTACATGCATGTACGTGTGTAATTATCCCTTGAACCCTCATTCCTCTCCAGTTACCATCTCATTTATTTCCCTATTTTCAGCATAATTTTTTAAGGAGATGTCTTGCTACTTTCTTTTTCCTCAATCTTTGGCCTACTAAGTATGGCTATGGCCTTTGCTTTGGAACCACTGCTCAAGGTCACCAATGACTTCTGCATTGCAGATCAAAAAGTCTATTCTTATCTTATTCCATCTTTTAGCAGCAACCAATTCCCTTAACTCCTCCCCTCCCTCTCACACACTTCCTCTCTTGGTTTCCATGGTGTGCCAGCCCATGTGCTATAAATGTACCTGGTAAATAGAAGGTATCAGGAAAATATTTGTTAAACAAATGGTTATTTTCCATATGATTCATAATCTTGTAGCATCACAGGGCAATGATCATGATGACCAGTTATGATTATACATTATAGTAGTTGTAGGAGGTAACTCAACATCACAATAACAACAAAGTTGGTGTTTTCATTGCCCAAATCATTAATAGAAACTTACTTCCTCACATTTTGCTTCCTTTCATAAAAGTGGAAACTGAAAATCAAGTTTGAGGGATCCACTTATTCTATTTTAGTTAGCTTGACTTTTACTATCATTTCCTTCTCCCAGATTTATCTGGAAGTACTTCCATAGTAATTCTCCTACCACTTATATTACAGCTGTATCCTTGGCATTGCTAGATATAGCACTAAAACAAACTAATCCATGGTACTACAATAAAAAAAGGAAGAATGCCATATCTTTTTCTTCCACAAAGTTTTTTCTAATAGTACTAATATTATAGCTTAGGTATTGGAGACTTAGATTGCTTTGGAGTAAACCCTAAAATTCAGCTTTAAAAAAAAAAACAAAAACAAAAAAACATTTATTTTTAACTCAGTGAAATGTAAAAAAAAAAAAGGGGGGGAAAACATTTTTCAAATAGTTCCTTTTGCATCATGTTTTATGTGTAAAGAACCAGCTATTTAATATTTAGGAGCTCTGGCAGTGTAGTGCCTAAGGCACTTGACTGCTAACCAGAAGCCTGGTGGTTCAAACCCATCAGCCACTCCTCGGAAGGAAGATGAGGCAATCTACTTCCTTAGTGATACTGCCTCGGAAACCCAAGGAGGGGTCGCTATGAGTCAGGGCCGACTCAACGGCACATAACAGCAACAACAACATTTAATATTTAACATCCTTCCAAATATTACTCAAAATAAAGTGTCTTAATGGAGTTAAGACATGCAGAGATTATGCACCACTTATTTTCACTTTCCAGGTGCTTTCTAATAAGCAGAGCATTCTCATTTTACAGATACTATGTGGCTACTTGGAGAAGGCATGCAATGCATGTTTATTGAGAGAAAAGGATGAATGAAATGAAAGGAATTCATGAATTCTGGATTAAGGAGGCATTCACCTCTGGCACTATATTCCACTCAGCAGCCTGCACGCACTCCCCTTTCTTGTGAATGTCAGTAGACAGATGAGTTATTGTGATACTGAAATTCTGTTACAGTTTAGTTTTGCTTGTGTGCAAGTCAAGAGTCATAATTCACAAATATGAAGAAGTTATAATGTTGTTACCCTTTTTTATAAACAAAAATGTACTAGTCAAATTCCCATATTACCAGTTGTAAAATTTATATGTTGATACAAGTACTAAGCAACTGCTAGAGTATTATCAAGAGAGTATGTTTGATGCATCTTCATTACCACTAATAACCACTAAAAACATATAGATCAAGCTTGTACCGAGCAATTTTTCATTTGAATAAGCTCTTAAAAGGGGATGAACATTGCTTTCCTTTTTTGAACATTTTTTTAAAACAATTTTCTTCTCCATCCATAACTTCTAGATGAATATTTTCTTTTCAAAAACAACTGTTCAAGGCAACTGTATGCATTTTCAGGATGTAAAGAACTGTAAACTATGTACTTCAAGGAAAGCAAGCTGTTCACTGCTTTTTTGTTTCTCTGGTATGACAATTTTTAAGCCAATGATTTCAGCAAAGTTAGCTAATTTAGATCTGAAATATTCTTGCAAATGAAACACTAAATAATTTCCAACAGTTATTATTGGCTAACCAGAAGGCTGGTGGTTCAAACCCATCAGCCACTCCTCGGAAGGAAGGTTGGGCAATCTACTTCTGTAATGATGTTGTTGTTGTTGTTGTTATGTGGCATCGAGTCAGCCCTGACTCATAGCGACCCCTCCTTGGGTTTCCGAGGCAGTATCACTACGGAAGTAGGATTGCCCAACCTTCCTTCCGAGGAGTGGCTGGTGGGTTTGAACCGCCAGCCGTCTGGTTAGCAGGCCTTGGAAACCCAAGGAGGGGTCGCTATGAGTCAGGTCTGACTCGATGGCACATAACAACAACATGCTATGTACTATTAAGTCATGAGTGCTAAATTAATGAAAATTAATGCAGTCTCAGAGATCTTATGGAAAGAAGGGATTAGACTGGACTAAGGATGGAGAGCAATGTGTAAATAAATAGTGTTGAAATAAACAGCAAGTAGAATTTGGAGTTAAGACATTGAATATCAAACCTAATGAGTAACCAATTCTGTATAATCATTTTTCATCACTATTGCCTACTGCATGTTGTTGTTAGGTGCTATCAAGTCAGTTCGGAGTGATAGCTTCCCTCCAGGCAACAGAACGAAAACTGCCCTGTCCTGTACCACCCTCACAATTGCTGTTATGCTTGAGCCCACTGTTGCAGCCACTATGTCAGTGGATCATGTTGAGGGCCTTCTTCTTTTTTCTGACCTTTTACTTCACCAAGCATGATATCATTCTCCTTATAATGTGTATAGAGTACATAAGGTCTTGTCTTTCTCACTTCTAAGGAGCATTCTGGCCGTACTTCTTCCAAGAAAGACTTGTTTGTTCTTCTAGCATTCCATGGTATATTTAATATTCCTCACCAATACCATAATTCAAATGTGTCTATTCTTCTTCAGCCTTCTTTATGCATTGTCTAGTTTTCACATGCATATAAGGATATTAAAGATATCATGGCTTGGGTTAGGAGCACTTTAGTCCTCAAAGTGACATCTTTGCTTTGTAACACTTTAAAGACGTTTTTGAAGCAGATTTTTCCAATGGAATACATTTTTGATTTCCTGGCTGCTGATTCCATGGGTGTTGATTGTGGATCCAAGGGAAATGAAATCCCTGACAACTTCAGTCTTTTCCCCAATTTATCATGATGTTGTGTACTGGTCCAGTTGTGAAGACTTTAATTGTTTTAATTGTTAAGTGTAACCCATTCTGAGGGCTGTAGTCTTTGATTTTCACCAGGAAGTGCTTCAAGTCCTCTTTACTTTCAGCAAGCAAGGTTGTGTCATCTGCATTTTGCAGGTTGTTACTGAGTCTTCCTCCAATTCTAATAATACAGTCTTCCCCATGTAGTCCAGTTTCTCAGATTATATTTACTCAGAAAACAGAATGAATAAGCATGGTGAAAGGATACAACCCTGACACAAACGTTTCCTGATTTTAAACCATGCAGTATCCTCATGTTCTGTTCAACAACTGCCTGTTGATCTATATACAGGTTCCACATAAGCACAATTAAATGCTCTGGAATTCCCATTCTTTGCAATGGTATCCATAATTTGTTATGATCCACACAGTCAAATGCCTTTACATAGTCAGAAAACAAAAAACAAAACAAAACAAAACCCTACACAGATAAACATCTTTCTGGTATTCTTTGCTTTCAGCTGAGATCCATCTGACATCACCCATGATATCCCTGGTTCCACATCCTCTTCTGAATCTGGCTTGAATTTCTGGCAGTTCCCTGTCTACATATTGCTGCAACTATTTTTGAATTATCTTCAGCAAAATTTTACTTGCATGTGATATAAATTATATTGCTTGATATTTCATCATTCTGTTGGATCACCTTTCTTTGAAATAGGCACAAATAGAAATCTCTTCTAGTTGGTTTGCCAGGTAATTGTTGTTCATATTTCTTGGCATAGACACATGATTCCTTACAGCACTGCATCTGTTTATTGAAACATCTCAATGAGTATTCCAACAATTCCTGGGGCCTTATTTTTTTGCAAATGCTTTCAGTGCAGCTTGGACTTCTATATCCTGTTATTAAAAGAGTACAATCTAGGAGGGATTGTTTTGAAATTGTGTCAAGAGCTCACTTTGGCACAATGTTATTTAGCAGGTTAAAGCATATTAACAGGATCATTTCCTAAAGTTCTAAGAACTCCTTGTACCAGAACCCAACTCTGAACTGGCTTCATTGGTAGGATCTTTTGCACAGTTTCTGAACTTTGGAAGTGGTTGACTCTTGCTGCTCTTACTTGATCTCTTGCAGTCTAGTTTTCTAATTTGCACTCTCCTGAAAGAGCTTCTCAGGTCTTTAATGCCTTCTTAATTGCCAGTGGCAATTCAATTCATTCAATTTCTGAAGCTTTTTTGAAGCTTTTAACGTTGTATCACCTCTTTAAAAATTCTCTACACCTTCTCTTCTCCTATATCCAAATCTTGTTGTTGTTGTTGTTATGTGCCGTCGAGTCGGCCCCGACTCATAGCGACCCCTCCTTGGGTTTCCGAGGCAGTATCACTAAGGAAGTAGGATTGCCCAACCTTCCTTCCGAGGAGTGGCTGGTGGGTTTGAACCGCCAGCCGTCTGGTTAGCAGGTAAGTGTCTTAGCCAAATCTTAAAGCTATCTTTATCTGTTTCCTTTCTGTTTGTATTTTTATTTTTAGGCCTGACATTAAATATTGCTATAAGTCGGGTCCAACCTGACAGCACATAACAACAACAACATTAAATATCTAAAACTAGTTTCTTTTGCTTTTTGGAATAAAAATTCACTAAGAGGTTTGTTTATATTTTTTGTCAAAGTATCTGCTTTCAATTTATTTCTTTCTGTATTCTAATTAATAGTTTTGTTATTTCTTTCCCTATGTTCTCCTGGGAGCTCTGGTGGTATAGTGCCTAAGGCATTTGACTACCAACCAGAAGGCTGGAGGTTCAAACCCACCAGCCACTCCTCGCTAGGAAGGCTGGGCAATTAACTTCTGTAGTGACACTGGCTCGGAAACCCAAGGAGGGGTTGCTGTGAGTTGTATCCACTCGACGGCAGTGGGTTTGGTTTTTTGGCTATTGTTCCCCAAGATTGAATGTTTAGGTCTTTCACTCATTCATTTTCTTCAAGCCTTCCTTTTCTTAATAAAATCTTTTAAAGCTATTCATTGCTGATTACAGCAATGACATTCAAGTATTCCCCTCCCTCCATTTTCTAAATAAAACCAAAACCAAACTCACTGCCATTGAGTTGATTCTGCCTCACAATGACTTCCTTTGGGTTTCCAAGGTGGTAAATCTTTACAAAAGTAGATTGCCCAGTCTTCCTTCCAAGGAGTAGCTGGTGTTTGAACCACCAACCTACTGGTTAGCAGTCAAATGTCTTAGGCTCTATGCCACCAGAACTCCTATTTTCTAAATAGTCTGTTGTTTACTTAGGATTTTCCCTTTGAATCAACTGTTATTTAGGTGTATTTTGTAATTTTAATTGTTTTTAAATATATTACTCCTTTTGTCTTATTGAATAAAAACAGGAAAATTGGAAAAATGGAAGTAGAGAAATTTTCTGATTTTTTCAAAAGGATTATAAAACTAAAAATGAA
Organism: Orycteropus afer afer; assembly: GCF_000298275.1. Lineage (NCBI taxonomy): Eukaryota > Metazoa > Chordata > Mammalia > Tubulidentata > Orycteropodidae > Orycteropus > Orycteropus afer. The sequence goes on along the minus strand of NW_006921590.1, from coordinate 21,170,328 downwards.
AAATGACATTAATCCTTTGAAAATATTATAGACCGGCAGCAATAGCTTATATAAATATTTTTACCAATTGTTTAGGAATGCATGCAGCTCATTACAAGTGGCCAGTACAGTTCACTAAACACAAGTTATACCAAGGCAACCCTATTTCCTGTCTGATAGTGTTAAGATCTGTTAGATTTCATCAAGGTATGTTAGTACCTATGGAGAAAATGGAAGATGACGCACACTTGGTTATAACTGAACAGCTGTACTCCAAGTGTATTGTTCAGTATTCTAGGACTTGTCAAGGGCTCCTAGTAATGATACGTGTTTCAGGCTTGGTTTACAGTCTTGCTCACCATTCCCTTTTTTTAGATTTTAACCTTCTGCTAATGAGCTGTGTAATCCTGGGAGAGTCATTTACCCTGTGTGGACCTAAGCTTCCTCATTCTTAAAAGAAGAGGCTGAATTACATGAATTATTTGATATTTTGAGTAGTTTTAAGTAGAATATTTTACAATTTTGTGACTTGAAGAATAGAATATGTGCTTATTGAATTTTAGACCAAAGGCTGTGGAGTCACCTAATATATGCAACCCCTCCTTGGGTTTCCGAGGTGGTATCTCTATGGAAGTAGATTGCCCAATTTTCTTTCCGAGGAGTGGCTGGTGGGTTTGAACTGCCAGCTTTCTGGTTAGCAATCAAATGCCTTAGGCACTATGCCGCCAGAGCTCCCAATAGGCTGGCATAAGAGATAAAGAGATAAAATTTAAGTATCAGCTTATGCACTCAGTTTTTTTTTTTTTTGTTTGTTTGTTTTTTTGCAATATTGAACATGAGAGAGGAAGCATGAATCATGGATTAAAATGAATTCATGTGAAAAAAAAATCAACAAACTCACATACATTAATGATTTGGTTTAGTCAACATGAACCCACAGTGGTGATGCTGAAGAAAATTACAATTCTTGGGCTGCATTAATAGTAGATTGAGTGCCCATATTAAGGGAGATAACTATAACTATAGCAGTCAGTTTGGTGATGAACTAATTTCTGGCAGGATTCAATACTGTGTCTACAAAATAAGGGAGCAACAATGAGGAGGTCTGAAAATTATGTTAGAAGAGGAATGGCTGAAGGAACTGAGAAGCACATTCTCCAATACTGGGAGGATGGCCACGAGGGAGAGCAGATCTTTTTTGATGTAGTTTTTTAAAAATGAGACAAAACAGGCTCTGTTTAAAATAATGAGTACTCTCTCCTTGAAACTGTGTAAGTAGAGATTAGAAAATCATCTTCAGGCATGGCTGACAGGTGAGGCTGGTGGTGCAGTGGCTAAGTGCTTGGCTATTAACTGAAAGGTCAGCAGTTTGGTTGGAATCCACCAGCTACTCCACGCAAGAAAGATGATGCAGTATGCTCCCATGAAGATTATAGGCTTGCAAACCCTACAGGGTAGTTCTATTCTGTCGTACAGGGTGGCTATGAAGAGGAATCTACTCGACAGCAAGCAGACAGCAACCAGAGATGTTAGTTTCACCTGTGAGGAATGCTGATCAAACCCCAAATTCAAATGTAAGGGCCTGTTTCCCAAGCCCCTTTAGTCCTACAATTACTCCTCTTCTCTCCTCTTTGTTTAGCTTCTTTCTGGGCCTTCCTCTATTCTCTTTTCTATTACAGTCTCCTTTTCTTTTATAATATTCTCACCTTTCCTACTCATATTTTTTTCCTACCCTAAAAACATATAACCTTTCTTCAAATCACTTTCTTTCTTTTTTTTTTTAATTTTATTTTGATTTGGGTGAAGATTTACAGAGTAAATTCACTTTTCATACAGCAGTTCACATATACTTTGTCTCATGCCATTGACCAAAATTTACAAT
>NW_006921590.1:21135646-21161447 GCF_000298275.1 Orycteropus afer afer | reverse complement strand
CTTCAAGGCTCAGGGGTCCAAGATTATCTTCTGTGTCTGTGTTAATTGGTTTCCCTTTTCTTTGTTGAAGAGGGTCTGTGCAATCCTTTTGCCTAGTCCGCCATCTTGCCGGAACTCCTTCAAATCACTTTTTTAAGAGCAAAGAGTAATTACAGTAAATTGAAATAATTTAAAAAAGAAAAAAGATGTATGACTTTGGTTTTGGGCTGTTATGTTGTTGTTATGTGCCACTGAGTCGGACCCAACTCACAGCAACCCCTCCCCTTGGGTTTCCAAGGCAATATCACTACGGAAGTAGATTGCCCTGTCTTCCTTCTGAGGAGTGGCTGGTGGGTTTGAAACTCCAGCCTTCTGGTTAGCAGTCCTGTGCCTTAGGCACTACGCCACCAAAGCTCCTTGGTTTTGGGCTACAAACAATAATAATATTCTTTCTGCATCTCAGTGTCTTCCTAGTCTATCATTAGTGATCTATTCAGAGTACATTATGGCTCATATTTCTTTTTCCCATGCTTACAGACATCAATCTTTTATTTGAAAACTCAAAATGACTGTCAAAGTGGAAACATGATACTTTTCAAGATAATTCTAATGTATAAGCTTTATGATGTACTTCTACTTAAAATTTCTTTAAGTTGAAGGTTTTATATTCCTTAAAATGAATTGGTTTCCAACTTTCTTAATTCTGTAACTTAAAAGTTGAGTGTATAAAATTTGCTTTGATGAAAGGACATCTCTATCTAATTCTAATTTGCTTGCCATATTGTGAGGTTTCTGTTAGTTTTGAAAATGAACTCATTCCACATCTCAAAGAGCTCTGGATTTCTTCTAGGTCTTTAATAAAACTAAATGATGAAAGTTAGCTGACTCCTTAGGAGTCTGAGTTTCAAGGGAAACATATGTCTCCTTTCAGCCATAAAAAGTAAGATCCTTTTATGTATGTCAAGTAAATATATTTATTTATTTATTGTCAATATGACAGGAAGCAAACAAAGCAGAACTTTTTAAGAATGAAAAGGTTGGCACTGATGGGTTGCTGATGTAAGCTAGACTGTGGGGCTTACTTATTTGGGTCTGAACACAATTTATAATACTGGTTAAATTGTTAGAGATTTCATTGTGTCCCCCAAACTGATAATGTTGAAGTCCTAACCCCTGTTCTGTACCTGTGAATGGGGCCCTGCTTGGAAATAAGATCTTTGAGGGTGCTTTCAGTTAGGTTAACATGCATTTATACTAGAGTAGGGTGGGTCCTAATCTTACATGACTGGTGTTCTTATAAACAGAAGAAGATACACAAAGAAAGAAAGATGATGGCTTAGTGAAGGACATCACTGGGCATCACTAGAAGCTAGGAGAGAGGCATGAAACAGATCCTTAAGCTCTCAGAAGGAAATCTACATGGCCAACACCTGATTTCAGACTCTTAGCTTACAGAACTATAATACAGTATCTTTCTCTTCTTATAAACCACCTAATATGCAGAATTTTGTTATGTCAGGTCTAGGAAATTATACATTAACATAAATAATAAACTCTGGTGGCACAGTGAGTAAGGTATTTGGTGGCTAACCAGAAGATTGGTCGTTCTAAGCCCCAGCTGCTCCATGGAAGATGAGGCAATCTACTTCCGTAAAGCTTTACAGCCTTGGAAACCCAATGGGGGTTGCTATGAGTTGGAATCAACTCAATGGCTGTGAGTTCGGTTTTGAGTTTTATGCATAAAATTATTAAACTTCTTAAGAATATCTTTGTTGTTGTTGCTGTTGTTAGGTGCCGTTGAGTTGCTTTTCACTCATAGTGACCCTGTCTACAACAGAACGAAATGCTATTTCTACACCATCCTCCACAATCCTTGCTATCTTTGAGCCCATCGTTGCAGCCACTGTGCCAATCTACCTTGTTGAGGGTCTTGCTCTTTGCCAAAGTGACATTTTTGCTCCACTTTTCCAAGCATGATATCCTTCACCATCGACTGGTCCCCTCTGACCAAAGTACGATGGATAAAGTCTAGCCATTCTCACTTCTAAGGAGCATTCCAGCTGTACTTCAAAGACAAGTTTGTTCTTCTGGCAGTTCATGGTATATTCAACATACTTCACCAACACTGCAATTCAAATGCATCAATTCTTCTTTGGTCTTCCTTATTCATTGCACAGCTTTTACATGTATATGAGGCTACTGAAAACACCATGGCTTGGGCCAGGTGCACCTTCATCCTCAAAGTGACATTTTTGCTCTTTAACCTTTAAAGAGGTCTTTTGCAGAAGATCCGCCCAGTACAACACATAGTTTGATTTCTTGGACTACTGCTTCCATGGACATTGATTATGGATCCAAATAAAATGAAATCCTTGACAACTTCAATCTTTTCTCCATTTATCATGATGTTGCAGTGTAATCCACTAACACCTGTAGTCTTTGATCTTCATCAGTAAGTGCTTCAATTCTTCTTCACTTTCAACAAGCAAGGTTGTGTCATCTGCATATTGCAGGTTATTAATACATCTTCCTCCAATCCTGATGCCATGTTCTTCATATAGTCCAGCTTCTAGGATTATTTGCTCAGCATACAGATTGAATAAGTATGGTGAAAGGACACAACCATGACACACACCTTTCTGATTTTATCCTCTCGTTCTCTTCAACCAACAGCCTCTTGGTCTATGTACAGGTTCCTCATGAGCATAATTAAGTGTTCTTGAATTTCCATGATTTGCAATGTTACCTATAATTTGTTATGATCCACATAGTTGAATGCTTTTGTACAATTAATAAAGCACAAGCAAACATCTTTCTGGTATTCTTCGCTTTCAGCCAAGATCCCTCTGACACCAGCAATGATATCCCTTGTTCCACATCCTCTTCTGAATCCAGCCAGAATTTCTGGCAATTCCCTATTGATGTACTGCTGCAACTGTGTCTGATTTTTAGCACAATTTTATTTACTGGTGATATTAATGATATTGTTCAATAATTTTTGCATTCTGTTGGATCACTTTTCTTTGGAAATGGCACAAAAATGGATCTCTTCCAAGTGATTGGCCAGGCAGCTAAATTTCTTGGCATGAATCAGTGAGCACTTCCAGCATTTCATCCATTTGTTGAAGCATCTCAATAGGTAGTCTGTCAATTAGTGGAGTCTTACTTTTCACCAATTATTTCTGTGTAGCTTCAGTATTCCTTCAGTACCATTGGTTCTTGATGTTATCCTACGTCTTGAAATGATTGAACATGAACCAATTCTTTCTTGGTACACTGACTCTGTATTTCTGCCACCTTCTTTGGATGCATCCTGCATCATTCCATAATTTGCCCATAGAATCCTTCAATATTCCAACTTGAGGCTTGAATTTTTCTTCAGTTCTTTCAGCTTGAGAAGTGCTGAGTGTTTTCTTCCATTTTGATTTTCTAACACCAGGTCCTTGAACATTTCATTATAATAGTTTCACTGTGTCTTCTTGAGCTGCCCTTTGAAATCTTCTGTTCAGCCCCTTTACTTCATCATTTCTTCCATTTGATTTGGCTACTTTCCACTGAAGAGCAAGTTTCAGAGTCTCTTCTGTCATCTAATTTGGTCTTTTCTTTCTTTCCTGTCATTTTAATGTGCTTTTGCTTTGCTCGTGTATGATGTTCTTGATATTATCCCACAAATCCTCTGGTCATTGGTCATTGGTGTTGAATGCATCAAATCTATTCTTTAGATGGTTTCTAAATTCAGGTGGGAAATACTCAAGATTATATTTTGTCTCTTGTGGACTTGTTTTAATTTTCTTCAGCTTCAATTTCAACTTGCCTATGACCAATTGATGGTCTGGTCCACAGTCAGCTCCTGGCCTTCTTTTGACTGATGATTTTGAGCTTCTCCATCCCCTCTTTCCACAGATGTAGTAAATTTGATTTCTATGTATTCTATCTTGTGCACATGTATAGTAGCTGTTTATGTTGCTGGAGAAAGTATTTGCAATGAACAAGTCTTGCAAAATTCTCTCATGCAATCTCCAGCATCATTTCTATAACCAAGGCCATATTTTCCAACTACCAAAGCTGCTTCTTTGTTTCTAACTTTCACATTCCAATCACCCGTAATTATCAATGCTTCTTTACATGTATAGTCAATTTCAGATTGCAGAAGTTGGTAAAAATTTTCAATTTCCTCATCTTTGGCTTTAGTGTATGGTGCACAAATTTGATTAATAGTAGCATTAATTGGTCTTGTTTATAGGGATATGGATATTACCTTATCACTGACATCATTGTACTTCAGGATAGACTGTGAAATTTTTTTTTTTTTTTTAAATGATGAATGCAATGCCATTCCCCTTTGTCATTCCCAGCATAGTAGACCATGTGACTGACTGATTCAAAATGGCCAATACCAGTCCATTTCAGCTCACTAAAGCCTAGGATATTGATCTTTATGCATTCCATTCCATTTTGGACAACTTGAAATTTTCCCAGATTCATACTTCATATATTTCAAGTTCTGAGTATTAATGGATATTTGCAGCTGTTTTTTCTCATTTTGAATCATGCCACATCAGCAAATAAAGGTGCTCAAAGTGTTCCTCCATCCACGTCATTAAGGCCAACTCTACTTTGAGGAGGCAGCTCTTCCCTAATCATATTCTGAGTACATTCCAATCTGAGGGGCCATGTTCCAGCACTATATCAGACACTGATTCACTGCTATTCATAATATGGTTTTCAGTGACCAGTGGACCTGGTCATGTTGGTTTTCCTAGTCTGTCTTAATCTGGAAGCTCCGCTGAAACCTGTACACAATTGGTGAGCCTGCTGGTATCTAAAATACTGGTGGCATAGCTTGCAGCATCACAGCAACACACAAGCCCCCACAGTACAGCAAACTGACAGACGAGTGGTGGAGACATATCTTTAGAAATAAAGATTGAGGTTTCAATTTCCACACTGGTAATTTTCAATTGTTTAATATTCTGACCCAACGTACCTAAGGGATATGGTTCATAATTGAGGACTCTTTAGGGTTTGTGGAATTCTTGTGCTTAGAGGAAGAGACCAGAATGGGTGAGGCTATAATTCTGAGATGCCCACCAGCTCTGGAGTTTTATCCTCTTAATTTCTCTTTCCCCACTTTGAGAATCACTATGTATATACACTATTTTGAAAAATTACAAATAGCTACAGCTAAAAATATATCAAGAATCAACTGCCGAAGTTGTAAAGCAGGCGTATGGGAGCCAATAAAGTATAAAGAAACATGTAAGCCCAAAAAGGAAACTGTCGTATTTTAAAAATACAAGCATAGGAGGGAACCGGTTGGGAGGGAACAGGGAAAAGAAAAGAAAAGGTAATTTATTTTCTCTTAATTAAAAAAAATCTATAATACCTCTATAGCAAAAACTATAAAATACTGCTGAGAAAAGTTAAAGAAAAGCAAACAAACAGGAAAAAAACAAAAACAACAAAAAAACCCAGTTTCTATTGAGTTGATTCACACTCATGTTGACCCCATGTATGTCAGAGTGCTCCATAAGGTTGTCAATGGCTGAGGTTTTGGGAGTAAACTGTCATGCCTTTCTTCCAAGATGCCTCTGTGTGGACTTGAACTTCCAACCTTTTGGTTAGCAGTGGAACACATTAACCATTTACACCATCCAGGGAATGAAACCTAAGTAAATGAAGAGATAGTCCCATGTTCAAGTTGTTGTTGTTAAGTGCTATTGAGTTGACTCTGACAGATAGCAACCCTATGTACAATAAAACCAACACTGCCGGGTACTGCACCATCCTCACAATCCTTACTAGGCCTGAGCCCATCATTGCAGCCACTGCATCAATCCATCTTGTTGAAAGTCTTCCCCTTTTTCACTGACACTCTACTTTACCAAGCATGATACCCTTCCTCTAGAGAATTGTCCCTTCTGACCACATTACCAAAATAGGTGAGATGAAATCTGGCCATTCTTGCTTCCAAGGAGCATTCTGGCTGCACTTCTTCCGGGTTAGATTTGTTTGTTCTTTTGGCAGTCCATGGTACTTCAAGTATTCTTCACCAACACCACAATTCAAAAGCATCAACTCTTCTTCAGTCTTCTTTATTCATCGTCCAGCTTTCACATGCATATGAAGCCACTGAAAATATCATGGCATGGGTGAGGCACACATTAGTCTTAAAAGTGACATCTTTGCTCTTCAACACTTTAAAGAAGTCTTTTGGAGTAGATTTGCCCAGTGCAATATGATACCTGATTTCTTGACTGCTGCTTCCATGGGTGTTGATTGTGGATCCAAGTAAAATGAAATCCCTGACAACTTCAATCTTTTCCCCATTTATTGTAATACTGCTTATTGACCCAGTTGTGAGCATTTTTGTTTTTATATTGAGGCATAATCCATACTGTAGACTGTAGTATTTAACCTTCATCACCAAGTGCTTCAAGTCATCTTCACTTTCAGCAAGCAAGGCTGTATTGTCTGCATATCACAAGTTGTTAATGAGTCTTTCTTCAATCCTGATGCTGTGTTCTTCTTCATGTAGTCCAGCTTCTTGGATTATACATAAGATTGAATATGCACACCTTTTCTGATTTTCAACCAAACAGTATCCCCTTGTTCTACCTGAATGACAGCCTCCTGATCTTTGTATAGGTTCCTCATGAGCACAATCAAGTGTTCTGAAATTCCCATTCTTTGCAATGTTATCCATAATTTGTTCTGAGCCACATAGTCAAATGCTTTTGTATAGTCAGTAAGACACAGATAAGCCTCCTTGTGGTATCCTTTGCTTTCAGACAAGATCCATCTGACATGAGCAATGATATCCCTCATCCCACAGCCTCTTCTGAATCCAGCCTGCATTTTTGGAAGTTCTCTGTCAATATACTGCTGCAACTGCTTTTTAATTATTTTCAGCAAATTTTTACTTGTGTGTGATATTAATGATATTGTTTGATAATTTCCATGTTGGATCACCTTTCTTTGGAATGGACACAAATATGGATCTCTTCCAGTCAGTTGGCCAACTACCTGCCTTACAAATTACTTGGCATAGATCAGTAAGTGCCTCCAATGTGACATCCATTTGTTGAAACATCTCAATGGGTATTCCATCAGTTCCTGAAACTTGTTTTTCTCCAATTCCTTTAGTGCTGCTTGAACTTCTTCCTTCAGTACCATTGGTTCTTTACTATCTGCCACCTCCTGAAATAGCTGAACATCAACCACTTCTTTCTTGTACGGTGACTCTGTGTATTCCATCTTCTTTTGATGCTTCCTGCATCATTCAGTATTTTGTGCATGTTGTTGTTGTTGTTATGTGCCGTCGAGTCAGCCCTGACTCATAGCGACCCCTCCTTGGGTTTCCGAGGCAGTATCACTACGGAAGTAGGATTGCCCAACCTTCCTTCCGAGGAGTGGCTGGTGGGTTTGAACCGCCAGCCTTCTGGTTAGCAGTCAAGTGCCTAAGCCACTATGCTACCAGAGTCTTTCAATATTGCAACTTGAGGCTTCAATTTTTTCTTCATTTCTTTCAGCTTGAAAAATGCTGAGCATGTTCTTCCCTTTTGGTGTTCTAACTCCAGGTCTTTGCAGATTTCATTATAATATTTTACTTTGTCTTCTCAATCTGCTCTTTGAAATCTTCTGTTCAGCTTTTATCTTGTCATTTCTTCCATTTGTTTTAGCTACTCTCCATTCAAGAGCACATTTCAGAGTCCCTTCTGACATCCATTTTGGTCTTTTCTTCCTTTCCTGGCTTTTTAATGACCTTTTGCTTTCTTCACGTATGATGTCATCCCAGAATTCTTCTAGTTTTTGGTTATTGGTGTTCAGTGTGTCAAATCTATTCTTCGGGTGGTCTCTAAATTCAGGTGATATGTAATCAAGGTCATATTTTAGCTCTTGTGGATTTGTTTAATTTTCTTCAGCTTCAACTTGAACTTGCATATAAGCAATTGATGGTCTGTTCCAGTCAACTCCTGGCTTTTTTGGCTGAAGATATTGAGCTTCTCTATCACCTCTTTCCACCGACGTAGTTGATTTGATTCCTGTGTATTCCATCTGGCAAGGGCAATATGTATAGCCACCATTTATGTTGTTGAAAAAGGTGCTTGCAATGAATCAGTTGTTGGTCTTGCAAAACCCTATCATGTGATCTTCAGCATCATTTCTATCACCAACGCCTTATTTTCGAATTACCAGTGATTCTTCTTTGTTCCAAACTTTCACATTCCAATCACCAGTAATAAACAACACATCTTGATTACATCTTTGGTCAATTTGAGAGTGTAGAAGTTGGTAAAAATCTTCAGCTTCCTCATCTTTGGCTTTAGTGTTTGGTGTGTAAATTTGATTAATAGTAGCATTAACTGGTCTTGTTTGTAGGAATATGGATATTATCCTATCACTGACAGTACTGTACTTCAGGATAGATCTTAAAACATTCTTTGTGATGACAAATGCCACACCATTCCTGTTCAATTTGTCATTCCTGGTATAGTAGATCATATGATTGATTCAAAATGGCCAAAACCAGTACATTTTAGTTCACTAATGTTAATAGATTAGATAATTCAATAATGTTAAAATGTTCTTCCTAATTCATCTATAGCTTTAATGCAATTCCAATCAAAATCCCAATAATGTTATAAAAACTGACACATTTTTAAATTTATATGGAAATGTAAAGAACCTAGAATAGCCAGAATGATGAAAAAGACAAAAGTTAGAGGACTTAGACTTATTACAATCAAGACTTGGTATAAAGGTACACAATCAAGCTACTGTGTTATTATAGAAAGGAGAGATTTAGGTAAGTGGAACTAAATCTCAGAAATAGACTCATACATATATGATCGATTTTTTGTTTTTTAATTGTATTTTGGGTGAAAGTTTACAGAGAAAATTGATTTTCCATTCAACAGTCCATACAGCTTCTGTTTTGTGACATTTACTGAAATTTCTACATAGTAGCAGCATTCTCCCCACTTCTTCCCTGCACCCAACCCCTGTCCTTCCTCCTTCCTTCCCATCTTCTTCCAACTCCCTAGCTCTATCTGTGGGCAATAGCTCTCCTCTTGATGTCACATGCTTGAATGTTCTAATGAGTGCATACCCTCTTGATATTACTGTTTATCTTATAGGCCTGTCTATCATTTGGCTGCCAATTGAGTCACAAGGGTAAAGTCAGGTCCTAGCTTGAAGGATGGTCAACTGATTTTTAACCAAGCTAAAGAGACTCCAGAGAATGCTGGGGTAAGGGAAATATTCTATATCTTATTTAGGATTGCTGTTACACAGTATACACAACTGTCAAAACTCATCACTGAGCATGTAAGATCTTTATACTCTATGTAAATTATATATAAATTTTAAAGGAACAAGATCTGTTTACCTAGACAAAATACAAGATACTGTTACCATTTTATACACATTGGTTAGGAATGAACAGTTCTCCTTGATACAACAGAAAAGGCATTTCAGATATAGTTGTAGAGCTCTGGTAGCATAGTGGCTAAGGCACTTGACTGCTAACCAGAAGGCTGGCGGTTCAAACCCACCAGCCACTCCCCGGAAGGAAGATGGGGCAATCTACTTCTGTAGTGATACTGCCTCGGAAACCCAAGGAGGGGTCGCTATGAGTCAGATCCAACTCGATGGCACATAACAACAACAACAACAACATAACACTAACTCATAGTTATTTGAGCATGAAAATATATATATAAAAAATTACATTTATATAGCCTTCAGAAGGAGCTCTGGTGGTGTAGTGCCTAACACATTTGACTGTTAACCAGAAGGTTGGTGGTTCAAATCCACCAACCACTCCATGTAAGGAAGACTTGGCAGTCTACTTCTGTAAACATTTACTGCCTTGGAAATGCAAAGGGGGTCACTATGATTCCGAATTGACTTGATGGCAGTGAGTGTGGATTTTTAGGACCTCTGGTAGCGTAGTGCCTAAGGCACTTGACTGCTAACCAGAAGGCTGGCAGTTCAAACCCACTGGCCACTCCTTGGAAGGAAGGTTGGGCAATCTACTTCCATAGTGATACTGCCTCGGAAACCCAAGGAGGGGTCGCTATGAGTTGGGTCCGACTTGATGGCACATAACAACAACAACATAGCCTTCAGTGTCCTATGAAATTCTGATTAGCTAATTAATTACTAGTATTGATAACCATGGACTCTTCTGGTTCATGGCTTAGGGAATATTATTCGTACACGATTTCTTTACCATACTTTAGCAATAAAATACCTCTGGAAAAGATGCAGTCATTATGTCAATCATTATAAAGCTTAATTAAAAAATCTTGTTGACCATACAAGTGGAAATTGTCCAGGATAATTTTATAATGCATTTTAGGTATTCAAAAAGTCTTTTTTTATTTATTCAACCATTAAACTAAATACTTATTGAATACTATAAACAATGCCAGGTACTGTGGTGGGCACTGGGAATATGAACATTTTAAGTTACAACCCTGACATCCAGAGTGCTCAGACTCAGGCAAGGTATCACTCTAGCATATGACTTATTTTCCAATTGAAGTTAAAAAGCGTTCATTCCTTTCACAAATAGGTGAATTCCTTCTTTTTGTTAGGTACTGAGGAAAAAGCAGTGAGAAAGCTAGATATGTCTCCAACCTCAATGAGCTCATATTCCAGCATAAAATTACAATTGTTGGCAAGATCCCTGTGCTTTCTGGGAACCTGCACTGTCTCAGGACACTCTGGTTAAGCCAGGCCCTCAGGAACCCTCCTAATCAAAGGCAGATCTGGATCCATAGGAAAAAGGGGATTATGAGACTCCACGTACACTTGGGGTCAGAATAGATGTCGTTACTCCATAGTCAAATGGAGCCCAGCTGAGGAATGTGGGATATACTTCAGAGCCCAAGGGACCCTCTTTATTAGAATCTATTTCCCTGGAGCCTGGCTCCCTTTTAGATCCTAGGCAGGAATCCTGACAAGAGACCTTCTGCAAAGATACTACCTGCCAGATTTATAATTCTGGAATCTTTCATTATCATTATCACTGAAGTTAAACTAAACTCTGACACAGGCAGAGGAAAGCTGGAAAGGCTGGCACAGAGAATGTTATCACTCAACTACTGAGCAGGGAGATCAGGGAACTAAGGTTGGTTTCTTCTACCTCTGTCAAGGTCTAATTTAATCAAATGAGGCACCTAATTTTGGTGATATGAAATTGTTTAAGCAAGTGAAAAGACTTATAGTTGTGGAGCCTGTAAAAAGGCACAACTAGATAAAGTGACACATACTCAAGGCACTACTGACAGCTCAGGCACCATTTATTTTACTACCTCTGGACAGGGGAAGGAAATGCACGTTTTGAGCTGTTGTTTGTGCCATTTTCAAAACAGAAAATCCACACATTCTCTGAAATAAGGAATGTGACTCTGTTCTTAATATAAAGAAATTGTAGTCTAAGTGGTACATGTAATTAATTTCACTGAATTGTACACTTAAAGTGTTTAAATGGCAAAAGCTTGGTTTTATATATATATTACCACACTAAAAAGAGAGAGAAGGAGAGAGATTACAGTCTTTAAAAACTGTGAAAGTCTGTTCTGTGACTACTTAGTTGGGTATTTTAGTAGTCATAGATTCTTAAATAAATTAGATGGGTCTTTCCAAAGACCAGTCACAATTTAGATGGATTTTTTTTATAGCAGCAATTTCTGGTTATTTAAGGACAAAATTGGAGCAAAATTTGAGTGTTAAATTGTCATTCTGAGCTCAAAAGTTGAATGAATACGAAAATGTCATTTCCCATTTTAAAAAAAGAAATTTGCAAGTAAGTGAAATCAGAGCACAGTGAATATTACCCATGCACGTAATGGAAAATCTATCACTAAAATACCTAGGCACTTGCTTTTAAAGACTTAATTATAGCAATCCATGGGAAAGTAGAGAAGAGAAATCAGGCTTGATTTCTGCAGATATTCTTATCCATGAAATCACATGCCATCTTTACATCCGCATCCCTTATCCCTTATTTGGATATGCAACACAAATAGAAGTCCACTGCCATAGAAGCAGCAGGTATTAGTCCCCTGCTTAGCAGATTTAACACCTGCTTGTCTCTTGTCTAACCTCTACTTTTTGATCACTTCTAGGGGTTCCCCTATGTATGTATGTACGTATGTATGACTGTGTGTGTACGTATGTATGACGGTGTGTGTGTGTATGTATATAATTTTTTGTATATAATGTGTCCATGTAAATAATGCTGAAATGCAGATAATATGCATAGGAAACTAACGTATGAAGGACTTGAGTGGTTTGCAAAAAAAGCAAATAACAACAACAAAAAACCAAATCGTATAATACGTACATTATTTATATAACATTATGGAGTGTATGTATTTGTGCATATAGATTGATAAGATAAATAGATAGCTAGATATCTCCCTTCTGGACTATTCATCTCTTTCCTGCTATCCAGTGACAACTCCAATGTACCAACTCCTTAATAAATCCTAACTTCTAAGAAAGTAGTAGCCACACTAAATATGGCTGAAGGTCCAGACTGGTGAAAACACCTTAGACCTTTAGTACCTAAACAGGGAATTTACCAACTGTTTCACAGCTATAATGGGTTTTAATCACACATAAAGTAGTAGCACAATAAACAAACCTCCAGGGAGTAACATGGTTGTGATAAGGGCTACATATAGCATTGGAGCCCTGCGCTTAACCACTGCCCCACCTGGGCATGTCTGGAGATGATCAAGTTTTTCTCATTTACACACCCTCAACTGGTGACCAACTGTATCATACACCTTCACAAAAGCTGGCTGCTTTCACTTGTTTTTAATTTGCTAATCTGAAAGGTGAAGATGGTATTTTGTTACTGTTTTAACTCCACTTCTTTGACTCACATGAGTTTGAATTGCCTTTTAAATGTTTATTTGTTATTTGTAATTCTCCTTTCATTGAGTGCCTGTGATATTCTAGGCACTCTTTTAGGTGTTGGGGATACAACTGTTAACAAGACAAATGTGTAGTTGACAATTTAGTGCAGGAAGCATACAACAAAAACAAAAGCACAAAATAAACACAAAAAAAGGCAAAAATGCTTTTCAGGCATGAAATTACTATGAAACATGGAAGCAAAACAAAACAAAGCAGAGGAAAGGAACAGCGGGTCCAATGTTTTAGACAGAGTGGCCAAAGAGGTCTCCTTTGAGGAGATACTACTCGAACAGAGGCTGCATAGAATAATTACATCAGGGGGATTTTTGAAGAACCTTCTAGGCAGAGGGAAGCCATGTGCAAAGCTCCTGAAGTGGGAACACGTTTGTGTGGTTGAGGAACAGCAATCAGGTCAGTGTGGCTGGAGCACAGTGAACACCAGAGGAGAGTGGTGGGAGCAAATGAGGTGGAGAGACGAGAGTGGGCGGACAGATCAGGGAGGGTCTGCCTTGCAGGCAATGAAAAGGCTTTGGGTTTCATCTGAAGTGCTTTCAGAAGTCATTGGAGGGCTCTGGGCAGTGCAGTGACATTATCTGGTTTATGTTAGGGAATTATTTTGTCTGTGTGGAAAAAGGCCTAAAAGAAGGAGTAGAGGAAGGAGGGATCTAGTTAGGAGACTATAGTCGTTGAGATGAGTAATGAAGGTGACTTGGTATTACCAGTGCAGAGGAATAAAAGAGATTTGTTTCAGAATATATTTTACAGAGGATTTGATGATGCATTCAATGTGCGATATGAGAGAAAAAAGAGTTAAGAACAATTGTAAAGCTTGGCTTGATTAACTGGGCAATGTTATTTACTGTGATGGAGACATGCTGGAGGGAGTAACAGGTTTGTGGGTGTGAAGTATCAAATGTACAGTTTGGGAAGTATTAAATTTCAGATGCATATGGGACATCCAAGAGGAGAATTCTGAATAAGCAGTGGGATACTGGTATGAGTCTGGAGTTAAAGGAAGTGGTCAAACTAGAGACATAATTTAGGATGCTTCTGCCAGTAATAGTATTTAAAGCCATGGGCCTGGGATGAAATCCTCTAGGGAACGTGTACAGATAGAGAAGATGAGAAGAAACCTGGTGGGTGCTCCAACATTTAGAGGCAGAGAAGAAGATCCTATAGAGCATGGCATGAGATGGAATGGCCACTACGACAGGGTTTTGTGTTTCTTTGAGTTCTGTAAGTTCTTTATATATTAATGATATACTTGGTCAGTCACATCCATTGCAAAGATTTCCCCAATTTTCTGTTTATCTTTCATTCAGTTTATGCTGTTTTTGAAATACCTACTTAAAAATAATTTTTACATAGTAAAACCCATCAGTCATTTTTCTTTGTGATTTCTTTCATTACTTTTAAGGTTAAAAATGCTTCAAGTAACCAGAGGTTAGATAAACCAAAAACCAAACCCATTGCCATCTAGTTGATTCCGACTCATGGTGACCCCATAGGGTTTCCAAGATGGCAAATCTTTATGGAAGTAGATTGCCTCTTCTTCCATCCATAGAACAGCTGATGGGTTTAAACCAATGATCTGGTTAGCAGCCAAATACCTTACCCACAGCACCATCAGACCTTCTGTAAAGATCAGATCAAAACCAAAAACCAAATGCACTGTCACTGAGTTAATTCCAACTCACACTAACCCCCACTGGGGTTCTAAGGCTATAAATCTTTACAGAAGTAGATTGCCTCATTTTCCTTTCATGCAGCAGCTGCTGTGTTTGAACCACTGACCTTCTGATTAGCAGCCAAATGATCTATATTTTATTCTCAGGTTAGTTTGTTTGACTGCACTTTGATTAATTTGGAATTTATTTTGGTGTGTGGTAAGGTTATAAGTTGATACCTTTTAAAATGATTTGCCAATTTTTCCCAGCACTCTTCATTAACTCTTCTCTTATTCACAGTGTGTGATGCCTTCTTTATCACACACTGTATTTTCTTTGGTTCCATTTCAATTGTAAGCGGCTGGTGAGTTTGAACTATCAATCTTTTCTTAACAGCCAAATGCTTAGCCACTGCCCCATCGGGGCTCCACAGGAATAGAGAAAAGGTGACTATGGACAGAGTTAAGGTCAAAGAGAGAGGGAAGGGTCACAGGAAGAAGACTGAATTATCAAGGTAAAGAAGTCATTGGTGGGGTTTAAAATGGGGCATGGAGTGGGGAGTGGGTGAGGGTGTGGGGTACAGGTGTGGTATGACCTGTTGTAAATTGAGAGCCCTCTGGCTGCTGTGTGAAAAATAACCTGATAGGACAAGAAGGAGACAGCAGAAGAAACACAAGCTAGAAAGATCTTGTATAAAGACAGAACCTGCAACACCTTTTTTTTTTTTTTTAAATGATACCAAACTAAGCATGTGATATAATGAGGAAATAAAAGTGTTGAGATTCTAAAGTTCCTGAGGGTAGGGGATTTTTGTCTGGTTTGTTCACTGGGTATCTCCAGTACCTAGAATAATGAGTCTGGCACTTGATACATATTTGTTGAAATAAACAAAAGAAGATACTAGAAGAAATAGCCTTTTATTTATGAAATGAGAATCAGATGAAATGAACAAACGTAAGAGAGCCTCAGAGGAGTTTCACAGGTTACTGAACTGGATTCATTATTAGACAGTACATCAAAGCACGTGAGAAACAGATTTCAGTCAAGGATGCTGAACTTAATAACAACACTGCATTAAAACAGGTTTCAAAATTCAAATTTAAATTCAGCCACTTTCTCATAAGTGTCTTCCCTTAAACTATGAGCTCCTATATGGCAGGAGCTCATTTACTTTTTAACCCTCTAAGAGAGGAGAGCACATTGTGTCCACGTGCTCCATTAACGTGCATTTAGACAGCTGGATCCAACTGAACATAGTAAAATGCTTAAGGGAGAAAATTTGGACACCTTGGTAGCATTTATCATTACTAACATTTCTGTCGTCCAGAGAAAACTCTGAAATTACATTCTAATTTGAGATGGTTCTGGTTTGACAAGTTAACTCTTGAGACATGAGTACAGTATTATGAAAGAACACAACTGTTCATCAACCCTTTATGCCAATGTTAATTTCTTTAAAAAGTAGGATTTTAATGTTTTTTTATTCCTACAGTGACCCTTAAAATTTCTATGTATATAATCACAAATGCACTCACAAGATGCATTTATAAGCTTATTGTGTAGTTCTAAAGGCAGTTGGGAAACCCAATTTTAATTTTGTTACTGAAATAATTCAAAAATATATTATAGAACTGCCTCTTTTCAATCAACAGCAAGAATCGAGAAAGAGATTATACAAGCAGGCACAATTTATTCAGGTTTATTAGTGTTAGAAAAATGAAGTTGTCTAACTTCAAATTGTAACACATATGCTTATATTTATTTAATTTTTCATTTTACCACTAGCATCAATATATATGATTTTCTTATGCCTTTAAAAAAACCTGATGATAATTATTTAATAAAGTTTAATTTGTGTGTGTTAACAAATTGATAGGCTAAAATCTGGGAAATTACATTCAGCAAACGTGTAAAATTTTCTGATGACCTCTGAGAATATCTTTGTGATTTGTATCATCAGAGAAAGAGGACTTACCGGCTTTTATTCATGAGGTCTGCTCCACGTGCTTTGTAATAATCCAAATTTTGATGGAACTGATAAGTCACTGGTCTTGGATTTTTCTTAAAAAAAAAAAAAAAATTCACTATAAATTAAAATGTATAAAACTGTTTAAATTATACATCCATACCTAGAAAAGGACAGAAATGATCATTTTTAGATTTATTCAGGAAAAAAAATATGTATAATAATGAAGTTTAATAATTAGTATGCTTGGTTGGGGTTTTGCCAAGTTTTCAAGTTTTGCCTTTCATTGATCTTAGTCCTAACGAAACACTGAAATTATTTTACTATTACCTGTTTCATAGTCCATGCAGATTTATTGTTGTTATTTATTTTCAGTAACTTTGGTTACTTTCAAATATGACTTTCCAAAGTATAATCAGATAAAATAACACTACAAAACTAAAAAATTATATGAGATGTAACACAAGTACAATCTATGCTAAAGAACTAAGAGACACAATTTGTCAAGGGAGATTCATTTTTGAGGAAGAGTGAAAATAACTGTTTTTAATGACTAGAATGCTAAATATGTCCACTAGATGGCACATGGAGCCCTTTTGCTCCTAAAACTAATGCATTATTTCAGAATTCAGCAATTCTTTTAAAGTTAACAATTTCTATGTCATGTATTCTTATTTATGAGTTTAATAAGTGCCTAAAATGTGCCAGGTACTAGAAATATTAGCAAGGTAACCATCACAATACAAAAGCTAATTGACCAGTGCACATTTTAGTAAAAGCAACAGTAACACTGCCCTTTCTGGTATTTAATATTATTTATAAACACTGCAGGAATTTCCTTGAATCATTAGAATGTGTTGCATTTTATTATTTATATGTATCAAGTCCCTTACCAAAACCAAATCAATAAAAATTAAACAAATTAACTTCTAGTTTACAAAAATACAAAGATATTTATAGTATAACTTGAATACCATCATCTCTAAAATTTTAAATGACGTAAAGTTTTCATAAAAAAGTTAAAGAACAAAACTCATAAATAAATGCATTCCAATGTTTACTTGAGCATATAATTCAAGTTAATATTAGGACTCTGAACCTGAGCATGCCATGTCCTTTGAGAGCTCTAACTAGAAACAGAAAAGCTGCATTTTATCTCAAAGCAAAATTATCAGTATGCTTTGGTATCAACTTTTGGAGACATAATCCCAAAGCGCACTGATACACTCTGTGTGTGTGTGTGTGTGTGTGTAATTGCTAAGGTTAAATAGTTTGAAATTCATCAAGCTAACAAGCTGCATCTTAATGGTCATGATGGACCTTTTCTTTTCCTGCTGAAAAGAGAATATTTACATAGCTCAACCCTTTCATATCTCTCCCAAGCCAGCCCTAATCATCTGACAAAAACGACAATCCCTTGATTTAGCTCCAGCTACTACTCCACTGGTTTGGTATTCAACACAATCCTACAATAATGACATCTGAATTGCCTTGATGAAGATAACTGATGCTTCCATGACTACCATACTATTAAGTCAAACAGTGCAACTTTTCCCTCTCTAGGAATTACTTAGGTTTCCTCATTGTAGCTGATGACAACCTGGACCCAAATATAATGGGAAAATGAAATAGAGGTTAACGCCAATGGCAGATTGTCAGCGCATTCACGATTTATTTTAAAAATTAACTTTCGCAGGACTATCATTCATGACTATTTTTGCTCTTTATTCTCAGTACCTGCAAATACATTTTGTTTTTGCTAATATAGAAAGATTTTCTTCTCTGACTTCCAACAAACTAATAAAGGATGCTTTTACTTTTTGCTAGAAAACAATGAAAGAAGGGATCACATGGAGCAATTTCTTGAAACATCTTTATAAAGAAATGACAAGCAATTCAAGACACGAAGCGCTGATCTATCTAAGCACTTAAAGCCATTATTAGGAATAATGATCTAACTTGAACATATGAATGAGACTCAAGTATTGCTTTCACTGAGGTCTATTTAAATTCCTATGAGACTTACTGGTATCAAAGAGAGAGGCAGTTTAAAGTACTACTGTACTGGGAAGAAGAAAAAAAAGAATCAAAAGATGATGTTGAAAAACAGCATTTGAAATGTAAGAAAATAAAATCAGAGGTTACGGCTGAAAGTTGTTCAATAGAATTTTCTGTCTGAGAAGATAAAGGTGTTACTAAGCCGCCAGAACTGTTCAACAGAAATACAAGGTAGGCCACAAACAGAAGCCTCATGCGTAGTTTTAAAATTCCTACCAGCCAAATTAAAAAAAAAAAAAAAAAAGGTGAAATTAAATGTAATAATATAATTTAACTCAATATATCCATGTTTTCATTTTAACATGTATTCAATATAAGAAATTGTTGAGAAATTTTATACTTTTTCTTTCATACAAAGTCTTTAAATGCAAGGTATATTTTACACTCACCAAGGGCTCAACAGCCACGTGGCTTGTGCCTACTCTACTGGACAATGAAGAACTTAATGTCTCACGTATAGAAAGGTAGATACTTTTATCCATTCAGATTCTGGACTGACAGTTCTCCAACTTACCTACAGCTCTTCTCTTTTAATTATGTTAGTTTTATTTCTTCTGAATAAGGCTTTAAAGAGTCAAGAAATTCTGGAACAATGCATCTCATACAAAGCAAAAAATCAAAATTAAATAAAGGTTCAAATCATTGTTAAAAACATATAAATGCATGTAAGTAAAAAACGGACAGGTAGAATGACACCTGGGGCTTTGTACCAAAATGGTAACAATGGTTTTCTTAGTGGGATGAAAGTAAATGAGCAGAATCCTAACTCCATGTGATTGACACATTAAAAGTAGAGAGATGCTTGCTTTTTTTAATTTTTAAGGATTTTTCCAATAAAATTTTATAGAAGTGTAACAACAGTGCTGATTCTTAATCTCTGAAGATATGGAATTCTTCTAAAATGTAAGTGCCACTACAATGCTAAATATGTAAAGCTCTAGGTGAGAAAAACCAGACTCCATGACAGCTGTAATTTTTTAATATTATAAAACATGTAATGCCTAAACGTTAGTATTATGTCTTTGCCTAGATTGAAGCAATTAATAATTATTTTAAGCCCATTTTCACTGAGTCAGGATTCCAACTACTATAAGCTTTTCCCAACCAATGGATATTTTCAAAAAATTCCTTTGTTTTGGTGAATTTTCCTTAGGAAAAAAGATTGTAAATTGGTATAATCTTATCTTTACATCAGCCTATGTTCAGAGGATTACCAATTATGTCCCATGATCTGGAACGTCTAATTTAACTCACTTAAAGATGCAGAAACTACAAACTCAATCCACCCTGGGTTTGCAATGCCTTCCCTGGGCCAACCACGGCTTGAAAGAAATCATCTGCAAGATTTTAACTAACTTCCCCAGAGCTGCTGGATCTCTTCTTGCACTTCAGCACCTTGTTTCATGGCAATATAAAATGGATGTAGAATATGCCATCCATGGCACAGGCAGGTTGTTTTGTAAGGGAGGTATCCTAGAGCTTTACAGAAGCAGACTGATAGTCATGGGAACAAGTGTCCTACAGGACACTATATAGGGAAAATAAAACAAAACAACAAAAAACCCATTCTGGACTTCTGACTTTAAACTGCTTTCTTAATTTGTCATGTTCACAGAATCAGTTTACTAGTAGTGCTTAATTCACAATGAACACTGTAAGAGATAAAACTGAAATCTAATCTCAGTTGTAGTAAACTTTCTCCACTTCTAAGGTCTATATTCTTTGACAGTAAGCTTCTCAATACAATTTCAGTTAAAACAAACACTGTCCCAGAATGGGTATGAAATTTGATGGTGAACCACTTCCCTCTACCATCCCTTGTAATGAAAATCTTTAGATCAGCATCAACTCTCCTATTCTTGCTTGCCACCCCATGTCCACTCATAACGATGTTCCAATATTTCAATTCAAGTCAAATTCATTTTGTTGTGGAATACAAAAGTATTTAAATGCTAACTAAGTCGGCTGGGCAATCCTACTTTCATAGTGTTACTGCCTTGGAAAACCCAAGGAGGGGTTGCTATGAGTCGGGGCCGACTTGACGGCAAATAACAACAAACAACAAGTACAACTAACTATATGCAACTTTCTTCGTTTTGAATCTGCTGAAGTTACAAGAGCTCTGGTGGCGCAATGGTTAAAGGATTTGGCTGCTAATAAAAAGATCAGCAGTTCAAAACTACCAGCCACTTCATGAGAGAAAGTCTACTTCCATAAGGATTTATAGCCTTGGAAGCCCTTCGAGGGCACCTCTACCCTGTTCTATAGGGTTGCTATGAGTTGGAATCGACTTGATGGCAGTCCAACAAATAATACTTTCTAGATCCCCTAACTCCTGTCCTTCAATTGAAGATGTTATCTTCCTCTGTCATACAGAGATCCTAGAAGGAAAAGTCTGACGTACCCATCCTGCTTTGAACAGCACAGAGCCTTGCAAAGGGCTGGCTATTTATAAACATATGTAGAATGGGCAAAAGAAAAGCAATTCCAGAGATACCTGTCCCAATTTATTAAAATACCAGGAGGAGTCAATGCAGAGTTAAAGTTATATATTAAAAATACAAACACTAGGGTATGCATAACATTGTTCTTCTACTTTGGATGCACGGGGTGCCTGGTGGGTAAGGCTAGGCCTCATAAATCAGCGAGGCTGGTACGCCGCTCCTGTTCCATTCATTCCTACTAGGTGAGTGATGGTAGATGATGAATCTACCATCCAAGCTCCAGGTTCCTCAGCTGCAAAACTGTAGTGAGGATTAAATGAAACAATGAGTGCTAATACTTAGTACAGTGCCTGACCCTTGATAAGAACTCAATGAAATGGAAGCTCTAAACATCTTCCAGTACCACTCAGCACTGACAAACAGACCTTGGAAAGCAGATTCAACTGTTAAGAATGTAAAATTCATAACAGACACGTAGAAAAAGTGAGCTTTCATACTTCATACATGAATTTAGAGTAGATTTAGTCAAATGTTACATCAAAGTGTATGTGAACTGCTATATGGAAAGTGAATTTGCTCTGTAAATTTTCACTCAAATCACAATAATAACAAAAAAATCAACAAACAAACAAAAACACACTTATTTAGAAAAATACATCATGCACAGAATATCTCCTCTATAGATACAAAGGCTGTCTTAATTCTCAGAATAGGAGCACACACATATAAATTTAAAAAATCTGTAAAATCATTCTATGTTATCAATACAGTATTGTTTGCTAGTTTACAAGATTATAATAATGAAGGTGAATTTCTGTAAAGTCCAAATTATCATTTTTATAGTTTGTTACAATTTTTACTTGAATTAACTGATGATGTTCCTGTTGGACTTCTTTACTAGAAAAATTTATTGTATTTACAATGTATGTTTGACATGAAGAAAAATATCTGACAAATTAAAAATTACTCAGTTTTTCCCCCAAATATCATGCTATCAACTCGTAATTTTTAGCATGTCACATTAGAAAAGGGGGAAAAAAAATAAGGCTCAGAAGGAGAAGTAGCACTGTAAAAATATGTCGAATGTTTCTCTCTGATGAAAAATGAGACTCTTATTTTAGTGAATATGTTATTGCCTCGATGCTGGGGGAAAAGCAACCGTCATTAGAAAAACGAATTGCTCAGCTGTTTGTAAGCAAAAAGCTCTGGGGGAATTTCTCAGGACCCCAAAGGCAAAGCATTACAGGGTTATGAAAACATATGTTGCAGGTGTTTTAGGGGAGACAGGTGGGCAAACCTCCACCATGGAAGAGGAGTTAGTTTAATACGCTGTAACTGAAACGTGCTAACCTGGATGCATCCAAGTGCAGAGATGCCATGGCACGTGTGAACTGGAGCCGCAGAGCACAGACTCTCCCTAAAATAATTATCTTGTTAGTGCCAAGCAAACAGAATTTTTCCATTCTTGTAGTTTTATAGAAAACAAACACTGCCAATTACTTTTTTTCATTTTTAAACTAACGGTATTTTAAACCTGGAACAAAAAACAGCCTGCAATAGTGATAATTATCAAAAAAAAGAGATAAGGATGAAGCATTGTTGCCTTTATTTAAACAAATATTCCTAAGGAGACAGTTTGTTGTAATATCCCCTCTTTGGTTCACTAGGCAGCATTAGATTTATCATAATTCTCCTAAAGCCTAAGATATTTCTATATTAAAATGCTAATTTTGTCTTTTCTTTTGCCTGTAATTAAAGCTGGGGAAATTTGTGATCTGATATTCACTCGTTGCTAGAGGGGTCCACAAAGGTCTCACCATTTCTGTCTCTTATTGTCACATACTGCCCTCTTCATTAAAATTAGATACAGTAACACAGGGATCAAAAAGGCAGACATTATAGTCCTAAATGCTCACAAAATTCCTCTATAAAAAGATTTATATATATATATATATATACATATATATGTATATATATGTATATATATATGTATATGTATATATATATGTGTGTATTATGAAAAATGTATGTATGAAAGCAATAAGTGGCTTGTCTGGATATTGCTACCAGATCTAGACTTTTTTTTTTTTTTGGTCATTTACCCAAGAGTTGTTCTTCTTTTTTATATTACTTGTGATTGAGGAAAATACTCATTTACTGTATGTCTTTTATGTATAATAATATATTGAGTCTTGCTAACTTACTTATATATACATATATCTAAACCACTTTTCTTTCTTTTTTAAACCTATATCATGAATTTAATTTCAAATACTTAGTATAAAATAAACTTATAAAATTAGAGATTTGAAAAAATAAAACCTATTTCACTTTTCACAATATCACAAAATTAAAAATGTGTGGAATACTATTCATTCAAGTTAATATAGATCTTCACCCAAAAAAGAAAACATATCTTTGTAACTTGGTTTTCTTATTTCAACACCATGATTAAAATGACCTCTGGCTTATATATTAATAATTCCTAGGTATTTTGATAGGAAATATATTAATACACATTAATACTAGTTATTAAGAATCTTAAACTGACAGAAAAATTCAGATAATTTAAACCTATTTAATCTACAGAATAAGATTTAAAAGAAGAAAAGAACACTTAAAAGGCCTAAAGAGGAAAAAGTTAGGGGGGGAAAAAAAAGGAAACAAAAACATCGTTAATTGGGTAAAGATGCAGACAAAACCTCTGAACCCATGCCAGCCTCATTTTACATCCTGAATAAGCCCAATTCCCTAAAGTGACATCCCCATCTCTACCCTGGCAAGCTGAGATCTCAGATGGCAGAGAAGCATTTTAAACCACCTGTGCGTTATGCTCTGCTCTGACTTCACACAATAAATAGACACCAAAGAGAAATAAAATTTTTTCCTGTTTCTAATGTATTTACATTTTTGAATTTAGCACACAGGAAGATGCCAGCTTAACGTGGCCCCCAATTTGCTATTTATATATGTAGCAAGTATATACATTCTCTTTTTTACTAATACTGGGCCTCAATTTTTTTTTTAGATAGTTGGTTAGCTCTTTTTAGTACTATGAACACTTTATCCTTTTCCTTGACTGCCAACGTAGTGGGAAAAAGAAATGCCTCCCTCCAATGGTTTGAAGAAATTTGGAAACCCATTTGTCTGCTCCTAACAGATTTAAAGGAAACAATACTCATAGATCTCAGCAAAGATGCAACTGGGGAAAACAAATTTCAGAAACAAGTCTTTGATATAAAAATTATCAATGTAACTTTCTCTTTAAAATGTTTACATACTTAATAATATGATCATTAAAACAGAAGAAATTTTAAAATGCCTTTAGGGATTTGTGGACCCCCAAGGATAAGTCTATATGTCCCCTAAGGGACTGAGAACTCTGATTTAAGAAATTTTACCTCTGAACCTCCTTTCCCGATTTTCTTCCCTTCATTACCTGCTTTTATAATTGCCAAGGCAAAAATAGCTAAATTCCTGTACACTGAGGCTGGTGAAAGGAAATTTTACACACCTATACTTCTAATGCAATTCAGGGGGTAATTTAGATGATGAAACATCTTGGAATTAAAAATTTATTTACTGTATAAATCCACTCTTACTAAGGTCACTCACCTTTAAAGTATATCTTTTTTGGAGGGGGCATGATTTTTAGTACAACAGTGATATTTCAGTACTGAGTTTTGAAAGGAGGTATCAGAATGCAAATAAATTTTCCTGAATGAGCCCAATCTCTACTTAAGAAAAGGTGTCAGGTTACACCTCAGAGAAGAGTCTATGTAGATTGAATTGTGCCTTTCTATTTCATTCTATAGGAGACCTGGTAGCATAGTGCCTAAGGCACTTGACTGCTAACCAGAAGGCTGGCGGTTCAAACCCACCAGCCACTGCTCGGAAGGAAGGTTGGGCAATCTACTTCCGTAGTGATACCGCCTCTGAAACCCAAGGAGGGGTCACTATGAGTCGGGTCCAACTGGATGGCAAATAACAACAACAACATTTTATTCTATATTTGACGTGCCATCGTGAAAAAGAACACTGCTCTCAGATGTGAATGAATTTCTCAAAACAGAGGACAATGTGGTTAAATACAAACTTTAAAACTAAATCCCTTCAAACATTTAGTGGTAATGATTGGCACAACAACTGCAAACTGCCCACCAATATCCATGCTGTTGTTGTTGGGTATTGTCAAGTCATTTTTTGACTCACAGTGACCCCATGTGACAAAGTTGAACTGTCCCAATCTTGGTTGTAATCTCTATGGAAGCAGATCACAAGGTCTTTCTCCTTTGGAGCTGCTGGACAAGTGTGAACTGCCAACCTTTTGGTAAGCAGCAAAGTGCTTAACTGTTTGCACCAACACCAACCAAAAACACCAGACCCACTGCCATCGAGTAGGATCCAACTCATAGTGACCCCTCCTTGGCTTTCCGAGGTGGTTTCACTACGGGAGTAGATTGCCAAACCTTCCTTCTGAGGAGTGGCTGGTGGGTTTGAGCTGCCAGCCTTCTGGTTAGTAGTCAAATGCCTTATGCACTATGCCACCAGGGCTCCTTAATGTTTGTGCTAGGAGTTTGAGACAAAAGCCACAGTGTTCATCAAAAAGTAGAGTGGTCTGTGGCACATTCAGAGAACAAAAAAGAAACCCTAGCATAGAATACTTATCTATGTGGGCCCTGAAACCCAAGGAAGGGTCACTATGAATCAGAATCGACTAGACAGTAGTCAGTTTTTTTTTTTTTTTT
>NW_006921590.1:21088337-21134881 GCF_000298275.1 Orycteropus afer afer | reverse complement strand
GCTAATTTGACCACCCTGCCGGGCTCAAAAGGAGGCCTCCTAGAGGCAGAACTCTCTCTGACTGCTGGTTGAGGAAGACGTGCTGCTGAAAGAGACACATGCTGCTGGGAAAGAGATGCAAGAGACATGCATTGCTGAGTGAGACACCGAGGGACCAGCAGACTGTTGGCTGAGGGATGGTGAGCTGGGAGAGAGGCTGAGCATTTTTCCTGAACTCGAATTGTAGCCTGTGGTGCTTCCCTAATAAACCCCATAATCTGTGAGCTCTGTGTGGCCACTGCAGCGAATTATCGAACCCAGGAGAGATGTGGTGGGTGCTTTGGGAGGAACGGTTGGTCAAAGGGTTGGAGGGAGGCAGCATGTCTGGCCTGGCAGGAATAGGCCTTGGGTTACTGCTGGTAATCCTGTATTCCTCTTGTGAGATTAGAGGAGGTCAGAACATGTGGCCTCCCTGCCGTTTCTGCAACAGGTAAACATCTTTCTGGTATTCTTTGCTTTCCAAGCTCTTATCTAACATCAGCAATGACATCCCTTGTTCTGTATCTTCTTCTGAATCCTGCTAGAATTTCTGGTAATTCTCTACTGATGTACTGCTGCAATTGTATTTGAATTATTTTTAGCAAAATTATACTTACGTGTGATATTAATGATATTATTCGATAACTTCCATATTCCATTAGATCATCTTTCTTTGGAATAGGTGCAAATATCTATCTCTCCTGGTCAGTTGACCAGGTAGCTGTCTTCCAAATTTATTGGCATAGAAAAGTGCCTCCAGTAAGGCATCTGTTCATTGCAACACCTCAATGGATATTCCATACATTCCTGGAGCCTTGGTTTTCGCCAATTTCTTCAGTGCAGCTTTGACTTCTTCCTTCAATACCATAGGTTCTTGATCAAATGCCACCTCCTGAAATAGATGAATACTGACCAATTCTTTTTGGTACAGTGACTCTGTGTATTCCTTTGATCTTCTTTGGATGCTTCCTGCATCATTCAGTATTTTGTCTATAGAATCCTTTGATACTGCAACTCAAAGCTTGATTTTATTTTTTTCTTCAGCTCTTTCATCTTGAGAAATGCCAAAGTGTGTCCTTCCCTTTTGGCTTTCTATCTCCAGGTCTTTGGACATTTCATTTTAAAACTTTACTTTGTCTTCTCAATCTGCCTTTTGAAATCTTCTATTCTGGCCTTATACTTCATTTCTTCTATTTAGTTTAGCTACTCTGCATTCAAGGACAAGTTTCAGAGTCTCTTCTGACATCCATTTTGGTCTTTTCTTCCTTCTTGTCTTTTTAATGACCATTTACTTTCTTCATGTATGATGTTCTTGATGTCATCACACAACTCGTCTGGTCTTTAGTCACTGGTTATCAATGTGTCAAATCTATTCTTCAGATGGCTTCTAAATTCAGGTGGGATAGAATCAAGGTCATATTTTGGCTTTTGTGGATTTGTTTTAATTTTCCTCAGCTTCAACTTGAACTTGCAAAAGCAGTTGATAGTCTGTTGCACAGTCAGCTGCTGGCCTTGAAGGTACTGAGCTTCTCCATCTCCTCTACAGATATAGTTGATTTGATTCCTGTATACTTCATCTGATGTGCTCCACATGTATACCTGCTGTTTATGTTGCTGAAAAAAAGGTATTGGCAACAAATAAGTGATTGGTCTTGCAAAATTCTATCATGTCATCTCCAGCATCATTTCTATTGCAAAGGCCATATTTTCCAACTACTGATGATTCTTCTTTGGTTCCAACTTTTGCATTCTAATCACCAGTAATAATCACTATATTTTGATCATGTTTGGTCAATTTCAGGCTATAGAAGTTGGTAAAAATCTTCAATATATGCTGCCAAGCCAAGCCATGCCAATTCCACTGCTATGGGATAGATTCTGACTCATAGCGACCCCCATTGGGTTTCCAAGGTGGTAAATCTTTATAGAAATAGATTGCCCCATCTTCCTTCCACGAAGTGGCTGGTGGGACTGAACCTCCAATCGTCTGGTCAGCAGTGAAATGCCTTAGGCACTGCACCACTGCAGATCCTTTCAATCTATGTTATAAGTTCTCCAATCCTTTTTGTGCCAGAGACCACTCCACTTTCTGGTGAAGACTTTGGCCTGCTTCTCAGAATATCTTTAAATTCATAAAGTGAAATACAGAGGTTTTAAAAGAAACCTATTATATTGAAATACAATAATCTAAATATTGAACAAATTTGTAATATGTATGTGTTTTTATATTAATGCATTAAATAACAAGCTCCAGTGACTGATCTAATCGCTATCATAATAGTGATAGTGACTGACTAATCGCTATCATAATTTCAAACTAGTGATGAATGGAAATGGTATTTCAAACTATCTTAACTGACCATAGGTGCTCTGGTGGCACAGTGGTTAAAGCATTCAGCTACCAACCAAAAGGCTGGCAGTTTGTACCCATTACCTGCTCTGCATGAGAAAGATGAGGCAGTCTGCTTCCATAAAGATTTACAATCTTGGAGACCCTATAGGGGCAGTTCTACTCTGTCCTATACAGTTGCTATATATCAGAATTAACTCCATGGCAGTGGGTTTGGTTTTGGTTACAGATTGTAGTAGCATATGAATTATTTGTGACAGCTATCAGTGATAATGTCTCAAGTGCTGCTAATAATAGTATAGTTTGTTGCCTTCATCCATATTTGAAGGAAATACTAAATTCCAGTTAGGCCTTAGTGAAAATAAAGATGTCATCTTTCCTATCCAAGTTTTAAAACCCTCAAAATTTCATCCACAGACCATCTGGGGGTCTGTGGACCTTGGGTGGGTAAGCACCCTTTTCTTAGAAACCTGCAAGGGGACTGTGGATAAAAGCATTCCTCTTAGGAAGGTTCACTCTTAGGTGTTCCAACATGCAAAGTTATCAACCTTTTATTGTATGAATATGTACAGGGGTGATAGTAAAAATATAAAACAAAGGGTATACAGCATAGGGAGCTATCCATCAAAAGTGAATGCCTGCAGAGCACAGTTTGCCAGGCAATGACCCTCAGCTCCTAGATTTCTTTATGAACTGATAGAGACATTCTTTACCATTTTCACAACTAGTATGATATGACTGTCACACCAGCTGAAGCCATCCCTGAGCAGGTATAACATTTGGGGATAGTGTGTTTAGACGTGCAGGTTTTGCCCTGGATAGCATCCAGCATGCTGCCCAAATGAAAGCAGATGAGAAGTAAAGCTGGTGGGGATGGGGGTGATGATGATGAGGGAGTGCTCAGTTACAGAGCAGTGAGTTGTCT
This sequence comes from Orycteropus afer afer, assembly GCF_000298275.1. Lineage (NCBI taxonomy): Eukaryota > Metazoa > Chordata > Mammalia > Tubulidentata > Orycteropodidae > Orycteropus > Orycteropus afer. The sequence continues at coordinate 21,131,588 of NW_006921590.1, read as the reverse complement.
ATGCTGGGAAAGTCCACTTCTGTCTGAGTAGGCTTCTGTCATTGAGGGGCATCTGATGGCAGTCAAATTTTTAGAGGGATAAGGCATTTGGCTGCTAACCAGAAGATCCTTAGTTCAAACCTACCAGCTGTTTCGTGGAAGGAAGATGGGGCAATCTACTTCAGTAAAGATCTACAGCCTCAGAAACCCAGTGGGGGTCGCTATGAGTCGGAATCGACTCAATGGCAGTGAGTTTATTTCATAAGTGGGACTGCCCATCATCATTTTTTATTTTTCTCCTTGGAGATAGCTGAATTCTGCAGCCAGAAATGCCTCAGGAAAATTACTCTATCCTACGAGGCCATTTTCTAAAGAATCTAATCAGCCAGTTGGGGTTCAAGACTCTGTGGTTGGAACTCTGAAGGAATAAAAAGAGAATACATGCATAGTTCATAGCAATTCAAAAAGAAGGTTGAGATGGTCTTAAGTAATGATCCCATCTAGATGAAGAAGAATCCTTTTCCAGCTCTTATCATTCTATGTTGAAGTACCACAGTTCCTGCTGGATACTGTATTTAAAAGACCTTTGAGAAATCTGACTTATTAAGTGGTAGGGGGAAAAAGCAATATGCAGAATAGTAAAAAGGTATAATTTTTGTGTCAACATTTTAAAAAATTATCTTATTTTTTAACAGTTAATAGATGCATATGGTACAATATTTAACAGGTACAAAAACATGGACAGTGAAAGTGAATTCTCCTTTCTCTACATCTACCTTTCATTCATCCAATTCTCTCCCCCTTCCAGTAACCACTGTTATCTATTTCTTGCATATCTTCTCATAGATATCCTTGTTGTTATTCTTAGTTACAGTCCAGTTGGCTCCAGCTCATGCAAATCTACGTACAACAAAATGTAACACTGCATTGTCCTGTGCTGTTTTCACAATCTTGCTGATATAATCTAATCCATTTTTTTTTCTTTTGTTGAATATTTTATTCTGTTTTACGTAAAAGTTTACACAGCAAATTAGGCTCCCATCCAAAAATTTTTGTATAAATTTCTCCATGACACTGGTTACAATTTTTGCAATGTCTCAGTATGCTCATTACTTCAATTCTGTTTGTTGTGTTTCCATTTATCTAGCTTGTTCCTCCTTTGCCTTCTTATCTTAGCTTTTGGGTAAATTTTGACCTTTTGGTCTTATATAGTTGATTGCTTAAGGGACCACATTTCTCATGGGAGATACTGTTTATTTTATGAGTCAATCTGTTATTTGGCTGAAAAGAGAGCTCCAGGACTGGCTTTAGTTACAAGTTAAAGGGTATCTCAGGGCAATAGTTTCAGGGGTGCTTCTAGTCTCTATGAATCCAGTAAGTCTGGTCTTTTTTTTTTTTTTTTTTTCTTTTAGGAATTTTAGTTTTGTTCTACATTTTTCTTCCATTCTATCCAGACCTTCTATTGTGTCTCTGGTCAGATTGATTGGTAGTGTTAGTTGGGCACCATTTAGTTTTTCTGGTCTTAGGCGAGAAGAGGCTGTGGTTTATAAGGGCTATTAGTCCTATGGACTAGTTTTCTTCTTTGAATCTTTGGTTTCCTTCATTCTCTTTTGCTCTGGATGGGAAGAGACCAACAGTCATATCTTAGATGGCAGCTCACAAACTTCTAAGAATGTAGACAATACTCATCAAACTAGGCTGTAGAACATTCTCATTATATAAATATTTTTTTAAAAGAAATAACTTGCAGGTATTGAAAAGTTGATCCTAAAATTCATACGGAAATATAAGGAATCCAAAATAGCTAAAATAATCCAAAGAAGATATATGAATGTCTAATAAGCACATGAAAACATAGATAACACTGTTACTCGTTGTTGTTGTTGTTAGGTGCCGTCAAGTTGGACCAAACTCACAGTGACCCCTCCTTGGGTTTCCGAGGCAGTATCACCATGGAAGTAGATTACCCAACCTTCTTTCTGAGGAGTGGCTGGTGGGTTTGAACCGCCAGCCTTCTGGTTAGCAGTCAAACGTCTTAGGTACTACGTTACCAGAGCTCCTTTCCCTTAGCCATTAGGGAGATACAAATCAAAGCCACAATGAAATACAAGTTCATACCTATTAGAATGGCTATCTACTTCCGTAGTGATACTGCCTCGGAAACCCAAGGAGGGGTTGCTATGAGTTGGGTCCAACCCCACGGCACATAACTACAACAATAAAAGAATGGCTACACTAAAAAAGACAATATAACAAGTGTTGGAGAGGATGAACTTGAACTTTCATATCTTGCTGGTAGAAATGTAAGATGATGAATTAATTTTGGAAAACAGCTTAGCAGTTCATCAAAATGCTAAAGCAGAGCTACCCTATCATCCAGCAATGAAAACATATGTCTATAAAAAAACTTGCACAGGAAATGTTCATAGCAGCACTATCCATAATAGCCCAAAATGGAAATAATCCAAATGTTTATCATCTAAACAACAACAAAAAAGAAAACCAAACTCACTGCCATTGAGTCAGATCCAACACACAGTGACCCCTCCTTGTGTTTCTGAGGCAGTATCACTATGGAAGTAGATTGCCCAATCTTCTTTCTGAGGAGTGGCTGGTGGGTCTGAACTGCCGGCCTTCTGGTTAGCAGTCAAGTGCCGTAGGTACTATGCCACCAGAGCTACTGTTTATCAACTAGTAAACGGATAAGTAAAATGTAGTCTATCTATACAATGGAAATGCTCAGCAGTAAAAAGAACTGAAGTATTGATACATATTACAACATGGATGAACCTCAAAAACATTATGGTAAGGGAAGAAATCAGTCACAAAAGACCATATACTGTATGATCCCATTTACACAAAATGTTCAGCATAGAGGAGCCCTGGTGGTACAGTGGTTAAAAGTGCTTAGTGCTAACTGAAAAGCTTGTGGTTTGAACCCACGAGCCTCTCTGTGGGAGAAAGATATGGCAGTCTGCTTCTGTAAAGATTTACAGCCTTGGAAACCCATGGGAGTCACTATGAGTCAGAATCGACTCCATTGCAGTGACTCCCCCCCACCAATATGTACATTAAACATATCAATCTTCAAGAGGGTTTTTTGTTTTCAACGTCAGCTGAACATCTGTCCCTTGTCATTTCCACATTCATGAAATCACTCTTGGGCAATTATAGTTCTATCTTTTCATGGTTCCCCCATGCTCCTTCCCCTTGCCCCTACCATTTCTTTGATATTATTGTATCTCGTGATTTCCTTCCCAGCTCTCTTATCTCCCCAACTGGAGACCTCCTATATCCCCTCAACTATAATTAATATCTGTATTTCAAGACTCTGAAATCTGTATTTCACCTGCTTCTAGTTGCCTTCTGGACATCCCTACCAGAATATTTACAATATCTTCAAAAATTAAACCATTATCTAACCTCTTCTCATAAACAGCCAACTCCTACAAACTTGTTCTTCTTCACATTTCCCATCAACTCAGTCAATGTGTTGAAAACCTGAGAAATGCAATTAATTGTTTCATCATCCACAGCTAATTATCCATCAAGCCTGTTGATATTCCTTTTTAAATGTTCCTTGATTGTCTGCATTTTGTTTTCAAGAAACTTACAGTTGAATTGTATATATACACACACCACACACACACACACACACACACACATATATATGAATAAAGATAAAAGGAAAGGAGGAAATACGGGAGAGAAAAGTGGCAAGGAAAGAAAAAAGAATAGTCATACTATCTATATTCCACTGTTTGTTTTCCAAAGCAAAAGGGAGGGTTGGTAGTAAATGATAGTTTTACTAATAAATACACACATACACTAAATCCTAGCATGAAGTACTTTAGGGCACAAACTATGTTACTTCTGTGATAAAGAAATACCTCCTCCTTTGTTTAATAAGAGGTCTATTTCTTTTGAAAGAATAATTCTGAAATTTTCGTGTTTGTTCAATGCTATTTCAAATACTGTTTCCTACATAGTTCGTTAGTCTCTAGAATTGAAATGCAAGGACATTCCAATAAGAGAGTTTAAATAAAGTGTTATCAATTAAATACATTAAGTAGTTGATCTCGAATTAATAGCTGGCATTCTAATCAGCAGGTCCTCTTGTAAGTGGAATATATAATAGATACATTTAATCAGAACCTTTACGAGAAAATCTGGCTGGATTTCTCCAAACACTGGCTAGAAAAATGAGGGTAAAAGGTTTATCTTTTTCCTGCGTTTATGAAAACAGTTCTCAATTATTCCTGTAATTTTCCAGCCTTCAAATTTTCCTACTTGCTGTTTCTTGAAGATAACTCAACCAATTTAAGTATCATACAATGTCCACTTTAAGTGAAATAAACTTGAAATGCTCTCTGCTTTTATTGTTGTTATCATAGAAAGAGAGAGAGAGTGGAATGATGAAAAAGGCACTTATTGCCTTACCATAGGAACCTTAAGAAAAGTCCAAAAAGAATCAAATAGCTAACCCCCTACTTCTAACACGATGATGGTCAGACCCAGGGCTGACAATTTTGTGAAACATCTTATAGCTCTCAACTTCATCAATTCATATCTCTTCAACACATTCTCAGTAAACACTATAGAAGATAAACTTGAAAGGGCTGTCAAAAATGCTAAGAATGGCAGTGTGTGAGAAAGCCTGAAACTGAACTCTTGATTTACTGGAGCAACCATGCAATAAAGATGTTACAGCGTCAGCAGCCCTAAAGGGTGGGTGGAGAGAGGAACAATTATTTCCAATTTGCCTCTTTTAGCAATCAATTTTACTAATGCCTAGGAGTAATTCTGAGGTACTTCCAATGAGTATGGAGAGTCAAACTGTAAAATTAATACAAAGTGCATCTGAGCAAAGGTGTGCAAAGCCTTCCTTAAGAGATTGGATGGTTCCTAGGTTAGTGAGACCTGGCTGTATTTCTTGTATGTTTAATACACATCTAAAGAAAGGAGATGGAAGCAAGTCTGCTACAGAACGAGAGAAAAGTACAGTCAAAGAAGCACACATGGGCAAAGCCAGTGGCAGAGAGAGCGTGAATAAATGGTTAACAGCCCCACAGTAACACCACCTTTACTGTGTACTTTCCAGCCCCACAGTAACACCACCTTTATTACGAAGTGAGTAGGTCAGGCTCTCAAAACCTGGTTTCACTACATATGCCTTTCCATCTCCACGCATCTGACAGCAGGCACTCCAAGGAGCTTTGTGATTCTGATTGGGTTTTCTACACAGGCCTATACTATGCTGGTCGTTTAGAGTTAAATAACTTGGTTTTTCCTCACTGTACATCTGTAATCAATCTGATAATTGTGATCTCCCATGTAGATCTGCCTGCAGGAAATGAATGAGGTGGTCATGGGGGTAGTGTCTGTTCTAGGATTCATAGCAGATTAAGAATGGGACTTATTACGGCTTTACTGGGAGTTCAATATTGGGAGTCTTTCTGAGAGATGGCTTTTTTTTTTTTTTTTTTAAAGCACTGACAAAATCAGGTTTCTCAGGGTGTGAGACTGAAGGTCAGACCTAGACAGATGTAAGTTCTCCAAACCTCATGCTTTCCAGTATGATGGGAGCCTTTTCGCTTAGAGAGAGCCTCCTCAATGAGCCTTAGGAGGTAAGGGAATAAGAAGCATTTCTGTTTTTAAGAGAGCCACTGGCTGCTTACCAAACTTGCTTCCTTTTTTTCCTGGTCACACAACTCAACGACGTTTTCTAATGTCTTATGTGGTTAAGTGTAAGCATGAGACTGAGCTCTACTTAATGGGATATGAGTGAAAGTGATGCATGCCACTTCTATGCTAGTGATGCACACTCCTCTATGCTATTTTCTTATCCTCTCGTTGTTGTTGTTATGTGCCGTCGAGTCAGACCCAACTTATAGAGACCCCTCCTTGGGTTTCCGAGGCAGTATCACTGTGGAAGTAGATTGCCCAACCTTCCTTCCAAGGAGTAGCTAGTGGGTTTGAACTGCCAGCCTTCTGGTTAGCAGTCAAGTGCCTTAGGTACTAGGCTACCAGTACCTCTTGGGGATGTCAATATGCAGGTGACCCTGGGAGATGAAAGTTGAAAATGGTAGCTGTCAGAAGCCTGAAATATTGTGTGAGGCACAGACATCCCCTAGCCTATCTTAAAATGGATTGTTACAGGAGAGAAAATTAAGTACCCACTGTGTGAAGCCATGAAAACATAGCAGTTCCTATGTTACACCAGCTGATCTAGCTTATCTAATACAACTACAACAAACAGAATAATCACTGTAGTAGACACACACATTTTAATCTCAAGAAGAAAAGCTATCCAACATGACTTTCTTCTCTCAACTACTTGTTTTCATTCTCTCTCTCCCTCTCCCTCCCTTTTTCAAGTTCACACTATCACTTTTAACCCTTTGAACTGGATTTCTTGACTAGTTCTCTCTGGTTTTCTGTTTTATTTCCTTTTTCTTATTGTCTCCCACCTGGGTGGCAGCCCTTATAACTACATGGTTAAGGAAAAAATTCAAAGTTCAGTTTCACTGTAGAATGTTGTTGTTATGTTGTTATTTGCCGTCGAGTCACCCCCGACTCATAGCGACCCCTCCTTGGGTTTCTGAGGCAGTATCACTACGGAAGTAGGATTGCCCAACCTTCCTTCCTCATAGTAACTATTATTATTTTTTATTTGTTTCCTCTATCAATGTCACTGAGTATTACTCTTTAGGAAGCTGGAGTCAGCAAATTAATAAACAAACAGACCCACTTCAATCTCAGTATTTACAGACTATGAGTAAATGTGAAATCAGAAGTAAACAACTATCCTTGGAAGGGTAATCATGTTAAAGTGAAGTCTTCTCTGTCACTGCACAAGACCAAAGAACTTGTATTAATTCTGTGTTGGCCATTCAGGAGCTGGAGGAAGTACTGAGTGTGGGAGTGCTTGACAAAGTTCTAGATTAGGAGTCTGCCAGGAAGACAAACCAAGGAAAATGTGGTAGACAGATGGCTCCAGTCTCAGAGCAAGAGCTTGGAGGACTGGTCTTGGTCTGCTACTGAATTCTGATAACTTTGGGTAAGTCACCCTGCCCTCCTCAGGCCTTAGAAGGAAAAAGAGATTATAATTATATAACCTCAAGAGTCTTGACCAGCTTTAAAAAATTTTACAACATAACCCATTAATCTATGGCTCACCAAGATTTCTGACATGGGTGCCATGTCTATTAAACGGGGAAAGAACAGGCTCTTTAACAAATGGTGTTAAGACATTGGACATACACATGCAAAAGAATGACATGGAACCCATACTTCATGTCACACAAGAAAATTAACTCAGAGTAGATTAATAACCTAAATATAAGAATAACACCAAAAAACTCCTATTAGACGAAAATATAGGAGAATAAAACTTCAAGAAGTTGTTTTTGGCAACCTGTTTTGAGATAATATTTAGATATGATACCAAAGGCATAAGCAACAAAAAAGACACAATAGATCAACTGAACTTCAAAATTAAAATTTAAAAATGTGAGAAAATATTTGGGAACCATATATATGATAAGATTTTAATATCTAGACTATATAAAGAACTCTTACTACTCCACAGCAAAAAGACAATCCAATTAAAAAATAGGCAAAGGACTTAAATAGCCATTTCTCCAAAGAAGAAAATGGCCAATATGCACATGAAAAGATGCTGAATGTCATTAGTAATTAGAAAAATGGACATTAAAATCACCATGAGGTACCACTTTACACCTACTAGGATGGTTAATAGCAGAAAAATGGAAAATAACAAAAGTTGTTGAGAATGTGGAGAAATTAGAACTCTCATGCATGGTTGGTGGGAATGTAAAATGATGTAGCCACTGTTGAAAAGAGTTTGGTAGTTCTCAAAAAGTTAGACAGAGTTACCTACCACATGATCAGCAGTTCCACTCCTAGGTATAAAACTAAATAACTCAAACAAGATTCTTGCACCCAAATGTTCACTGCAGCATTATTGATAATAGCAACAACAGATGAACAGAAAAACAAAAGGTAGTATGCACATACAAAGGAATATTACTCAGTTATAAAGAGAAATGAAGTTCTGGGACATGTCACAGTATGGATGAACTGTGAAAACATTATGCTAAGTGACATAGACACAAGGACAAATATTATATGATTCTACTTATAGGTAAATATCTAGAACAGGCAAATACACAGAGACAGAAAGTAGATGAGTGGTTACCTGGGAAGATGCGGCAAGGGAAAACAGAGTTATCACCTGCTGGTACTGAGCTTCTGTTCAGGGTGACAAAAAACTTGAGAAATAGATGGTAGTGATAATTGCGTAACATAGTGGATGTTACTAATGCCACTGAATTTTACACTTTAAAATGGTTAAAATGACAAAACTTTTGTTATATATATTTTACCAAAATGAAATTATAAAGAAATTATAAAACATTATATTTCTATAACTGACTATTTTAAAGAGACATTTTTTAAACATCAGGAACATCTAGAAAAAATGCACAATGAACCCAAGTTACAAGAACACAGCACAGGAATGGGATGGAACAGATAACACTTCTCAGTGAAACTCAAGGGTCCAGAAGATACTTAAGTGTCAGTTTTACTGAAGGAGTTTGGGAGACCTCCCTTATTTAGAAGGATAAGGGCATTTCCAAGTGTCTGCTGCTAATGGATGGCTCCAGAAGGACTCAGTATATCACAGGTTGTTAATGAGTGTTCCTTCAATCCTGATGCCACATTCTTCACACATCTACCTCTCAAAGAATTGGCCAGTGAAAACCTTATGAATAGCAGTGAAACACTGTCTGACATGTTACTGGAAAACTGCCCTTAATTATGTTGAGGAATTTCCCTACTTTGGTCACGTTGTAAGAAGGGACCATTTCCTGGAGAAGGCTATCATGTATGGTGAAGTAGAGGATCAATGAAAAAGGGGAAGACCCTCAATGAGATTTCTAGCCACCCAGAAGTGGCTGCAATGATGGGCTCGGGTATTGCAGGGATTGTGGGGCTGGCATACGACCAGGCAATGTTTTGTTCTGTTGTACATAGGGTCACTATGAATTGGAGATGACTCAATGGCACCTAACAACAACAAAAACAATTAAGGGCATATACACAAAGCCAGCAGCCAACATTTTTATCAATGAAGAGAGACTGAAGGTATTGTCCTGGCAAGCAGAAACCAGATAAGGATGCACTCTATCATTACTCCAATGCAACATTGTATTGGAAGTCCTAGCCAAGACAATAAGGCAAGAAAGGGAAATAAAAGGCATACAAACTGGCAAAGAAGTAAAGCTATCTCTATTACAGATGACATGATCCTATACATAGAAAAACCAAGAGATTCAGCAAGAAAACTGCTAGATCTAACTGAAAGATTCAGCAAAGTGGCAGGATACAAGAGCAACGTACAAAAATCAGCTGGACTCCTCTCCATCAACAAAGAGACCTCTTAAAAGAAACTAAGGAAAACGACATTATTTACAATAGCTGCCAAAAATAGCAAAATAATTAAGAATAAATCTCACCAGGGACACAAAAGATCTATACAAAGAAAGCTACATAACACTACTACAAGAAATTATGGGACCTACATAAATGGAAGAACATACCATACTTATGGATAGGAAGACTGAATATTGTGAAAATGTCAATCCTATCCAAAGCAATCTATAGATTTTATGCAATCTTGATTCAGATTCCATAAATATTCTTTAAGGGCATAGGAAAACCAATCATTAATTTTACATGGAAATGAAACGTAGATCAGATAAACAAAGCATTAATGAAGAAGAGCAAAGTAGGAAGGCTCATGCTCCATGATCTCAAAATCTACTATCAGCCATAGTAGCAAAAACAGCCTGGTATTGGTACAATGATAGATACACATACCAGTTGAAAATAATAGAGAACCCAGAAATAGACCCATCCTCCCATTAATAGCTGATCTTTGACAAAAGGCTGAAACCCATCAAACGGAGAGGGATAGTCTCTTTAACAAATGGTGCTGGAAAATTGGATTTCTACTGGCAGAAACATGAAACAAGATCCATACCTCACATATGATATACAAAAACTAACCCAAGGTGGATCAAAGACCTAAATGTAGAACATAAAACTGTAAAGATCATCAAAGAAAAAATAGGGGCAAACTTGGTAGCCCTAATTTATGCCAAAAATAGACTAATGGCAAACATAACCAAAAATGCACAAACCACAGAAGATAACTAGATGACTGAAACCTTTTAAAAATTAAATTCTTATGTTCATCAAAAGACTTTTCCAAAAGAGTAAAAAGGCAATCTTTAGATCAGGAAATTTGTCAAGGCCATATTTGACAAGGAACTTACCTTTAAATATTTATAGAAAACTTCAACAGTTCAACATCTAAAATACAAACAATCCAATTAAAAATGGGCAAAGAACATGAAGAGACCTATCACCAAAGAAGATATGCAGACAACCAACAAACTCATGAACAAATGCTCATGATCATTAGCCAATAGATAGATGCAAATCAAACAACAATAAGATATCATCTCACCCCAGCAACACTTGCAAAGTTCAACAAGATAGCAAACAACAAATGCTGGTTGGGGTGTGGAGAGATTGGAACATTATTATGCTGCTGCTGGGATTGTAAAATGGTGCAACCACTGTAGAAATGGTATAGCACTTCCATAAAAAGTGGAAATAGAATTACCATTTAATCCAGCAGCGCCCCCTACTCAGTATATCCTAAAGAAGCGAGAGCTGGGACATGAATAGATACATACATACTCATGTTCATCACAGCACGATTCACAATGGCAAAGAGATGGAAACAACCAAAATGACCATCAACAGAACAAACCATGGTATATACCCACAATGGAATACCATCCAACATTAAAGAATGATGAAGAAACTGCAGAACACCTCATAATGTGGATGAAATAAGTCAATCACAGAGGGACAAATATTGTATACTCATTATATTCACTATAAGGAGCTCTGGTAGCACGGTGCTTAAGGCATTTGACTGTTAACTGGAAGGTTGGTGGTTCAAACTCACCAGCTGCTCTGAAGAAGGAAGATGGATCATCTACTTCCATAAAAATTTATCACCTTGGAAACCCAAAAGGGGTCGTTATGAGTCAGAATGAACTCGATGGCAGTGCATCTGATTTTTTTTTTTTTTTTTTTTGTATACTCACTACAGTAAAAAGTCAAGGAAAGGTTTACACACAGCGGAAAAAAAAGAAGATTGATGGTTACCAGGGATAGGAGAGGAGGGGAGGGAATACTGCTAGCTAGGTAAGGGACACATTGATGTGGGTGAAGAAAAAGGCAATGTACCATAAACTGGTAACCAGAACAATATCACTAAGGAAAAGAAACACAGGGAGAGATGCACAAGTACAGACAACAAAGGTAAACACTACCACATACACAATACTGCATTATCAGTAATGTTGTTGTTGTTGTTATGTGCTGTGAATCAGACCCGACTCATAGTGACCCCTCCTTGGGTTTCCAAGGCAGTAGATTGCTCCATCTTCCTTCCGAGGAGTGGCTGGTGGGTTTGAACTGCCAGCTTTCTGGTTAGCAGTCAAGTGCCTTAGCCACTATGCTACCAGAGCTCCCATATTATTAGTAGTATCAAACATTAAGTTATGAGTGGATACATAGGTAAACAGGCAAGGTGATCAGGTAAGGCTAGGTGAACAGGACTATATACATGACCATAGGTTTGGCAGATGATATCTCTACATATGTCCTTGTATGTGCTATAAAAATGTTCATATATCCAACAGGGTTAAAAAGGGGCAAAGATGTAACTTCTTAGCCACAACTAAACACCTTGAGGGAGTGAGTTGCCGGGCCTGAGGACTCAGGACCATAGTCATAGGGGACTCAAGCTCAACTGGCATAACATAGTACACAAAAATCATTGTCCTACATCTTACTTTGATGAGTAGAAACTGGGGTTTTTAAAGCTTGGAAATGACCATCTAACTAATGGTCTCTCTTCATTTGGAGCAAAGAAGAGTGAACAAAATCAAAGACACATGGAAATAATTAGCCCAGTGGACCATGGGAACCACAGCCTCCACGACCCTGAAACCAGAAGAACCCAGTGGTGCCTGGCTACCACTGCCAACTACTCAGAAAGGGATAAAAATTGGAGATCCGGAATAAGAGTGGGAGAAAATGTGGACTAAAACTCAAAATAATGAAAAGACCAGGTTTACTGGTCTGACATAGAGTGGTAAAACCCCTGAGACCATGGCCCTTAGTTACCCTCTGGCCTGGAATTGAACTCAATTCTCATGGATCAACTTTCAGCCAAACAACAGACAGGTGTATGAGATAAGCAATTATACTAGAGAAGAAATGCACACTTTAGAACAACAAACCCTAAGAGATCAAAATGGCAGCATTTGCACAAGGATACAGCTCAGAAGGCTAGAACATATAGGAAATCAAGACACAGAAGAAAGGTAAACCACAGGGATGAAGTGGGAAGAGAGCTGTTAAAATGTGGGGACTGAGATCAATGTCACAAAACAAAATGCGTATGAACTGTTAAATGGAAAACAAAATTGCTCTGTAAACTTTCACCAAATCACAATAAAAATTTTAAAATAAACAAAATATACAGGAAACACAACTACATCTTCTTACTACTGTATACTTATTAAATAACCTTTTCCATGTCTAAATAAATGAAATGCCACCATTGCCTTGAAGAGACAGCTTAACACATCTTTCTCCCAAAGAGCAGCTGGTTGGTTTGAACTACTGACCAGCAGCCAAATGCTTAACCACTGTGCCACCAGGGCTCCTATTATGTAATAAATTATACTATAACATGTTCTATTGTCGAACCAACCTTGCATAACTGGAATAAAGCCAACTTATTGTTGTTGTTAGGTGCTGTCAAGTTGGTTCCAACTCACAGAGACCCCATGTACAACACAACAAAACAATGCCTGGTTCTGCGCAGTCCTCAGCGTCTTTGCTATGCTTGAGCCCATTGTTGCAGCCATGGTGTTAATCTATTTTGTCGAGGGTCTTCCTCACTTTTGCTGACCCATTACTTTATCAAGCATGACGTCCTTCTTCAGGGACTCGACTCTTCTGATAACATGACTAAAGCACGTGAGATGAAGTCTGGCCATTTTCACTTCTAAGGAGCACTCCAGTTGTACTTCTTCTAAGACAGATTTGTCTGTCTTCTGGCAGTCCACAGTTTTTCACTACTCTTTGCAAACATCACAATTTAAAAGCATCAATTCTTCTTCAGTCTTCCTTATTCATTGTCCAGCTTTCACAAGTATATAAGCTAGTGAAAATACCATGGATTGGGTCAGGTGCACCTTAGTTTTCAAAGTGACGTCTTTGCTCTTTAACACTTCAAAGAGGTCTTTTTCAGCGGAGTTTTCAAATGCAATACACCATTTGATTTCTTGATGGCAGATTCCATGGGCATTGATAAGAGTCCAAGTCAAAAGAAATTCCTGACACCTTCAATTTTTCTCTATTTGTTGTTTGTGGGTCCAGTTGTGAGGATTTTTGTTTTCTTTATGTTGAGGTGTAATCCATACAGAAGGCTGTGTAGTCTTTGATCTTCATAATTAAGTTCTTCAAGTCATCTTCATTTTCAGAAAATAAAGTTGTGTCACCTGCATATAAAGAGTCGTAAATGAGTCTGCCTCCAATTCTGACGCTCAACTCTTTTTCATATATCCAGCTTCTAGGATTATTTGCTCAGTATACAGATTGAGTAAGTATGGTGAAAGGATACACCCGATACACACCTTTCCTGATTTTAAACCATGCAGTGTTCCCTTGTTCTGTTTCCACCATTGCCTCTTGGTCTGCGTATAGGTTCCTCATGAGCACAATTTAGTGTTGTGGAATTCCCATTATTTTCAATGCTATCTATAATTTGTTATTATTTACACAGTTGAATGCCTTTGCATAGTCAGGAAAACACCTTTCTGGTATTCTTTGCTTTCAGCCAAGATCCACCTGATATCAGCAATGATATCCCACATTCCATGTCTTCTTTTGAATCCAGCTTGAATTTTTGGCAGTTCCTTGGCAATATACTGCTGCAACCAGTTTTGAATTATCTTCAGCAAAATTGTATTTGTATGTGATAGTAATGATTCTGTTTGATAATTCCAATATTCTATTGGATCATTTTTCTTTGGAATGGGCACAAATATGAATCTCTTCCAGTTAGTTGGGCAGGTAGCTGTCTTCCAAACTTGTCCTTGCAGATTTCTTAGGATAGACAAGTGAGTGTCCCTAGCACTGCATTCATTTGTTGAAACATCTCAATGGGTAGTTCATCAATTCCTGGAGCCTGGTTTTTCACCAATTCCTTCAGAGCAGCCTGGACTTCTTCCTTCATTCCATGATTTCTTGATCATATAGTACCTCCTGAAATGGCTGAACATCAACCACCTCTTTTTGGTACAGGGACTTTGTGTATTCCTTCCATCTTTTGATGCTTCCTTTATCATTCAATATTTTGCTTATCTCTCACTCACTGCCATCGAGTTGGATCCAACTCATAGCAACCCCTCCTTGGGTTTCCAAGGCAGGATCATTACGGAAGTAGATCACCCCAACCTTCCTTCCAAGGAGTGGCTGGTGGGTTTGAATCGTCACGCTTCTGGTTAGCAGTCAAATGACTTAGGCACTATGCCACCTACAATATTGCAACTCAAGGCTTGAATTTTTTCTTCAGTTCTTTCAGATTGAGAGATGCTGGGCATGTCCTTCCCTTTAGATTTTCTAAATCCAGGTTTTTGCACATTTCATTATAATACTTTGTCTTCTTGAGCTGCCCTTTGAAACCTTCTGTTCAGCTCTTTTATTTCACCATTTTTTTTCCATTTGCTTTAGCTACTCTCCATTCAAGAGCAGCTTTAGAGTCTCTTCTGACATCTATTTCGGTCTTTTCTTCCTTTCCTGTCTTTTCAATGAACTTTTGCTTTTTGTGTATGATGTCCTTGATGTCATCCCACAACTTCTCTGGTTTCTGTCAGTTGTGCTAAATGCATCAAATTTATTCTTCAGATGGTCTTTAAATTAAGAAGCAATATAATCAAGGTCATATTTTGGCTTTTGTGGAGTTATTTTAATTTTCTTCAGCTTCAACTTGACCTTGCATATAAGCAACTGATGGTTTCTTCCACAATTGTCCCCTAGCTGTTCTGACTAATGATACTGAGTTTCTCCATCATCTCTTTCCACAGATATAGTCATTTTGATTCCTGTGTATTCCATCCTTTGAGGTCCACATGTACAGTCACCATTTATATTGTTGGAGAAAAGTATTTGAATAGGTTATTAGTCTTCCAAAATTCTGTCATGTGATCTCCAGTGACATTTCTATCACCAATGCCATATTTTCCAACTACTGATGTTTCTTCTTTGATCCCAACTTTTGCATTTCAATCACCAATGATCATCAGGGCATCCTGATTGCACATCTGGTCAATTTCAGACTGCAGAAGTTTGTAAAAATCTTCAATTTCTTTAGTGGTCAGTGTGTAAATTTGAATAACAGTTTTATTAACTGGTCTTCCTTGTCGGCCTATGGGCATTATCTTATCATTGACAGTATTGTATGCTGTAGGATAGATCCTGAAATGTTCTTTTTGATGATGAATGTGATGCCATTCCTCATTAATTTTTCATTGATGGCATGGTAGACCATGTTGTTGTTATGTGCCGTCGAGTCAGACCTGACTCATAGTGACCCCTCCTTGGGTTTGCGAGGTGGTATCACTACAGAAGTAGATTGCCCAACCTTCCTTCCGAGGAGTGGCTGGTGATTGTTCAAATCAAAATGGCCAATACCAGTCCATTTCAGCTCACTAATGCCTAAGATATCGATCTTTATGTGTTCTATTTCATTTATGTACATTGTTGTTGTTGTTGTTGTTGTATGCTGTCGAGTCGGCCCTGACTCAGAGCGACCCCTCCTTGGGTTTCCAAGGCAGTATCACTACGGAAGTAGGATTGCCCAACCTTCCTTCCGAGGAGTGGCTGGTGGGTTTGAACCGCCAGCCTTCTGGTGAGCAGTCAAGTGCCTTAGGCACTATGCTACCAGAGCTCCTATGTACATTAGTAACAGACAACTATTGACTTAACAAGAGTTCCATAGTTCTTAACATCTCTTTAGTACTGTAAATATTTAATCATTTAAGATAATATAACCCATAAATCCACTTACGTGATCGCATGGAAATGGCAGTAAGGCACAAGGTACTGAAAGCACAGGGAGAAGTGAGGGGGCCACTGCCAATCCCTTTGTGTGTGTAGTCCCTCTGTTACCTTAGTTGACTCCTAGGGGATATGTGACTGGTTCACCCATGGTCCATGTGAAGGCAGCAGGGTTAATCTGTATACTAAATAGTAAACATTGGCTTTTCCTTTTTCAGGAAAAGTGCTATAAGCAGCAATCTCGTTATTTTCTTCCCGCTGGATCATCTTGTGTAATCACTGTGGATGCAAGTACCCCACTTTGGAGACCACTGGCTTAGAGTTTAGGTTTCTGTATTTAGGTGTTTGGCTTTTCAGCTTGTGTAACTCTCCCCCTCCCCCCATCTAGTGTCTGTTTCTTAAAGTGTTTCCTATGGCTCACCAATTCTGGAACAGTTACAGATACATATTTCTGGGTCTCATCAAAGATCTTGGGGAGAAAGATGTGGTAATCTGCTTCCATTAGGATTATAGCCTTGGAAACAGTTCTAATTGGGGCAATAACTGTCCTAGAGGGTTGCTATGAGTTGGAATAGACTGGACAGCAGTGGGTTTGGTTTTGATTTTTGATCACAGGTCTCTTCCCATTTGGCTCTCTGGGGCTTTGTCTGGCAATCTGCATTTTTCACAAGTTCCCCCAGGTGCTTCTTTGGCATACCACAGTTCAAGATCCACTGAGTTAGCTTCAAGCTCCCTGAAGAGAGGACTGTGTCTCTCTAATTCACTGTATTTCCAAGCAATAACTGGTACACAGGAGGCAATAAACTGTTAAACCGAATTGCAATGGACAACATATTTTTTCTTCAGGCAAAGAACTAGAAGGTTTGATTGGGGTAATTAGTTACTGCTCATTCATTCATTCATTTATTCACTTACTCACTGTTGTAGGTATTTTAAAATGTGAGTAATTTAAACAGACACAAATCACTACCATCATGGAGTTAATAAATCTTTGGGGGAAGACAGACAATAAAAAACAAAACAAAACAAAAAACCTCATAATAATTAAATAAATAGTCTACTATGAGAGTAGGTAATATGTGATATGAAAAATCAAAAACAAAAATAATGGTGTTAAGAGTGGTGGGGTAGAAGAAGATGAAGGGGAATGAGCTGCATGGGCAATTAAAATCTGAGTGAAGAATTAAAGGAGGTAAGGGGAATCAGTCAAATAAATACTGTATCCCTACCACTTCCCACAAATCATATTAATTTCACCTTAAACCTTTTAACTAAGACTTCTGAGAGATTTCAAATGCTATTGATTCATAGCAAGAGTTCAGAAAAATTTGTCTGAATGAATAAAAAGAGAATCTTGTGGGAAAACAATGTAGAGAAAAGAAACAATAAAGTTCTCCTTCAAAACCAGGGAAAACAACCAAGTAAGGAACTATTTCAAATCCTATTGACATACTTGGAAAATACCAATAGCAGGACATGAGGACCATGGTCCCACATCAAACAGCAGAGCAGAGCCCTATTCCACAGGGCTTGAGTGGCCTCTGCTTAGAGAAGATTTGGTGGCTCCAAGTTCATCTGACTAGACTGGCCACTGATGAAGTATAAAGAAAATCGTGCAGTATGGAAAACTAACTTATAATAATCTTAAAAAAAATTGAGTTGGATAAAATAAACTTCGAAGTTATTCCTGATGAAATATTTTGCTTTTTTCTTTAACAGATTTAAGTTTCTATCTGAAGTATTTCAATAAAGCAAAGTTAATTGATTATGGTTCTGCAGTTTTACTAATTGAAGTACTGAATTTTCTTTGCATAAAACCAATCTATTTAACATTTTTATTTAACAATGTCTACTGAGCTAATATAATTAAGGGACACATAAAATATTAAATGTGGCCATAACTATATATTAAATAAACTTTTTCCTAACATTGCTATTTTTTTCAGTTTATAATCTTTTTGTCATATCTTGTCATTGGTTATTGTCAATTTCTTTAAATTATAATAAAATGACAAAGAAACAATTCAAAGTGGAGTCTTCTTTTTGAACAAGCTCCTTTATATATAACTAACTGCCCTCCTAAGACAATCCCCCAAGCCAAGAAACAAAACAAAAAAAAACCCAAACCCCAAACCCATTGCCATACAGATGATTCTGACTCCTAACAACCCTATAGGACAGGGTAGAACTGGCCCATAGGGTTTCTAAGGCTGTAATCTTTATGGAAGTAGAATGCAACATCTTTCTCCTGTGGAGCAATTGGTGGGCAATTGGTGGGTTCAGACTGCTGGCCTTTTGGTGAGCAGCCAAGTGCTTAACCACTGCACCACCAGGGCTCCTTCACCACTTTATATACAATAAAGAAAATAAGTGATTAGCTAGATTGCCACAGCATTTAGACCTGGAAATGGGTTTTAGAGATTACAGGATAATTAAGGCTTCACTAACCCACCAGCCACTCCTCGGAAGGGCGGTTGGGCAATCCTACTTCTGTAGTGATACTGCCTCAGACCCCAAGGAGGGGTCGCTATGAGTCGGGGGCGACTCGATGGCAAATAACAACAACAACAATCAAAAGCAAAGAGCCTGAAGTAAAGGCAGCAAAAGGTTACATGATTTCCCTGAGGGTAAAATGGTTAGTCAGTGGTGAAGCATGGCTGCTATTTCAATTCCTTGACCTGTTTATAGGTACTTTTACCTGTGGGGCCTCATAGTAACTTTCTGGACACACATATACAGGATTCATATATATCTATTTATCTATCTTTTTTTTACTGTGATTTAGGTAAAAGTTTACAGAGCAAATTCATTTTCCATATAGCAGTTCATACACATTTTATTTCATGACACTGACTGCAATTCCTCACAATGTGACAGTTCTCTTCCCACTTCCTCCCTATAGTTACCTCTTCCCTGTGTCCTTCCCTCCCATACACCCCCCCCCCCACAGCTGTCCCCTTGCCCTTCGGTTTTCCCAGGATTGATCACCCTAAGGGGTGTATCTACCTCATGTAAATGTTTACCCCTTATGCCTGTCTATTGTTTGGCTGGAAGCCATGGA
The DNA here is from genome assembly GCF_000298275.1 of Orycteropus afer afer. Lineage (NCBI taxonomy): Eukaryota > Metazoa > Chordata > Mammalia > Tubulidentata > Orycteropodidae > Orycteropus > Orycteropus afer. The sequence continues at coordinate 21,112,306 of NW_006921590.1, read as the reverse complement.
GTGTTCAGTTCCAGACCTGAAGGATAACTAGAGGCCATAGTCTCAGGGGTCTCACTAGGCTCTAAGAATAGGTATTTTAAAAAAATCTAACTAGTCCCTTTAAAATAAATATTTCTCCTAAAAACCCAGCCTTCCCTGACTTGTATGATATCTAACAGAAAGCAGGATATTGGTTTGTAGATTTTGTTTTGCTTACTGTTAATCAGAATCACATTAGCCCACGGATTCTAGTCTCTAATTATTGAGGAAAAATAAATCACCACTTTAATGAGTAAGTTTCATAAAGGAGGCCTCTCCTCTAAAACGTGCAGAACAATCAGTCCCTCAAAGTTTCACAGCTGTCTTCGGGTGCCCTAAATAAAAACCATTACACTTTCCAAGAATTCCTTCAAAGATCCAAAAACTGATACTTATTTTGAGAAAATACTGTTAGGACAAATATTTCTTCACGTTGTTACTGTTGTTATTATGTGCTGTCGAGTCAGACCTGACTCATAGCGACCCCTCCTTGGGTTTCCGAGGCGGTATCACTATGGAAGTAGATTGCCCCATCTTCCTTCTGAGGAGTGGCTGGTGGGTTTGAACCACCAGCCTTCTGCTTAACAGTCAAGTGCCTTAGGCACTACGCTACCAGAGCTCCCAATTCTTCACAGACACAATAAATTGAGTAAAAATTATTGGAATGCGATCCTTTTCACACTGATTTTGCATTTACACACAAAACATTTATGCTCAGTAATAACACCCAAGTTGAAACATTATGCAAATTAATGCCAAATAAAATACTACCAAATGAACAATCTATACACATTTGCTGGCCTTTTAATAATTACTGTCTGCTGATAGTTGAGGTACTGAGAGGGGGACATAGCCATTCTTCAAGTATGTGACGAGGGTCACTGATACTTCACATACTTCAAGTATGTGAAGAGGGTCACTGGATAGAGGATTTGCTGGACCTCGCTTGGCCATTTGCTTCAGCTATTCTCAGTTTTCCTTCCACTGTTTTCTCAGGCAGAAATAACATGTCCCAAGATAATTCAATCTTCCAAGGCCAGTTGGAATGCCTCTTCCTTTAAGAAGCCTTTCTGAGTACCCAACTCCAAATTAGCTATTCTTCCTTCATTGCTCTCATTTTACTTCCTATCGCAATTACCTGGGGGAGCTCTGGTAGCATAGTGCCTAAGGCATTTGACTGCTAACCAGAAGACTGGCGGTTCAAACCCACCAGCCACTCCTCGGAAGGAAGATGGGGCAATCTACTTCCCTAGTGATACTGCCTCAGAAACCCAAGGAGGGGTCATTATGAGTCGGGTCTGACTCGACGACACATAACAACAACAATTACCTGGAGTCTATAGGTGGTTTAATAGTTAACATGATCTGAAGCTGACTGAAGGGTTGGAGGGTCAAGTCCACAAAGAGTTACCTCAGAAGAAAGGCCTAGCAATCTGCTTCTTAAAAACCAGCCATTAAAAACTCTATGGAGCACAGTTCTGTTTTAACATACATGGGGTTCTCCATGAATTGGAATCCACTTGACTAAGCTGGTATCGGTATAAACAATTACTTATTTTATCTGTTGGGGACTGTGTTCTAATCACATGAATTAACTCAAGAGCACTGCATACAGAGTAGTCAAAAGAGCATCTGTTGAACTGAATTGTGTCTTATGCTAATAAAATCAGAATGAAAAGAGTGACTTGCCCAGTAAACACAGAAGGCTGTGATAGAAGTGGAATTGGATTCTGAATTTTGCTCTTGTAGCTGACAATAAGTTAACAGTGTTGGAGATTCAGTACTGGTTAATAATAAGCCGACTTCTATTGCACTACAAGTAGAGTATGATTTTGACACAAACGAATGCAAAACCAGGACTGGTAGTATATAGAAGGTAGTCAACATTGCTTTTTAAAAGATAAAAGTAAGCTATGTCCCACTGAAAGAGTTGGAGTGCTGGCCACAGTCTTAAATCCAACTGGTCTGACACAAGTAATAGCCAAAAGGTCTAATCAGTGAGTCTGTTTACCGAGTGAGCAATTCATTCAACAAGAGTTTTCTGGCTAAGAGCAGGAGTAGCTTACAATAAGAGAATGTCTTAATTATCAGAAAGAGTCATTATGCATCTAGTTTTCTTTTTGGAGTTTCAAACTGTGATCTTAAAAATGATTTTATTTTCAGAAATGCTGGTGAAGATATGGAGAGACTGGCACCGTGCTCCACTTCTGATGGGATTGTAAAATGGTACAACCAATATGCAAAATGATACGGCATTTCCTCAAAGTTAGAAATAGAAATACCTATGATCCAGCAATCCCATTCTTAGGTATACACCCTAATCTAAGAAAATCTAATGAAATGAGATTTAATGAAAGAGACACAAACAGACACATGCATCCCTAAGTTCATTGCAACATTATTCACAATAGCAAACAAACTGTAACAACCTATAAACAAAATGTAGTACATACACACAACGGCATATTAAGCAGCCATAAAGAGTAATGATGAGTCCTCAAAATATAACAGATGAATGTGGAGGATATTATGATGAGTGAAATAAGTCAATCACAAAAGGGCAAACATTGTATGATCACACTTTTATAAGAATATATACATACATACATATATATAAACATACACACATACACATACAAAGATCAACATTCATTGGTGGTTGTCAGGGATGGCAAGGGGGTGGAGCAGAGGAGGAAGCGGTCTCAAGATACTAGACACTTGTTATTTTTGATGGTGGAAAGGTAGTATCAAATGTGGGCAAAGGTTACACATCTTGAACAAAGTACATGATGTCACTAAAAAGTGGCAATAAGACAATAAGAGAAAGGATATTTTTGATAAAGGATATAACAAATATAATTTTGCAACAAAACAAGCAAACAAAAAAAAAGATTTTATTTTATATCATCATGTAAGATGTATACAAGGAAAACACAGTAGTAACAAGTCTTCTTTGACTCATCAGTCTCATATTAGGCAGGCTCCCGTAGCTCCTGGCTCCAGCCATACTGGTATTTGTTCAGCTCTATGGGCAGGCACAACTCTTTTCTACTTGGGAGCCTTTGCATATGATGTTGCCCTGGTCCTGAGGTCTCTTCTTGCTCTTTGCTTGGCTGGATCCCCCTCCATTAGTTTTCAACCGAAATGGTACCAGCTTGTTATTTTTAGCAACAACCCTATGCACAACAGAATGAAACCCTGCCCTGTCCTGTGCCAGCCTCACAATCCCTGCTATACCTGAGCCCATCGTTGCAGCCACTATGTCAGTCCATCTCGAGGGTCGTCCCCTTTTTCACTGACCCTTCACTTCACCAAGCATGGTATCTGTGATAGTTAAGGTTGTTGTCAACTTGGCTGGGCAGCTGGATGTAGTTATTCCCCATGGTGAGATTGGCAATCAATTTCATGGTGGAATCTACTGGAGTAGCTTAGTAGCTGCTTTAGAGATGTGGTCTGCTTCCAGTGTATAAGCAGCAGCTTCGAGGAAGGTCTCTAACTTTTTGGCACGCTTGAACCCTGCATGTAGCCAAGTCATTGTTCAGCAGTGTGCCATGCTCTGCTGATCTTGGGACTTTTAATGGATTTGAATCAATGGCCTGTCATGTGGTTTGGTAGTATCAGGACTGTACCTTTTCACTTGTTGACCTTGGGTCTGTCAGCGTCAGCAGCCAGTAGCTACCTGAGTGAAGAGATTCCTCTAGTTTCAGTGGGCCAGGAGCAAGAGGCAGAGCTGAAGCCCAAGGCTGAGGGGCTTTCACCCAGCCTCTAGAGCCTGGCACTTTGAACTTGGACTTCTAGCCTCCCGAACTGTAAGAGAATAAACTCCTGTTTGTTAAAGCCATCCCATCTGTGGTATATTCCTGTTGGAGAGGCACTAGGTAATCAAAACAATATCATGCCTCAGGGAATGGTGCTTTCTGACAACATGACCAAAGTAGGAAGAGACCAAGTCTGGCCATTTTCGCTTCCAAAAAGCATTCCAGCTGCACTTCTTCCAGGACAGATATGTATGTTTTCTAGTTGTTGTTGTTGTTGTTTACCGTCGAGTCGGCCCCGACTCATAGCGACCCCTCCTTGGGTTTCCGAGGCAGTATCACTACGGAAGTAGGATTGCCCAACCTTCCTTCCGAGGAGTGGCTGGTGGGTTTGAACCGCCAGCCTTCTGGTGAGCAGTCAAGTGCCTTAGCCACTATGCTACCAGAGCTCCCATGTTTTCTAGTAGTACATGGTATTTTCAGTATTTGTCACCAACACAACAGCTTAAAAGTGTCAACTTTTCTTTGGTCTTCATTTTTCATTGTCCAGTTTCCACACACATATGAGGTGACTGAAAATACCATGGGTTGGGTTAGGCACACCTTAGTCTTCAAAGTGATGCCTTTTGCTCTTCAGCACTTTAAAGAGGTCTTTTGCAGCAGATTTGGCCAGTGCAATGCAACATCTGATTTCTTGACTATTGCTTCCATGGGTGTTGATTGTGGATCCAAGTAAAATGAAATCCTAACAACTTCAATCATTTCTCCATTTATCAGTATCACCTTAGGAAAGAATCTTTTGACCCAGAAAACCCGAAGTCATTGCCACAAGTTGATTCTGATTCATGGTTTTGACCAATCTACCTAAATTAGGTCTTCATTCTACTTCATCCCCCTTTATTATTTTAATGATGATATCTTATTTGCATTCTTTATATAGTATGTCACAATCTGTGAATATTTTCTTGTTTGTTATTTATTTATTATGGTAAAGGCTATCTCTTTTTTTGTTCACCATTATATCACAGGATCTAAGCAGTGCCTGTTTGAGATACACAGTAAAGATTTTATGAAAGAATTAATGAATTTAAACTACTGCAAAACTAATTCAAAATTGTTTCAAGTCCCTAAGAAACTCTTAATAAGTTTTGAGAAACACATTCTACTTTGTGAAACATATGAACACAATAAATAACAAAATTTCAAATACTGATTTAATAAAGCTTTTTATATTATTCATTTACAGATCTTCATTTAACAGACACCATTTAATTAAGTTTCTTTAAATTGTTAATCTATGTCAAAAAGTCTGTATTTCTGATTGGATGTGAAAACATATCTGATTAGTTACTAATACCTAAATATTAGCTACAGTAAACATGAAATTGGTTGCAATCTAATGATAAAAAAGAATAACATGTTAGTAGCATAGCTCAGAAACAAATAACACCAAAAAATCAAATCAGCTTTTTTCATGTCCTTAACAGAGAAAACACAAAAACAAATTATTCTCTTAGAATGGTAGCTTTCAAAGAAATTTTCCAGCTTTTCAGAAAAGGGATGAAGAAAACAGGAGTTACTCAGACAATCTTCCTGTAACATGAAATCATTGGAGAATGTTAGATTAGAAAAATACTAGAGAATCTGAATAAGGAGCTCTGGTGGTATAGTGGTTAAAGCACTTGTCTGCTAATCAAAAGGTGGGCTGTTAGAACCCACCAGCCACTTTGTAGGAGAAAAGGGAGGCAGTTTGCTTCCATTAAGATCTATAGCTTGGAAACCTTATGAGGCAGTAGTTCTACTCTGTTCTATAGGGTCACTATGAGTCAGCATTGACTCAACAACAGTGGGTTTAGATAATCTGAATAGAAATGCTGATGGGAGCATCATGCAAAGTAGATAAATGGACAGTGCATCATTAAATGGCATCACTGGGGTTGGTGTCACCCAGTGTGGTAACTCATGGTGTCATCCACCCCCATGGATGGCCTCCTGTACCAGGCCACACAGAATCCTTAGTAATGTTTATTATCAATTTTAATCACAGAATAATATGTGATAAATATAGTTGTAAACTGCTTAAATGTAATATTTCTTAGATTATATGAATACTAAAACCAAAATTATTTTATAAGCTCTTTCTACATTAAATTACAACATTGTTAGGTACAACATTAGTAACTAAGTGGAAGCCTATTTCGATTTTTCTCTTTCTTTTCTTTTAATTAATGCTTTATTCACAAAAAAGTAATTGATATAGGTTCATAAATACTAATTACCACAAACTTGAGACTAAAACACCAGAAAATTTGACAAAAACAGCAATTACCAAAATACCAGCAGTAACAAAAACAACAGTACACACTTATAGCATATGCAGATGAAAGTACATGATTCAAAGAGCCACTGCAGCTGGGTACTAATGACAGCTCTGACCGAAGCACGTTAGAAGGTTCAAAAGTAAATCAGCAGAATTTTAGCCTTGAGGTATATTGATACATGTAAGCTATATGAAAATGTTTCTGTTATTAAAACTAATGACAGGGATTTTTTAAAATTTTTATTGTGATTTGGGTAAGTTTACAGAGCAAACTCATCTTCCATACAGTAGTCCACATACACTTTGTCTCATGACATTTCCCACAATACAACAGCTCTCTTCCCACTTCCTCCCCTTACCCACCTCTTCCCTGTGTCCTTCCCTCCATGCATTCCTGCCTCCTGGGCGGTCTCCCTGTGCATAAACAGCCCTTTTATTCTCCCATGATTGATCTCTCCAAGGAGTGTTTCTACCTAATGTAAATGCCTGTCATTATGCCTGTCTTTTGTTTGCCTGAAAGCCACAGGAGTGGGTTCAATTCCAGACCAGAAGGGCAGCTAGGGGCCATATTCTCAGGGGTTCTGCCAGGCTCAATCAGAAGCAAACCTGGTCCCCCCCCCCCCTTTTCTTTAAATGATTTTGAGTTTTATTCCACATTGTTCTCCCACTCTATCCAGGATCACCTACATAGATCCCCCTCTCACTGGTTGACAGTGGCTAGGCACCATCTAATTCTTCTGGTCTCACAGTCATATAGGTTGAGGATCCCATGGTGTACCAGTTGACAGGGATATTTTTATAAAAAATAAGAAATTTCTTCTGCAACACTGCACATAAATTTTATGGGCAATCATTTTGATGCCAACACCTCTGACAGCACCACTGGGTGTGGTCTGCACCTTCCCACCCATTACAGTCCCCAAGTGAGGCCACTGTAAATGGATACTGTGGGTCCTCCTCAAAGAGTCACTGTGGATGGTTTTTAGGTTCTCTACTGCTGGGACAAGAAAGATTACAATGGCATCATTAGAATGAAAAATTATGTAACATTGTTACCTGACTGGTAGTATGTCTGAATCCATTCACTACTTTTCAATTCTGACATATGACATTTTACCAAAGTCATTTGACATTAACAAAGATGTTGCATGTATTTCAATATATAATTACTTTAAATGGTCACAAATTTAATTACTTGAATAAAACCTAGAATTTTAGTATTCAGACTTTAATAATTAAAAAACAAAACAAAACTATATTTAATGTAACCCCAAACAAAAATGTAATGGGAACTGGCCAAGCAAAACATTTTACATGATATTTTTTATGACATGTTTATGTGTACAAGAATGACTATGAAATTTAATTATCTTATTTCTAGCTATTTTCTCCCATGAACAATAATAGTCATGGCTAAAAGGTTGCTTGCAAATTTACCAGAAATATTTTTTGAAATATGTTAGTCTTCAAAACAAAGGGTAGCTGTCAAATTCTTTCAGCATAATCTACAATGTGATCCATACACTGTATCTCATTTGTAATAAGTCTTTGTGATAAGGTTAAGACTTCGACACACAACACAAATAGGAGAGCACCAAAAAATGAAAATTACTTTGCTTATGTTTTTGTATTAGAATTTTATTTGCTAAAGGGTAAAAAAACACAGATTTGCAAAATTCACAGTTAACTTAAAACAATAGTTTTAAACCTTTTATTCCTAGCCCTTACTGCCTTCAGGAAGGAGAGAACATCTGGTTATTTAAGGAACACAATATGTTCACATTTTCTATGACTTTTGTTTCTAATTGGGTTTTAAATTTTTTTTTTTCATTTGAACAACTAGTTAGAACAATGTTTTTTAATCACTTCATATTTTTCAGACTGTCCTCCTCCTATCCCTCCACTTCGTTCAGTGGATTGTTTTGGAAATCTGCTCAGTGGTACTAATATGGTAAAACCAAGAAAATGAGAATTAGGATCATGGGCTGAAGAGCTAAACCTAGAAAACGTATTTACAGTGTACAGTGTGTACAATGTTATAAACAGATATTTGATATCCAGACTCTTCATATGTCATATGTTTTCAAAAATCTCAAATAATTCTTGGGTCACTTCAGTATATGGCTCTTTTACTTACTGCAGATGCAAACAAATGTCTATTAAAAATAGAAGAAGCTCTCTGAGAAATATACCAAAAATCCATTATTATTAAAAGGAATGAAGCTATAGGCTTGTGTGGAAGGGTGCTCTGAAGATCTGAGTTCACTTGCTGGCTCTGCTATTGACCTTAAATAAATCTCTCAACTTCACCTTGATCCTCAATTTGTTGATTTATGAAAGAAGGAGGCTAAATTAGATGATAATTAGCTTCTTTTCAGTTTTGAAATTCTGATTGGCTTAAGTGAAGTATATTATCTAGACTCTTTATTATTTCTTCTCTGTTCCATAATATTTGGAGGTAATAAAAAGCTTCTAATAATTCTGACATATAGCAAATTAAGGAAGTAGATGACCTTTAAGTTGCAGGCCAATTCATCATCTTGATAAAAATGGAAGCTGGCATATTTGTAATTGGCTATGGCCACTCCTCGGGAGGAAGGTTGGGCAATCCTACTTCCGTAGTGATACTGCCTTGGAAACCCAAGGAGGGGTCGCTATGAGTCGGGACCGACTCGACAGCAAATAACAACAACAACAATGGCCTATGTGGCATGTGGATATGGTAGAAACCTCTTGGGTTAGCAAAGTCTACATGGACTAGAGTCAGTATAGTACACTGGAAAGAGGGTTAATGTTGAGTCAGAATTCAATTCCATTGTTAGTTCTTAATACCAAGCCCATGCAGGACACACAAGTAACTAGTGCTAAAGAGAACAACAGCAGCAAAGTGAATAGGATCCAGTCCTAAGAAGAATAATTGACAAAATTAGTAAGCAAAGAGCTGAAATACAAGGTCCTTGCTCAGATGCCGGCCAGAAGGTGAGAAGTTTGAGCCCACCCAGAGGGACCCCAGAAGAAAGACCTGGTGGTCTGCTTCCAAAAGGTCACAGCCATTGAAAATCCTATGTGCAAGCACAATTCTACTCTGACACACAGGGGGTTGCCATGAATCAAAATTGACTTCTGGGGACTCAAAAGGGAGGGGACATGTTATCTGAGCCTGGGAATGCCTTCATAGCAAAGGTAAAATAGATTCTGGGAATCTTGAGGAGTTGAGTAGATACATGGATTATGGAGCTACTTTAGCTACAGTACTAGCTGGAACTTTTTGACCCTAGAGAAGTCATACAGTCTCAAAAACAGTACGGAAAGATAACCTACTCTGCTTATCTCATGGGACTGTTGGGAGAAACAAGTATGTCAAAGTGCTTGGAAAACAGTGAAGAAGTATGATCCTATTATTATAGTTAATAGGCTCATTATCTAAGTCTGTTCAAATAAAAAATCTTTCCACAGTAAAGATTACCTCTGATATAAAACAATTAGAGTACAGTGTCACAAGCTCTACTGGTAGGGGCTGCTTTTTCAATTGCGCAATCTCTACTGGGTTTAGGGATGGTAGAAGGACAAAGTGCTTTTCTCAAGGCTGACAATGAACTTAGGAGGGCTCAGAATGCCTTGAATATTTTTATTTTGTTCAGTCTGTCAGTGGCATGCAACACTACTGTCATGGGAAGCTGGAATATGTCAAAGTGTGCTCTCATGCCTCCAAACTCATCTTTCTGCTAGTTCACTTGATAGAGACTTGTGAGTTTATGTACTTACTCTGAGCTATTGGTAAATATTTAGGAATGATTCAAGTGTTTCACTGTTGTTAAGAAATAGAAAATATTTAAAGTATTCTGCTGCCTGGATTTTTAGGAAACAGGAATAGGGTTCCTAACGTCATCTTTCCTTCTCTTTTTTTACCCCTCAGCATAGCCTCCTTTATAATTAACATTAACTACACTGAAAACTCTGGTGGCGTAGTGCCTAAGGCATGTGACTGCTAACCAGAAGGCTGGAGGTTCAAACCCACCAGCTGCTCCTTGGAAAGAAGGTTGGACAATCTACTTCCATAGTGATACTACCTCAGAAACCCAAGGAGGGGTCGCTATGAGTTGGATCTGACTCCATGGCAGTGGTTGTGTTTGTGTTACACTGAAAACTGTCCACTTGTGGACTGCTATAGTACAGATAAACTTGCTTTTCTTGTCTTTTCACTTGTACCTTTAGGACCATATCAGATCTTATTAGTTCATTACAAGTCAGTTCTTTATGAACAAAGGGTGCTCTGGTTGGGTGCATAACCATAGAGAATTTAATCCAACCTCTAATTGTAACAAAAGGACAACACTACTCAATGAGCCTGAATTTCTCCAAATCTCAAGGATGGTAGGTGGCAGAGCCAAGGCTTGACCCAGAGTCTCGATTCCTAATTCAGCTTCCGTGCAGGACACTACACTGCTATGCACATACAATCAGCACAAGGGCCAAGTGATATATGATATCGCTTGACATTTACTAAATGATGTCAATGTGTCAGCTATGATATACAATTAACTATATCACATTGCTCGGTCAATCATCTGAAAGCCCCTAAATGCTACACAGCTTTCTGTATTTTCCCTATAGCTATCAAAGTTCCATGAACTTGTGTTCAAGGAGCCTTTTAACCATGGCCCCCCTCACTCAACTTCTTGTCTCAGAGATACCAGTCTAAGGTCCTACGTTTTGGAGCCTTATCTTTATCAAATTTTACTTGGTAAGACCATAACCATAAAAGCGGGGAATTCCCTTTTTTAGACATTTATGCTTTAATTTTTTTTTCTTAAAGCTTAAAGAATACATTTTTCTCATGCTATAGGATTTGCTTTGTTATGCTTTTGTATTATGTAAACTACTCTACTAAAATCATGCTAACATAATAGAGCATTCAGGTTCCTGTAACAACATTGATGGGCTTAAGTATATAGAGTTCTGCCACTAGATGAGTGAGTGATTCATAGGAAGAGGAGATCAACCATATTCGGCTGGGAAAAATTTAGCAAGATTGATAGGTTTAGATAACATATTAGTTTCTCTCTTTAATTAAACCAAACAAATCATACAAGTAGAAATTTCAAATTGCTATTTAAGTAATTTTTACTCTACTCTGTATGACTCCAGAAATTCACTAATGTTGAGATGAATTTGCCTAAAGTCTGCAGACCAAAACTTCTAGACCTCATTGACCAGCAACCTCATACTTTATTCTTCTCCTGCAGACATTTCTCAGTCTTGGTTATTTTTTTCATATAACACACACATACAGACTTATATATAAGTATGTACATATAAATATAAATACAGGACTTTTGTTCTCCATAATCAGACTTTTAAACCTTACCAAAACAAAAATAACATCACAACCCTCCCCGACTGAAACAAAATAAAACAAAAACAAAAACAAACCTCAAAAGTTTCTTTGTATGGTTCCTTAACTATCAGAGAAATTTCTGATGCTCAGTAATAAGATTGCTTTATGTAAGATAAATTATATAAAAGTCTATATTTCTAGAGGAAATGAATATAAGGCTAAGGTAATAAATTAATTTACATCAGTCAAAGAATAAATAGAGGATATACTTAAATGCTGATGTTGACAGCCATGGAAGTGCAGAAATCCTTCAGATTCAAATTGCCGCTGAACTTCGAGGACCAAATCGATCAGACAGAGCTTTGGCAATGTAATCCACAGACAGACTGACTCAAAGACAGTTCGACAACTGCCAACCTGACTGTTGGGAGGTCTGCCAAAGAGCCAAAGGCTGGGATTATCATCCAATGCCTGGCATTCTCATACTTGTGTTTGAAGCTTTCTTTCTCACACTTCATCCAATATTTTTGTTGAAAAAGCAGGAAAGATTCACAGATTTTTGAAGATCTTTACATGTTCTTATTTTCAAGAAATACAACGTTAGTTGTAAAAGAGCACGCTTTTGCTCTGAAGTGTAAAGAAAATTTTGGTGAACCGCTTTAAGCTCAAATAGAGAAATCAGCATCAAAGTCTGCTTAAACTTTTATCTTATTGGGTAACCCACAGCCCACAAAGTAAGAAACACATATTCATAAGATGAAATAATTTAGTATTTTATTGTATCATAAATTCTTATAGAACTGGTCCATTTTATAGGTCTAATTTCTTCATCTTCAGATGGCCCCTAAGGGCCTACTTTGCTAACTCATCCCCTGAGAAGGATACCAATCAGTGTCAATGAAGTGTGGTTGTAAGGTGGGCAGTTGCTAACTATTTTCTTGAGTTATGAGGAAGGCAGGACGGTAGAACAATCCTTCTTAGGGATAAGAGATATGTGCTCCAGTGACTCCTGGCAGTGTTCACTTAATTTGCCTTCTGAGATAGTGGTCAATGAAACATACAAATTTTGGTCTAAAAACTTGAGGAAATTCTGTCAGCTCAGTATTGTGAATTCTTGGAGTCATACAGAGAAACCAATTTTTCACTAGTAAAAATTATGCATATCCTACTTGAAAAGCTTACCTTTGGGTCTCGAAGGAACAGAGCCTTAAGAATCAGTGAGTGTACATCCCCAATGGGTGGATAATGCATCAGAAGGCCAAGGCAGGTCTGGTAGTTACTAGAAATCACTAAGTAAGAGAGAGAGAGAGAAAGAGAGAGAGAGAAAAAACCTCAGAAGCATTACAGTTTAAAATAGTTTGGATAACTAAGATTATAAAAACTAACAACTTAAGATTCAAATAAAGCATCCAATAATACTACTGATTGGATAAAAGGAAGTAGAGAGAAGCGATTCCCACCGAATGTCCTCTGAAGCAGCACACTGAACTGTTAGCTGCAATCTGACACACTAGCAGATTATCCTCAGGGGGGCTGGGAAGAGGAGCTTCAGATACAGATACGAATGTGTGCTAGCAATACCAACTCTCGGAAGCATGCATATTTACTTCCACTTATATGGCTATGTTTAAATGTCCCTAGATTTGCTGCTTAGAAACTGTTAACAAAAATGTTACAAATAGCAAAGAACCAGTTCAAAAATTCTCATACAATAATATTTACCTTGATTATTATGCTTCAAAACTTAAATGCTATATTTATTTTGTAGTACATATAAAATATTATATAATTCTAAATTAAAGAAAATATACAACAACAACATAATTTCTTCCATTTTTTTTTTTTTTTTTTCTAAAGGATATGAATAGGATCTGTGTGAGTCGGAGACGACTCAACGGCACCTAACAACAACATAATTTCTTCCATTTTTTTTTTCTTCCCTAAAGGTAGCAAGAAATTTAGGGGCAATATCTATGCAGCATGTCTTGGAAGAAAAATGTCAAAATCTTCATATAAAAGTCGGTGTTCCTTAGACTGTCATTTAATTTTTTTTTTTCAAACCCACCTAATTATGAGCACAATTATTAAACGCATCTTTTGAGGCAGGTCTATGTAAATGGCTTCATTTCTTGGCAATCCATCTGCCACTGCTGTCACACTAGGGCCCATTGTTGTTGTTGTTGTTATGTGCCGTCGAGTCGGATCCAACTCATAGCGACCCCTCCTTGGGTTTCCGAGGCAGTATCACTATGGAAATAGATTGCCCCATCTTCCTTCCGAGGAGTGGCTGGTGGGTTTGAACCATCAGTCTTCTGGTTAGCAGTCAAGTGCCTTAGGCACTACTCTACCAGAGCTCCCCTCGGGCCCATTAGGATGCTTGTTTTATGAGCCACCCTGCCTGCCTCCACAGCACTGATTGTGAGGAAACTTTAGTTACAACTTCCTGTGGTCTCAAATTCTTTTCTACTAAGAAAGATTAGTTGAAAAATCTTCTGTAGGAAAACAACTGTGATTTGATACAAAGAATCAAAATAAACAACCACAAAATAAACAACTGTTTGTGACCAGAAACACTTTCAGTTCTTAGATTCTTTTTCTTCTTCTGTTGAAAATACCCCTCCTTGCGGTAGCTCCCCCCACCCTACCTTCTTTCCCATGAGGATTATAGGGAAAGGAGACAAGACTGGGCAAAATGAATAATTATAATCTATGTAAGAAACCACTTTATCATCTTCATTTCTGTTGCTGATCTGACAGCTTGTAATTTCATACATCTGCTTTCATTTGTAAAACACCCACTTATCCTACCCTTTCTATATCTGTTCAGACTCTTCTTATTTGTTCATTTTTTCATATTCACATTCAGTTACCTGTTGTATTTTTTTCTTTAGAATTCAAAAAGCTAGGACACTGAGAATATAATTTGTTCACTTGCAGTTTTCTTTGAGATCTAACAAGTAAATGAAAGTGAGATAATCAATTCATCTTATGACTTATTTTCCCAAATGCTATCATGATTATATATTAGTAGCTGATCCAGGAAAACTTTGTGTATATTTTGTAGGAGAGGCAAGAGAGTTTTGTAGAAAGAGTTCTGAGCTTAGGACTCAAAGATGCAGGTTTGAATCCTGGGATCCCTACTTGAACCTTTCAGAAGGTTGCCTAAAGATTAAATGACTTGATCTATAATGACTGATATATAGCAGCTGCTCAAACCTTGTAGCGTGCCCCTCTGAGCTTAAGTTTACTCATTTGGAAAATAACTTTCTGATTAAAAAAAAAAAAATGTTTACTTTATTCAATCTGACAAAAATTTGTTGAGTACCTAATTGATGACAAGCCCTATGGTAGGAGGGGATTTCAAGATGAACAAAGCATGACCAGTGCTCTGAAGAAATGCCAAGTATAGAAGGGCAGATGTTATTACTACTATTACCACTAACAATGAATGATTGAAGCTTACTGTGGCCAGGCCCCATGCTAAGAACTCTACCTGCATTATTTCATTGAATTCTATGGCAATCTTATTAATAGGATATACTTATCATCCCTGTTTTACAGATGAGAAAACTGATAAATGGAGATTTTAAGTCACTTTCCCCAGTCACACAGTGATCTGGTGTTGGAGCTGGATTTGAATCTCAGAAATCTGGCTTTAGGGTTTGTGCTGTAATATCTGGCTTTGTTTGGGAAGCACTGTTTTAAAAATCAAATGAGATAATGGATGCTAACAGTTATTGTAAATAGTACTTTTGTGTAGTTGTTTTAAGCAGCTGGGAAGATTAGCATAACCCAGTCTCTAGAGCAGCCTGATGCAGACAGGTATTTAGTTGGACGGACAAGAGCAACCACCCTACATTGGAACTTGACAGACTTTAAGCTATTAGAAATCAGAAAAAAAACATAAGGGAAGCCAAACAATGTATTTTCATTCTACTTACAGAACAAATGAAAGCAATAATATTCCTTCCCTTTTCCTTCCATCCATTCATCCATCCTAGGATAGCCAATGATCAAATGCAATGAACATTTCCTGTTGTTGTTGTTATATGCCATCGAGTCGCACCCGACTCATAGCGACCCCTCCTTGGGTTTCTGAGGCGGTATCACTACAGAAGTAGATTGTCCAAACTTCCTTCTGAGGAGTGGCTGGTGGGTTTGAACCGCCAGCCTTCTGGTTAGCAGTCAAGTGCATCTACTAAATGCCAAATGCCCAGACTATTCTAGGCACTGGGGATATAGCAGTGAATGATTCTTTGGCTGTGCTTTCAAGAAAGTGGGAAAGGCAGGTGGGTAGAGGCTCATCACTCACTTTTTCTATACTAATAACTACCAAGATAATGCCACCTCTAATTTATTAATAAAACTGTATACTTTTTATTTTTTTTTTTTCTTTAATGAACAGGAGTTTATTCTCTTACAATCTAGGAGGCTAGAAGTCTGAGTTCAAAGTGCCAGGCTCTATGGGTGGGGTGAAAGCCTCTCAACCTTGGGCTTCACCTCTGCTTCCAGCCCACGGAAGCTGGAGACTTTCTTCCCCAAGAAGCTGCTGACTGCTGAGGCTGACAAACCCAATGTCAACAAGTGAAAAGGCACAGTCCCAATACTACCAAACCACATGGCAGGCCAGTGATTCAAGTCCGTTAATAGTCCCAAGATCGGCAGACAACATGGCAGGCTGCTGAACGACGACTCAGCTACATGCAAGATTCAAACGTGTCAAAAGCTGCTGTGACCGTTCTTAACACTTTTTATATACTGGAAGCAGATCACATCCCTAAGGCTGCTACTCAGGTGCTCCAGTAGATTCCACCATGGAGTTGATTACCAATCTTACTTAGCATGGGGAATAACTACATCCAGCTGTCCAGCCACTCAACCAGGCCCAGACAAGTTGACATAAAACCTTAACTACCACAATACTGTAACGGTGGACACACGACATTATGCATATGTCAAAACTCACTCACATCACAAAATGAACTGTAATGTAAACTATGGGTTTTAGTTAATAATAAGGCATCGGTATTGGTTCAATGGTAGCACATATACCACACGAATGCAAGATGTTAATAGTAGGAGAAACAGTGTGCAGACAGGAGGGGATAAAAGGGAACTCTACTTCCTGCACGATTTCTCTGTAAACCCTAAATTTCTCTAAAAAAGAAAATGAAGTTTTTTTTTTTTTAAGGGAAAAAAAAGTATGGATCATTCATGAAGAGGAAAGATTGATGGGCCCAAGGAAAATTCAAAAGACCAAATTAATTGCCATTGAAGCATCCCAACTTATGGCAACTCCATGTTGAACCAGGCTTGATAGGGTCATCTGGGCTACAATCTTTTATGGAAGCAGATCATCAGGCCTTTCTTCCACAGCATGGCTGGGTGGGTTCAAACCATCAACTTTTACTGTTAGCAATTCTAAAACTGTATACTTTTAGAGCATCTTTTAATCTGCAATTAGAAGAACAAAGCATCAGGATTGGAGGAAGATTCATTAACCACATGCGATATGCAGATGAGACAAGGTTGCTTGCTGCAAGTAAAGAAGACTTGAAGAACTTATGATGAAGATCAAGAACTACAGCCTTCAGTATGGATTATACCTCAACATAAAGAAACTAAAATCATCACATCTAGAGCAGTAAGAAACATCATGATAAACACAGAAAAGATCGATGTTGTCAAGGATTTCATTTACTTGGATCCACAGTGAATGCCTGTGGGAGGAGGAGTCAAGAAATCAAATGTCATGTTGCACTGGGAAAATGTGCTGCAAAAGACCTCTTGAAAGTATTAAAAAACAAAGATGTCACGTTGAGGACTAAGGTCTGACCCAAGCCATGGCATTTTCAACCACCTCATATGCATGCAAAAGCTGGCTGATGAATAAGACTGCAGAAGAACGGATGCATTTGAATTATCGTGTTGGCAAAGAATACGAATATACCATGGTCTGCCAGAACAAATGAACAAATCTGTCTTGGAAGAAGTATATCCAGAATGTTCCTTAGAAGCAAGGATGGTGAGACAATCCATTTCATTGAGGGCCGTCCTCGTTTCTCTGATCCTCCACTTTACCAAGAATGCTATCTTTCTCCAGGGAATGGTCCCTTCTGACAATAGGAACAAAGTAGGTGAGACAAAGTCTGGCCATTCTTGCTTCCAAGGAGCATTCCAGCTGCACTTCCTCCAGGACAGATTTGTTAGTTCTTCTGGCAGTCCTTGGTACTTTCCATATTCTTCAACAACACAACTCAAAAGCATCAACTCTTTTTTGGTCTGTCTTATTCATTGTCCAGCTTTCACATGCATATGAGGCAATTAAAAGCACCATGGCTTGGGTTAGGCGCACCTTTGTCTTCAAAGGGACATGTTTGCTCTTCAACACTTTAAAGAAGTGTTTTGCAGCAGATTTGACAGTGCAATAGACATCTGATTTCTTGACTGCTGCTTCCATTGGTATTGACTGTGGAAACAAGTAATATGAAATCTTTGACAACTTCAATCTTTCCTCCATTTATCGTGATGCTGCTTATTGGTCCAGTTGTGAAGATTTTTGTTTTCTTTCTGTTGAGGTGTAATCCTTACTGTAGACTGTAGTCTTTAATCTTCATCAGTAAGTGTTTCAATTCATCCTCACTTTCAGCAAGCAAAGTTGTGTTGTCTGCATATCGCAGGTTGCTAATGAGTCTTCCTCCAATACTGATGCCATGTTTTTCTTCATATAGTCCAGCTTGTTGGATTCTTTGCTCAGCAAACAGATTGAATAACTACGGTGAAAGGATACAACTTATGCACTCCCTTCATGATTTTAAACCATGCAGTATCCCCTTGTTCTGTTAGAACGAGTGGGCTCAGATATAGCAAGGATTGTGAGGCTGGCACAGGACTGGGCAGTGTTTTGTTCTGTTGAACACAGGGTCACTACAAGTTGGAACTGACTTGATGACACCTAACAACAATAACAACATCTTTCAACATGGAAAATCTAGTCTGTGGTATGGCCAGTGACATGGGGAAAAAAAAGTGAAAGATTAAAAAAATCTAAGTTTTTCTATCTACCTACATTTGAAATCAAGCATATGCCTTAAAACGAAAATACTGAAGTAATACTCTGCCTAGCTGAGGCAAAGAAGGTAAAAATAAAGGTGAGTGGTACCACAGAAATCATGCTAGATAGAAATCAGAAGACAGAGATTAGAATACTAGCCACTTATTATGTGTGAATTTAGGCAAGATGCTTAATTTCACCAAATTTTTATTTCCTCATTGTCAAAAAAGTGATAGTATAGCTTACTCCATTGTTTTGGTTACCTAGTGCCACTCTGACAGAAATATACTACAAATGGGAAAGCTTCAACAAACAGTTTATTCTCTTACAGTTTAGGAGGTTAGACATCCAAGTTCAAACTGCCAGGCTCTAGGGTGACAAGTGGGTGAAAGCCCCTTGACACTGGGCTTCAGCTCTGTCCCCAGCCCACTGAAGCTGGAGGCTTTTCTTCACTCAGCCAGCTGCTGGCTGCTGAGGCTGACAAACTCAAGGAGCTCTGATAGCATAGTGTCTAAAGCACATACTGCTAACCAGGAGGCTGGTGGTTCAAGCCCACCAGCCACTCCTCGGAACGAAGGTTGGGCAATCTACTTCCATAGTGACACTGCCTTGGAAACCCAAGGAGGGGTCGTTATGAGTCAGGGCTGACTTGATGGTACATAACAACAACAACATTATTCTTTAGTGTTGCATAGTATTTCATTGTGTGTATGTAGCATAGTTTGGTTATCCATTATTCTGTTGATGGGCACCTAGGTTATTAAAATACATTCACTCTATCACATAATCCTCAAAAGTCTTAACCCATTCCAGCATCAACTCTATGTCTAAAACTTCATTTCTGAAATATCTGAATCAAATATAAGTGAAACTCTGAGTGTGCTGCATCCTGGGGCAAAATTCCTTTCCATCTATGGACCTGTAGTGCCCAGAATAAAAGTAATCTGCTTCCAAAGTATGATCATGAACCAGGCATAAAGTAGATATTCCCACTTACATAGAAGGAATGAAGGGGTCATAGTCATAAGTCCAAAACTTAGCTCTCAAATCTTGAAAATAGCACTCTGTTTTCCAGGTACATCTGGGCAATGGCCCTGCACTCTGGACTCTAGGCATCAACCAAGCTTACCAGCCTTTGGATAAAGGTCCCTAGTTCTGAGTGTCAGGCCTGCTTTCCAGGCACACTGAGATGGTGACCTTGGCCTCTTGACCTCGAGGGAGGGTGATGTTCTTCTAGTCCACCACCACAGTAGCTCAACCTCTGGAACTGAGATGGTGGCAACCGTTCTCTTTGAAATTTAGAGAAACATTCTTTGAAAGTGAGGAAGCAATGACCCTGTCACCCTCTGCCTTCCAGGGGCTTCTTCTGACTGTCACACTGGTCTCTGGACTACTCCTGGGATTGTTCTTTCCTTTTCACAGAGAACAACAGATGTTCAAAACCAAGTAGCTCCATTAGTCTGCTTCCTGCTTGTAGAATTCCAGGAGGCAGACAGCTTTCCTTCATTTCATTCTGTTTCTATCATTTTCAGACTTATTGACAGAATTTTTGCAGAGGTTGTTGATTAGATCCACCACTCCCAGGTTTAATCTTTTGAGCAAATATTATATAGCCACACCCTTGGTGTCAGTTCCAGGATGCATTCTTTTAGTTTTTACAATAGTATTTTCTAAATCTTTAAGTTATGTGTTTTATTTTCCACAGTTAATTTCTCAATTTATCTTTCTATTGTACATTTTACTGTAAGTAACAAAGAGAAATCACACTGTCTCTTCAAAATTTCACATAGAAATCTCAACTAGTTATCCAAGTTCATCACTTATAACCGCTACCTTCCAGAAAGAGTTCAAACATATTCAGAACTTTATAAAAAGGATTGCCTTTCCTCCAGTGTCTAATATGTTCATTACTTCCTTTTAAAGACACACCAGAAGCACATTTAATGCCTACATTTCTAGTAGCATTTTATTCATGACTATAGCAGCTTTCTCCCCAGTTCTCAATTCTTTCTGAGCACTCATCAGAATTGCCCTTAATGCCCATAATTGGCTCTAGGAGAAGCTCCTTCCTTATAGATAGCCCTGGGAATGCCTTGGAGTTCCTTGGCATTACTTGGAGTCTGTATTCTCCAGTGTTTATTCTGCTCCTTTTACAACTCAGAAATGATCAGGTTTAGGACCTACTCCACTCTGGTATGACCTCATTAACAAAACAAAAGAAAAATCTTATTTCCAAACAGGATCACAGCCATAGTTATGGCCTTTAATACATATCTTTTGGGGACAAAATTCAATTCATAATAGTGGGTATTTAGATTTAGAAAAGAAACAGTAAATCTGATTCATAGTCTTTGCTGGCCTCTTTTAGTTTTAATCCAAATAAGGTAAACCATCTTCCTTCAAATACAGATAGATAAAGTTTTATTTCATAGTCCATGTTGTTGTTGTTATGTGCCGTGGAGTCAGACCAGACTCATAACAACCCCTTCTTGGGTTTCCGAGGCAGTATCACTACAGAAGTAGATTGCCCAACCTTCTTTCCGAGGGGTGGCTGGTGGGTTTGAACCGCCAGCCTTCTGGTTAGCAGTCAAGGCACTACACTACCATAGTCCATAATGATATTTAATTCCTTACTCAGAAATATAGATAGATGGTCAGTAGAAACAGGTGAAGTATAGAAGCTACTTAAGAAGTGATAATATTTCTTTCCTTTTTTTTTTTTTTTTTTGTTGTTATGTGCCAATGAGTCATCTCCAACTCATAGTGACCTTATGCACAACAGAACGAAACAGTACCCGGTCCTGTGTCAGCCTCATGATACCTACTATACCTGAGCCCATTGCTGTAACCACTGTGTCATTCCATCTCGGGGAGGGCCTTCCCCTTTTTCGTTGATCCTCCACTTTACCAAGCATGACATCCTTCTAACAACATGGCCCAAGAAGGTGAGGCAAAGTCTGGCCATTTTCACCTCCAAAAAGCATTCTGGCTGCACTTCTTCCAGGACAGATTTGTTAGTTCTTTTAGCAGTCCATAGTACCTTCAGCATTCTTCATCAACACCACAACTCAAAAGCATCAACTCTTCTTTGGTCTTCCTTATTCATCTGTCCAGCTCTCACATGCATATGTCGTTGTTGCTGTTGTTATGTGCTGTTGAGTCAGATCTGACTCATAGCGACCCCTCCTTGGGTTTCTGAGGTGGTATCACTATGGAAGTAGATTGCCCAACCTTCCTTCCAAGGAGTGCCTGGTGGGTTTGAACCACCAGCTTTCTGGTTAGCAGTCAAGTAAGTGTAGGCACTATACTACCAGAGCTCTTCACATGAGGTGATTGAAAATACCAAGTCTTGAGTTAGGTGCATCTTAAGTCTTTAAGGAGCTATCCTTTTGTTAGATTTTATATATTCATTCATTCAATAAACATTTATTAAACTCTTATTTTTGTCTCCAGTACTAGTTAGGTCCTAAAAGAAGCATAAAACTAAGTGCAATACAGGATAGAGCTGATAATAGTAGCACATAATCAGGGCTGTGACAACCCCTAGAATAGAATAAAGGTGTCAACCAACAGTGTATAGAAGCACAGAGGTAGGGCTTTGAGTGGTTCTATGGCTGAGGTGAGATAGGTAGGTGGAGTTCTTACTTGTATGCAGGGGATTAAGTTTGGATTTTACTCTGCATTGTTAGCATTCACTGAAGGCTTGTAAGTAATGTGATCAGATTTGTACTTCAGAAAGATGGACACTGGCATTGGATTATCAGTGGGAGAGAAGAAAGGAGGGATAGGAAGCAGGGGGCCAGGTAAGAAGAGATCCTGGCAAAATTACAGAAGAGAGATGAATAACTGGAGTACGGAATAGAAAGGTACAGGGGTAAAATGGGCAAAAATTGCAGGAAAACAACAGATAGAGCTTTGTAAGTGATTAAATCCTGGGGAGTGTCTGCTTAGGTGAGAGACACATAAAGCAGACAAAAAACTATCAATTAAGTATTAACAAGTTTATAATACTAATTAATAATACTATTTATAGAATATACCAACTTTTAACTATTCCTTAAAATTTTTTTAAATCTAGTTTTTATTTCATGTTATGTAAGTTACACATGTAAATGATTTAAAGAGTCAAATCCCTCTATATGTTATGAAAACAGCACCTGTTGTCCCCTCCCCGTTTCCTATTCCCCAGAGGCACTGCCCCTCTTTTAGCTAATTTTTTTTAAAAAAATATTTACCTTCTAGATTACTAGAAAACATGCTGATGTTTCCACATCATAATTTAAACATTATTTACTGACTTCTCACTCCAGAAGATGAAGCTTTAACTCTCATTCACAGCACCAAACCCTGACCCTCCAGTGACTTCCATATAACACATGTGTAATTTCTGCCACTCATGAATTTGTATCATAATTTTGGTTAGATCTCTACTCAAAGTTTTCATTTTTGTGACCAAACAAATGTTATCACAATGGACTTATCCAGTGCATCATGACTATAATTGCCTTCTCGCACAGCTCTTTTTTGTCCTGGAGCTATAAATCTCATATTTTTCAATTCTCTTATTTTTCTCTTCTCAATATATTGAAACACTTTAAGTATTTTACCAATTTTTTTTTTTTTGAGGAAATTACTCCTGAGGCCTTCTGACCTGCTCCCTCATTCTAGGAATGATCTTTATCTCTTGTGGTAGATCCCTATTTTCTAGAGGACATAGCTTCCTTATGGTTTATTTTTAGGGAGCACATTCCAAAAGCTTGTCCATAAGTTTTTTTTTTTTTTGGTGGGGGGAGGGAGAAATCGTCACTGTTGGAAAGTTTTTAATTTCACACTTAACAGTTTATCTGGATACAGAATTCTAGGCTGGAAATATTCTTCCCTTAAAATGCTGGGAGTACAGATCCAGAGTTTTCTAGTTTCCAGTTGAAAAATCCAATCCCAAACCATTCTAATTCCTGATCCTTTATATGACTTCTGCTTTCTTTTTTCCTCTCTTTCTTCCCAATGCTGTATATTCATAATGTACCATTATGGGTGTATTATAGATGGATTGCATCTATTTCAATCCATAACGGGCTTTTTCAATGTAGAAACTTATGTCCTCTGTTCAACTGAACATTTTTCTTTCTTTCTTTTCTCCCTTTGGTTTTTTCTTTTTGTTTTTATTTGCTTTTCTTTCTTTCTTTGAAAATCTCATTATCTAGATGTTGGTTCTCCTAGCCTCGTTCTCTAATTTCCTTCTCTCCTTTTTTTCCCGTTCTTGTATGGTCTCTGTTTTTTTTTTTTTTTCTCTCTATTTCATAAGGCATTTTTTTTTTTAGTTTATATTCCTATCTTCTTTATTTAGTTTTTTTTTTTTTATTAGGATTTGGGTGAAGATTTACAGATTAATTCACTTTTCATACAGCAGTTCACATATACTTTGTCTCATGTCATTGACCAAAATTTACAATGCAGCAGCTCCCCTCCCACTTCCTCCCCATA
>NW_006921590.1:21078849-21079722 GCF_000298275.1 Orycteropus afer afer | reverse complement strand
TCTTTGTTGAAGAGGCTTTGTGCAATCCTTCTGCCTAGTCTGCCATCTTGCCCCACCTCTATTCCTATCTTCTTATTTTCCTCATATTTCAGTTCTTAAGAGCACTTTATTTACTTTGGATTATATATTTTCTAGTTCTCTCAGGATACCATTATCTCTATTAAAAGAACTTCTTTTCTTTCTTGCATAGTCTCTGTTTTCTCCAAGTTGCTCCCACACCCCACACCTCCACTTCCTGTTTGGATCTCTGCTTTAATTTTGGATGTTTTCCTCAAATGTATGGTGACTTTTGGTCATCTGTTCCAATTTAGGATTGGGGCACTATGAAGCTAATTGGAAGCTGGCTTAGTATGCATGGATGGATAGGTGGGTCTATTAATTCTAGAATTCACATTAACCATTTCTTGGGCAACTTCCACTTCTGGATTTTTAGGCCCTTCTCTTAAATATTTGTCCCCTTACTAAAGAAGATTCTCCCAATTTTCTTCCTGAAGGGAAGCAGTCTGGCTTCAGTGTCCTGAGATTGAGATGGTGAAGAAGTCCAGGGGCCCTATATTCATTTAACTTCCTCTTGAATTTTACTCCCTCCAGAGGATTACTCCT
This sequence comes from Orycteropus afer afer, assembly GCF_000298275.1. NCBI lineage: Eukaryota > Metazoa > Chordata > Mammalia > Tubulidentata > Orycteropodidae > Orycteropus > Orycteropus afer. The sequence continues at coordinate 21,079,119 of NW_006921590.1, read as the reverse complement.
GGAGGTTGGGAGTAACAGTTGGGAGGTCTGGGTATATCAGTTTCTTAAAAACTTTCAACCAATTCTATTTTGAGTCTTACTCATGCCCTCCCTCCTAACGACATCCCAGAGGTACCTACTGCTGCCAATTTCTACACTTTTAGGAACTTTCTGGGTTATTTCTTAGCTTTCTCCATTACCAAGTTTGGGTAATTTAGCTTTCTTGTTGTTGTTGTTGTTAGGTGCCGTCGCGTCATTTCTGACTCATAGCGACCCCATGCACAGCAGAAC
>NW_006921590.1:21030099-21078749 GCF_000298275.1 Orycteropus afer afer | reverse complement strand
ATGACATCCTTCTCCAAGGAATGGTCCCTTCTGACAACATGACCAAAATAGGTGAGACGAAGTCTGGCCATTCTCGCTTCCAAGGAGCATTTCGGGTGCACTTCCTCCAGGACAGATCTGTTAGTTTTTTTTAGCAGTCCATGGTACTTTCAGCATTAGCTTTCTTAGATCTGTTAAATCAATTATCACTCATCCATCTATTTGCCAGCTTCAAAAATTGCTGTAATCTCCTTTCCTATTATTTGTGTTCTATGGGAGCTCTGGTAGCATAGTACCTAAGGCATGTGACTGCTAACCAGAAAGCTGGAGGTTCAAACCCACCAGCCACTCCTCAGAAGGAAGGTTGGGTAATCTATTTCCATAGTGATACCACCTTGGAAACCCAAGCAGGGGTCACTATGAGTCGGATCCAACTTGACAGCAGTGAGTTTGATTTTTTTAAATGGGTTTAATACTATTTTAATGGGGTTTCAGGAGGAATGGAAGTAATTACAATAGACCATATTTATCTGATGTCCTTAATCACCTTTTTACCCACCAGCCACTCCTCGGAAGGAAGGTTGGGCAATCCTACTTCCGTAGTGATACTGCCTTGGAAACCCAAGGAGGGGTCACTATGAGTCAGGTGTGACTCGACAGTACATAACAACAACAACAGCCACATTTCTACCTAGTCACTGGGGCAGGTGAATGGAAGGGGAAGAAGAATGTAGGTGGAGAGGCAACTGGGTGGGGAAAAATTAGGACAGAAACCAGAATGTTAAAGATCATCATCTCCCTTTTGGTAATCATTAGAGAATGGCCCTAATTGGCTTGCAGGCTTTCTTCCATTTTCATTTGGCAGCAAAAGAGGGACATGGAATCTTTAGTATTACTGGGTGAGAATCTAGTGTTGCATGTAATTTTGCTGCCCTTTGCACGTAAAAGATGTCCTAGAGTCCCTGGATCCCTATGTTGTGTTGTTTTTTAGGACAAATGAAATAAAAATACAGGCTAGGAGCAAGAATATGGAAAGATGAGGTGTGATATGATAGTGAGAGATAAAGACTACCTCCTCCTCTGTGCCGTAGTGCCTAAGGCACTTGACTGTTAACCAGAAAGCTGGTGGTTCAAACTCACCCACTCCTTGGAAGGAAGGTTGGGCAATCCACTTCCATAGTGATATCGCCTCAGAAACCCAAGGAGGGGTCGCTATGAGTCAGGTCCGACTTGATGGTACACAACAACAACAACCTCCTTTGTGATGGTTAAGTTTGTTTGTCAACTTGGCTGGGCCTGGTTGAGTGGCTGGGTAGCTGGTGTAATATTCCCCATGATGAGACTGGTAATCAACTTCATGGGGGAATCTACTGTGAGCAGATAAGTAGCTGCCTTAGGGATGTGCTCTGCTTCCTGTTTATAAGGAGAAGCCTTGGGGAACAGTCTCTAGCTTATGGCACACTTGAACCCTGCATGTAGCCATGTCGTTCAGCAGCCTGCTATGCTCTGCCGATCTTGAGACTTTCAATGGACTTGAATCAATGGCCTTCCATGTGGTTTGGTAACATTGGGACTGTGCCATTTTATTTGTCGACATTGGGCTTGTTAGCCTCAGCAGCCAGTAGCTGCCTGAGTCAAGAGATGCCTCTAGCTTCAGTGGGCTGGAAGCAAGAAGCAGAGCTGAAGGCCAAGGTCGAGGGGCTTTCACACAGTCCCTAAAGCCTGGCACTTTGAACTCGAACTTCTAGCCTCCTGAACTGTAAGAGAATAAACTCCTGTTTGTTCAAGCCATCCCATTTGTGGTATATTCTTGTCAGAGCAGCACTAGGTAACCAAAACATCCCCATTATAAAACAAACTCACTGCTGTTGAGTCAATTTGACTCACAGCGACCCTCCTTCTGTTTCTGAGGTGGTATCACTATGGAAGTAGATTGCCCAATCTTCCTTCTAAGGAGTGGCTAGTGGGTTTGAACTGCCAGCCTTCTGGCTAGAAATCAAATGCCTTATGGGATATCAAGTATTAATTTTGAACATGGAAGAGAACTGAAATAGGTTAGTAATTTCTCCTTTCAGTTTCCTATTCCTGTAACTGTGTAAATTAAAATTATTTCCAGGTCTAGAAAGTAGAATTAGATAATATGCTATTATGGTATATCAGCCTTTATTAAAGAAATTTTAAAAGATAAACTAAATATAGAGTAATAAATACGGTGTTTGTAACTAAAAAGGTACATTAGGACCCATACCTGAAAGTGTCATAAAAATATTGGCAACATTTTATGTCTAAGAGGAAAGAGACCTGGCAAACAGGAAGTGCTTAAACATTCTTTCCAAAATAAGACCTTAGTTTGTGTTTTATTTATAGTCACTGAGGTTGGCTAAAGCTTTTACAGAAAAGACAAATCAATTCAATTTACAATTCAAATATTCTTATCACTATAATCAGTATAACGTAGAATATGCTCTTAACCAGAAAATCGAGAAATAGAAATTCTCTGGTAAGAAAGATGGAAACACTAGCAGACAGACAGGTAGTAGCTGGAAAGTAAGCTGAGATCTAAAATGAAATCAAAAGGAACCACCAAACCACAAAGAAGAAACACTGCATGGCAGCCAGCACAGGAAATAGTTTTAGAGACTCCTTCAGAAAAATGAGGAAAATCACTGTGTTGTAACTTGTTTATGTTGGCTGGGGGGAGGGGGGAAAAAAAAAAAAAAGGTAGGGAATGAGTAGCTGTGCCAAGAAGGAAAGTATTCCATTTACAAAGTGTTCAGGGAGAAAGTAAATAAAAAAAAAAAAAAAAAAAAAAGGCAATAAACATCTGAGAGGTACTTTCTGGCTAGAAAAATCCACTGTTAAATGGATTTGATTATAGTGTTTTAGCTATTAATACAATTTAAAAGACAAATAAAAAGTATGTTACACTGTAAATTACAGAAAATGTTTTTCTTTGATACCAGTGAAAAACAAAATAAAAATTTAAATCAATAAAAAAGATGTGAAAATCCTGAAGGGAGATTGGGCAACCTACTTCCATAGAGATACTGCTTCAGAAACCCAAGGAGGGGTCTCTAAGAGTTGGAAATGATTTGATGGCAGTGAATTTGGTTTTGGAAAGTATAAGTAGACAATGCTTTCTAAGAAAAAGCCAGGTCAAAAAATGTATTTATTTATTTTTTAAATTATTTATTTGAGTTGTTTTCTAACAACTCCTAAAACAAGGTGAAGTCTAATTTCTAACAGCTAGAATGGCACCTGGCCTGTGAGCAGTCACTGCATGTAAATCCACTACCACCCTGGTCTCTAGTACATTTCTACCTGGGATCAATCCAAATACTAACTGAGATGTGAAGAGCTTCATGGTTTCAGGGCTATGGGAGAATTACAATGTGTGGTTCTAGTACTGAGGGAGACTATAATCTAGTTGTGGAGATAGGACTAACACACATAATCTAAAAAACTAGGTAAGACAGTTTAATTCAATACCACATTGAGTGGTATTTATTACAATCACACACAACTGAAAAAGTGGGAGATTGATGAGGACTGGAATAACAGAGGAAGGCTTGGGAAACGGCTACCTTGACTTGGGCCTAAAAACAGGAGCAAGATTAGGTAGGCAGAGCCAGGTGAGTGAAGGAAACACATAAACAAATTACAGTACAGAATGAATCAGTTAAAAATAGTGTGATGAGACTAAGGCTGTTAATAAACTATTAGAGAAGGAGCAGTTTCTGATCATTGCCATCAATGAACTTCCTATCGCTGAACTTTTCTTTTTGTATACAGTTAAGTCTCTGGGTTACAAATGTCTGACTTAGAAACAACTTGAACTTATCCTTTAATATCACATAAATTTTCCCTCACTTTGAAATGACTCAATCAATACCTACTAGCAACAAATTCTTCATCACAATCACCTTCAATGTTGTACATGAAACTTTCAAATCATTGAAAAGACTTTAAGTCTTTTCTTATACTAGAGTAAGGCTTTAAAAAAAAAAAGAAAAGGGTATGCATCTGTTCTGACTTACCTACAGATTTGACTTAAGGACACACTTAGGGAGAATTGTGTTAATCTGGGGACTGTCTGTATAAAATTATTCCACATAATCCAGCAAAAGATCCAAATGGCACTTCTCATAACAAAAAAGAAAGTAAAACTATTTATGGTTTGATTAAAAAGTTTGGGATAATTCTATTTAGAAGTAGATTCTATGTATTTTTAATAAGTTTGTCAATACCGTAGTGGCTTGTGTGTTGCTGTGATGCCGGAAGCAATGCCACCGGCATTTTAAAAACCAGCAAGGTCGCCCATTGTAGGTAGGTCTCAGTGGAGCTTCCAGACTAAGACAGACTAGGAAAAAGGAAGTAGTGGTCCACTTCTGAAAAAACTGGCCACTGAAAATGTTATGAATAGTAGTGACACAGTATCTGATATAGAGCCAGAAGATAGGCCCTCCCTCAGGCTGGAAGGCACTTACACAATACAACTAGGGAAGAGCTGTTTCCTCAAATTAGAGGTGACCTTAATGACAGTGGATGGAGAAAGCTTCTGAGACCTTCATTTGTTGATGTGGCATGATGCAAAATGAGAAGAAATAGCTGCAAACATCCATTAATAATTAGAATATGGAATATATGAAATATGAATGCAGGGAAATTGGAAGTTGTGAAAAATGCAATGGAACACATACAGAGTGATACTCCATGCAGAAGTGAGCTAAAATGGACTGGTATTGGAGATCCTGAATTGGACAATCATAGGGTCCATAATGCTTGGAATGACAAATCGAAGGAGAAAAAGCATCACATCCATTGTCAAGAAGAACATTTCAAGATCTATACTGAAGTACAACACTATCAGTGATAGGGTAATATCCATATGCCTACAAGGAAGACCAGTTAATACAACTACTATTTAAATTTACACCTCAACCACTAAAGCCAAAGATTAAGAAGTTGAAGATTTTATCAACTTCTGCAGTCTCAAACTGCAAAAACATGCAATGAAGATGCACTAATAATTGCTGGTGATTAGAATGTGAAGGCTGGAATCAAAGAAGAATTGGTAGTTGAAAATATGGCCTTCGTGATAGAAATGATGCTAGAGATTACATGATAGGGTTTTGCAAGACCAACTGCTTATTAATTACAAATACCTTTTTTCCACAACATAAATGACAACTATACATGTGGAGCTCACCAGATGGAATACATAGGAATCAAATCGACTGCATCTGTGGAAAGAGTTGCTGGAGAAGCTCAATACCATCAGTCAGAACAAGGCTAGGGCTGTGGAACAGACCATCAATTACTCATAATGATGTTTAATTGAAGAAAATTAAAACAAGTCACAAAACTCACTGCCACTGAGTTGATTCCTACTGATAGTGATCCCATAGGACAGGGTAGAGCTGCCACAGAGGGTTTCCAAGGCTGTAAATCTTTACGGACACAGACTTCCTCATCTTTATTCTGCAAAACAGCTGGTGAGGTTGAACTGCCAACCTTTTGGTCAGCAGACTAATGCTTTGAACCACTGTGCCTGAGAGCTCCTAAAACAAGTCTGAGAGGGCCAAACTATGACCTAGAGTATATCCCACCTGAATTTAGAGACCATCTGAAGAACAGATTTGATGCATTCAACACTAATCACTGATGACCAGACAAGCTTTTGGATGACATCAAGAATGTCATACATGAAGAAACCAAAAGGTTGTTAAAAAGACAGGAAAGGAAGAACAGACGAAAATGGATGTCAGAAGAGATGCAGAAACTTCCTCTTGAACAGAGATTAGCTGAAGTGAATGGAAGAAATAATGAAGTAAAAGAGCTGAACAGAAGATGTCAAAGAGCAGCTTGAGAAGACAGAATAAAGTATTATAATGAAATGTGCACAGACCTAGAGTGAGAAAACCAAAAGGGAAGAACATCTTCAACATTTCTCAAGCTGAAAGAACTGAAGACAAAATTCAAGGCTTGAGTTGTGATAGTGAAGGATTCTAGGGCAAAATGTTCTGGGCCTGGAATAAAGTTCACTCCCAGGGGCTGGCTCTCAGCCCAATAGTACATGCAGTCCACTCAACCCAGGGTGACACACCCACATACTCTATGGAAATGTATCCCTTGGAGCAATTGACCACGGGGAACCAGAGGGGCAACATTCAAACGGAGGAAATACAGGACAAACAGGAGTGCATAACTATGAGGGGCAATGGGGAGGATTACTGTGAAGGGAGGGGAGGAGACTGGGTTAGGGTTAGGCATGGTAAATGGGGCGTGAAACGAAAGGTACACATAATGTTAAATATAAAACAAACTCTTAAAATAAAAAATTAAAAAAAAAATGTTTAATTATGCAGGAAGCATCAAAAGAAGATGGAAGGAATACACAGACTCACTGTACCCCAAAGAATTGCATAACATGCAACCAATCGTTTTAGGAGGTAGTATATGATCAAAAACCAGTGGTACTAAAGGAGTAAGTTGAAGCTTCACTGAAGGAATTGGCAACAAACAAGGCTCCAGGAATTGATGGAATATCCACTGAGATGTTTCAACAAATGGATGCAGCACTGGAGGCACAAACTCCTTTATGCCAAGAAATTTAAAAGAGAGTTACCTGGCCAACTGACTGAAAGAGATCCATATTTGCTCATTCCAAAGAAAGGTGATCCAACAGACTGCAGAGATTATCAAACAATACCATTAATGTCACAAGCAAGTAAAATTTTGCTGAAAATAATTAAAAAATGTTTGCAGCAGTAAATTGACAGAGAACTGTCAGAAATTCAAACTGGTTTCATAAGAGAATGTGGAATGAGGGATATCATTGCTGATGTCAGATGGATCTTGGCTGAAAGCAAAGATACCAGAAAGATGTTTACCTAAGTTTTATTGGCTACACAATCATAACAAATAATGGCTAACATGATAAAAACCAGGAATTCCAGAACACTTAATTGTGCTCGTGAGGAACCTGTACATAGACCAAGAGGCAGTCATTCAGACAGAACAGGAAATACTGCATCAGGAATGTATCCTTTTACCATACTTATTCAATCTGTATGCTAAGCAAATAATCCGAGAAGCTGGATTATATCAAGAAGAATGCAGCATTTACTGATGAAGATCAAAGACTACAGCCTTCAGGCAATGTACCAAATCTGTGTGACCAATTTGACAGCATTGAGGATGAGAAAGACATAGAGAGGTACATGGGAGGTACAGACAACAAATACGAATCCTTTTGCACATATAGTACTGTGTTGTCAATGAAGGCAAACATGGGTATATGGATGGATAGATGGATGGACAGGCTGTACGATTAGGTATGTCTATGAAATGGGGAGTGTATTCAAGAACATACATAGGTTTGGCAGACAATGGTCCTACAAGTTTATGTGAATGATCAGAATTCCCAAGTGTATAGTAGAGCTGACAAGGGGCAAGGTTGTGGTCACTGCGTGGTCACAGCCAGCTACCCAGAGAGACCGAGTAGTTGAACCTGTGGGCTTGGGACCATAGTCGCAGGGGTCATCAAGCTCAATTGGTATAACATACTACACAAAACATTGTTCCACCTCCTACCTTGGCAAGTAGCGACTGGGATCTTAAAAGCTAGCAAGCTGCCATCTAGATGCAACGATGGATCTCTCCTCATCCAGAACAAAGAAGAATGAAGAAAACCAAAATTCATGGAAACAATTAGTTCTAGCGACTGGTCCACCATCCAATCTGCAGCCCATATGACTATGAGACCAGAAGAACTAGATGGTGCCTGGCTATCACTGTCATCCACTTGAAAGGGGATCTATGTAGGAGATCCTTGATAGAAAGGGAGAACAATGTGGAACAAAACTCAAAATCATTGGAGGAAAAAAAGGGGGAGGGGCAGGTTTGCTGGTCTGATAGACCTGGGTGGAACCACTGAGACTATGGCCCCTAGCTGCCCTTTGGGTCTGGAATTGAACCCACACCTGTGGTTTCCAGCCAAACAAAAGACAGGCATATGAGTTGAACATTTACCTCAAGTAGATACACTCCTTGGAGAGAACAATCATGGGAGAAAGAAGGGCTGCTTATGCACAGGGAGACAGCTCAGGGGACAAGAGCCCATGGTGGGATGGACGCTGGGAAGAGGTAACTGTGGGGAGGAAGTGGGAGGGGAGCTGTTGCATTGTGGTAAACTGTGGTCAATGTCATGAGATAAAGTGTATGTGAACTTCTATAAATCTTCACCCAAATCACAATAATAATAATAATAATAATAATAATAATAATAAAAGACTACAGCCTTCAGCATAGGTTACCTCTTAACAGCAAATAAACAAAAACCCTCACAACTTGGCCAATAAGCAACAGCATGATAAATGCAGGAAAGACTGAAGTTGTCAAGAATTTCATTTTAGTTGGATCCAGAATCAATGACCATGGAAGTAGCAGTCAAGAGATCAAATGATATTATTACACTGGGCAAATCTGCTGCAAGATACCTTTTTAAAGTGTTAAAGAGCAGAGATGTCACTTTGAAGACTAAGGTGCACCTGACTCCAAGCCATGATATTTTCAATTGCCTCATTTTCATGTGAAAGCTGGACAATGAATAAGAAAGACTGAAGAACTGATGCACATGAGTTGCAGTATTGGCAAAGAATACTGAATATATCATGGACTTCCTGAAGAATGAACAAATCTGTCTTAGAAGAAGACAGCTGGAACATTCCTTAGAAGCAAGGGTGGCCAGAGTTCATCTCTTATACTTTGGTCATGTCACGAGGTGGGACCAGTCCCTGGAGAAGGACATCATGCTTGGTAAAGCAGAAGGTCAGCAAAAAAGGGGAAGACCCTCCACAAGATGGATGGACAGTGGGTACAATGATGGCTCGAGCATAGCAAGCATTGAGAGGAGGGTGCAAGAGTGAGTAGTGTTTCTTTTTGTTGTACATGAGGTCACTGCAATCTGGAAGTGACTCAATGGCATCTAACAACAACACCTTTAATAAAGTAAGAGTTTCAGTCAAAGTACAGTTATTTAACCATCACTTCAAAGGTTAAGTATACAAATCTGTATAGATTATGTTCACATTGTTACATTTACCAATGCAAAAATTTATTTTACTTAATAAAATCAAGGTAGGCTTTGAGGGATGGAAAAGGTGATGTGAGGTAGAAAAGCATAGAATGGAAATCATTGTGTCTCTTACTAGCCCTGTGGCCGTGGGCTGGTTTCCATCACCACCAAACATGGAGGTTAGGCTCAATGATCTCTGATGTCTAACCAAGAACTTGGTGTTTATAAGAAATCTGTAAAGTAGATGAATATTACACTTGCTTGAATGAATTATCTTCAAAGAGAATCAAATTCTGTTCAAGGACTACACAAAAAAATAATGACAACAGATTTGTTAAAAATTAAACATAAGATGGTCATGGTAATTAATATGGTAAAATAAGAGGTAGGCAGGGGCTCAGGACACTGAGTGACTGTTCTGTTATTTACCTGCCAAGGGCAGTTAAATATCTGCCCTATAAAATCCGAGTTCTGGACAAGATCATCACCTGGTAGTCATGTTCACCCTTTACCCTCTACTAATGAAATGATACACAGCTTCTAGAAACACCCCTCCACCCCATCAAACTGTTTTCAGAAGCAACCTTCTCTTCATGTTGTTTATTCTGCCTGGAATGCTGACTCCCCTACTGGCTTGTCAACACCTATAACATCTTCCATAATCACTCACTGTGCCTATCCTATAAACTTACATAGCACTCTGTCCACAACTCAATCATAGCATGGGATCTTTAGGTTAGGATTAATTATGTCAGTCTTCCCTATTAACTAGTAAGCTTTTTGAAGACAGGGGATAGAGTTCTTTAAATCCCTAATAAATAGTCACCCTATTCTTAGAAGATCTCATCTACTATCATGATTTTAGCTAACCAGATACAAATAATTTGGATCAAATGTTAAAATTAATAAACAATTTCATTACTTCTGCATTTTTCCATATGTGCCCATATGTTTTATAAAGTGAAAGGATTCACTAAGTGAAAGGATTAAAAAGTATAAGGGCCTCAGCTGTCAAAAATTTGCCAAGTTTTATGAAATTAATTTAAAAAATAGATCTTAGCATAGAGGGCAGGATGATTTAATTTAAAAATATCTAGTTGTTATGTACAAAAGTTAAGAAAAGAGCAAACTCTTTCAATTGTTTAAGATTATCGAAAATCAGAATACATTTCAATGGCTGTTGGATTTGGCAAGTTCTGTGAAAATATTACCCCAAAGCATTTTTTTTCCCCTAAAAGACATTTCTCATTCCTTTTGTTTTTTATCACTTATATTTTTAAGAACATACAACTTTAAAGTGGGAGATTCATACTAAATATCCTAAAATACAGCATCCATCAAATGTATCCAAATATCCTTCTCTACTTGCCAGATGTTTCCTCTTCGATCTCATCTTCTTATATGATTAGCTCTGGCTCAGAAAGAAGGAACTTTTTACTCTGTCTGTCAAAAACCAACTATTTGACCCTCGAGACACAAAATAAAATACAATTTTTGGATAAAATGTGCTGTTCTTGTCACTTTTTCATTCTAAGTAATTTTGAGGAAATTAAAAAAAGTATAATATAAAAATTTTAAAAGTATTAGTGTTACCAGAGGCATAACAAGAGCATCTGGCACAACTTGGTATTCAATGAACAAATAAGAGAACCACATAGCAATTGAACAGTTAAGATTATGAACGACCCTAAATTGTGTTTATTCCTCTGACAAAGTCCTACTCTTATGATGGTTGTCTATTTCCTAATTTAATCACAGTACTTTGTGCAATCTTTTCTACTTATATTTTGGCTTACAAATCTTGTTTCGTGAACTGTGACTATTTCTCTGAGAAAGAAAGCAATTTGATGTATTTTGAAATTTCAAATATGCTCTGGTATTTCCTTCAAGCGGAGGAGTATCAGACTATTCAGAAGGGTTAGGAACCGGCTTCTAGCGTTGGCAAGCACTCTAAGGTAGATCTGAGGAGATGGGAACACATCTACAATTAGGCACTGTATTAAGAAATACAATTTGCTAAAATATATCTGGTAAATAGATAAATTACCTTTAGACGTAGTATTTATTTTTTATTGCCAAGGTGTCGATACTATAAAAACAGTTCTAATCTCTGACTAAATATTGCTGAATGCTTCCTACCTGTCAGAAGGTGGAGCTCTAAACATATCTGTAATACTGGCTTTTATATGTGTTTCACAAATGTGTGTAATGAGGAGATTAAAGCAGGAGTAAAAGTCTTTAGAAAAATGGTTCTGAAGAATATTCCAATTCTCTCAGGATAAAATCACCCACATTTTCACATATATACATGGTTAACTAACAAAAAAGATGTTTGGTATGTTCCTTTGAAGTTTCAATACACTGTCTACTACAAAAATTTAAGTATATATAAATTAGAGAATAAAAGACAAAGTATATTTAAAAAGGAAAACACTAAAACAATTAAGACCACCTATTTGAATGTAGGCAAGGTCATTAATACTCACAAGCATCTCGGATGTAGAGTAACATGGCTATGAAGATATAATCTACTAAACTCAGGCTGAGGCCATCTGCAAACAAGGCATCCCAGACCACCAGGAGATCCTGCAGAGGAAATTCTCGTCCAAATAGCAGCCGCACCCACCGTCTGGAAGGAAACAAAACAAAATCCACTAAAGTCTACAGAGAATAATTTGAAGAGGGATCAGCTTGCTCACATAATTGTAAAAAATTTACAACTCAGATAACAGAGTAGAGAGAGCAAATATTACATATCAAAAATATAATACAGTCAAATTCAGAGTTTTGAGCCTTTAAATTAATTTTACAATTCTATAACTAGGACACAGTTATCAAACTTTATCCCCACATGTCTAACACACAAGTTCTACACTAGAAGAGGGTAGAAATATTTCATATTTAAGCATGAATCATAAATCCCAAAGGGATAAAGAGAAAGTGAATGTGCAGTGGTCTGATAGTCACTTCCTAAATTACGTTATGGGTTAAAAATAAGTTAGCAAAATTTCATGATCCCTATGAAAGGCATGGCATGCTTATATCTCCTTTTTTATTCTTTCTTTCTTTTCTGGTTAACTGGCTTTTTGCAAATGTTTATATGACAAATTACTATAGCCAAACTTAGAAAACTGGATTCTCACATTTCACTCCTATTTAAAAGATTCATTTTTTAAGTTAAATTGGGGGTAGGGGTGGTGCAAAAACAGTAGATACTTTTGTCAAATGTAGTCATTTATTTTCAAATGAAACATGCGGTGATAGCTAATTTTTAGCATTAGAATAGAATATACCCTATTAGAGAGGTGATCATTCTAGGGATGCTTTTCAAAACATAGTTAATTCTACAGCCAGGAAAATGGCTATCTTTTTCACAAAGCAGACACAGACAACTAATGAGAATACTAAACAAGGTATACATATAACAGTATATTGTAAATAGGGACACTTCAGACTTTCAATAAAAGCTATTAACTTATTTTTATCTCATCTTGTAAGATAATTAAAATAATTTGTCTGATATATTTTTATCTATTTATTTCTAATTTTATATAACATGGTTAGAATTTCCTCACACAAGCCTTTTCCTACCAGTTTCAGGTAGGATTCTGTCCTGTAGCAATAAAGAAAGCATTTCACATTTCTATTATCACCAAATAGCATGGAAGAGAAGAGATCTTTAAAAATTAGTTGAGATGTCCTGATTTCTTTGCAAAATGTGAAATCAAATATAACCATCTGGGAGGTTAAAGTAAGGTCAAAAGGAAAAAAAAATCAAATATTTTCCTTAGGAAGCATTACATTTAAGGAGGAATCAAGAAAGCTGTGACAGACAGTGTACAATCACATATACGTGATACAGTTTATTAGGAACATGTGACTAAATATTTACATTATTTTTATTAATATTATTAAATTATAATTAGATTGCATTTCAACTAAATTTTTAAGGTTATTCAGTTTTTCAGAAAAAATAAATATCTAGGTTATATCTATCCTTTTGACATTCCTACAGTACCTTTTGTAATTTTTATCTACTGTTCAATTCTTGCTCTACTGCTAATATGAGGAATGACTAAAAACAAAATATACTTTTTTATCTGATATGCCTATATCTAGGTAGCTTAGGAAAAAAGCATTAGGCTTTCAAACACTTCAAATTTCTTCAAATGAAAAATGCTAATATTTACTGTTCTAAGAAAATAAAAGTATCTCTAAATTAAATGGATTGCTCTTCTTAATGACAAAGAATTAACTGGTTTTGCAAATAATGTCAGGGAAGCCAGAGAAGAGCTAAGCTACAAAGTACATGGATTGAATCATTTAGGGCACCTGTTTAAAAGGATTTTTAACTGATACATGTATCTGCATTTTTGACTGAAATGACTAAAACAGAGCATGACTATTCAGTTATTCAATTGAAACTACTGAAAGAAAAAATCTGTCAATAAATGAAAAACTGATGAAGGTTAATAATACACAACCACAGAGAAGAGGACAGTTCAAATTCCTCTCATTTTCCTATGGACAACTGCATCTTTGATTTCATTACAGACAGTGCTTCCAGAGCAAAAAAAACAAAAAAACAAAAAAAAAACACCTTTTTTTCCTAAAGAAATAATTAATAATTTCTACAAAATAATGCCCAGTTATTGCTCCAACTTTGCTCCTTTTTTTGCAACCTTCTTGCTGACTGGGGTTGTGTTAGCTCAACTTCAAAAATGATGCTGTAGATACATACAAACAGCTATCTCTACTGCAGCGCTGGCAGGAGGAGGAACGGCAAACATCTAGTGATCTACACTGAAATGTAACCTACCTTTTATTTTTTCCTAAGTTAAATTGTTCACATAGCTAACATGTTCAAAACTGGGCAGAATGCAAGTCTTGAGTAATTTCATATTGAATCTGTAATATATGATGTGCTGCTTCATTCTTGAAGTTTCACCTTGCCAAGTACACTGCTAAGTAAGTCCAAGGAAGGACTAGGAACAAACTGTGTGTGTGTGCATGTGTGTGTGTGTGTGAGAGAGAGAGAAAGAGACAGAGAGCATGTGAGTAAGGGAGAGAGGAAAGAGATGATGTCTCCAGAAAGTTCCTTTGCAAAGAACTCTGTGCACTTTGCTACATGTTCGATGTATTTACCAAAGTCTAGTTAAAAGCATCGTGAAGCCACCTGCACTACTACGGAGAAGCAAAGGTGTAGTTTAATTGGAAGTACATGAATTGATCTTGTTAGTGTTTGCACAAAAAAATTAAGAAAGTGAGAGAAAAAAAAAGAAACAATAGAAACACATAAAAAAATTAGATGTCTATCATGTTTCTTTTACATATGACTGTTAATAAGTTACATGCAAGCATATTTTATTAAAGCAAATTATAGTTTCCTCGATTTTATATGCAATTATAGACAAATTAAGACCAAATTCTCAGAATATTTAAAGAAGTAATGGAATGCTTTGGGATGAACAATGCCCTTATCAATAATTTAATCATTTTTATCCCAACTGTATTTAGCTCATACATAAATTCACTACACACAGAATTTCCTGTGCTATTTAGGATTTTCTTCAATTAATAAAAATAAAAATAATAATAATAAAAAACAACTAAAAGTTAAGGAAAAATTCAGTTCTTTATGGAATTAGTTCCAATAGAAATTATTTTGGCTCCTGTATTCTTAGAAAGAAAAATTAACTCTAAGAAGTGAGGTCCTATGAAGAAGTGATCCTACAATTAACATGTTTTTATTGCAGTTAAGAATACTTAGTGAGAGTTTAAGTTACACTTAAGAGTAGCATTAAAACCTTTTTTTCCCCACCTTAAAGATAGCTTCAGTTTAACTGCTCAATACTATTAATCTTGCTTTATGTATGCTACACCTGCAGATTGTAATGCTCATAACCATATACATTTTATCACTTGTGATCATATAGTAATTCATATTTTACCAGACTCACTTAGTAATTAAAATCTACACAAACAAAAAAGACCATCTGAGGCTTTAAATTTAATAATAAACCACCCAAAGGCAGGGTAGTTTCTATGTTTGCACTTACACCACTCTTCTCAATTTTAAATTTCTGTGTAATTAAGCTGCTATTCCCAGGAGGTCAGTAACTCCTGATGGTGTTATTGCTTGGTGAATGACATGGAAACACCAAGAGAAATCCATTTTTACCAATCAGTTTATGAAAATGACCAACTTGACTGAGGCTTAAATACACATGGCTTCATACTACATAGCTGAAGTAGGCTTTATATAAAGAAACAAATTTAAATACTAAATGTTCAATTTTTACAAGGACATCAACTTGATTCATAGCCTTGTGCTAAGTTACCTGTGATCAAGAAATGGTAGTTCTGGGTAAGCATATTGGATCACAAAAGAGCAATGGTTGATTATTCCTCAATGATATTATGTCTTTTGCTTTCTTTATACTCGTAATTTTCAAAGCCAACAATGTTTTAAATAATCCATGTCTGGTAGAGAATAAACACAGAATCTAAACACTATATTAGCATTATAGAAAAACAAGAGCAAGCCAAAAGTGACTGCCTCTTTGGCACTTCCCTGACAGGAGTTAGGGTCTCCTTATACTGGGTTCTTTGTAGTCAGTCTTTTGAAATTAATTTATTCTGAGTTTTCCCTTATATTGACTGAAAACAATCTTAAACTTAGAACCCAATATTGCAGTTATTTTAGGTAAGGTCACAGGACACTCTTATCTTTAATTCTGATGTTCTTGGAGAGCAAGCCACAGAAGACGGAAGCAAGAAAGAGTTTTTCTTGTTGTTCCCATTTCACGTTTATTACTATTCTAAAAGCTCTGCAGAATACATTATTGGAATATGTTTAACCTGTTTAGTTAATTTTCATCTGGTCAACTCTTTCAGTTAGGTCCTCTTAAAACTGTTTGTGAATTACATGCCTTACACAAAGATTCGAATTCTTTAAGGTTATCAAACTCTGTTTCAAAAACAGAAAGACCAAATTAGTTATTGTGTTTAAAGATTCAAATTTGCTTTCCAAGTGGTCCTTGTAATCCATAGGTTGAGCCCAGCTTGAATATGGCTTTCTGGGAACACATGTGAAACATAATTTAACCCCCACAGGATATGTTCCTGAACTAAGAGAGTATTTTTGACTTTGGGGAAAATTCTCTGTTCCTTTGAGAGGGCAGTACATAGCCTTTTATTAAGGAAGGTTTCTTTTCCAAAAATAAGTTCCTAATAATTATCACCCATTCCTACTGTAATTTATTCTCATTGGCAAGTGTTTGAAGCTGTTTTGTCCGAACTGTAATATGCCCTGTGCAAAAATAGTCCAAATGGAAAGTAGAGCCTTGTGTATCTATGCTTTTCCAAAGATCTAAGACTCTCATGAAAATATTGGACACAGAGATGATCATAAGTTTTGAGGCTGTATAATTTTCAAACATTTACACACACATACATACATACCTTTTAGAGGTATGCTTGTTATCCGGATTATAAGTATTTTGTTATTTCAAGGACTGAGTAATTTTAGGATGTGTGATTCATCAGTAAAATCAAATAAAGCTGATGAAAGATGGTAATATTCCAACATAAACTTAGCGGTATGGATAGAATGTGTTCACCTTGAGAATCTTGTTGCCCCTTACAACCAGGGTACAGTGGGATCTTCCTCCTACCTTGAAAGGGGTAGAAGTTGCTGAGAAGGAATCTGTCTTAGCACTTACTCTGGCTCCAACACAACTGAGTCACTGGGCATCTTCTTGAGAAAACTACTTAGAAATCATGACTACCTATGAGTAATAACATGAAGAATTAATAGATGGTCATGTTGGGAAAATTAATTTTAGTCTCTGAGAATATTCATTTTTATTAATATTACAGAAAAATTTTACTTTTAGAAAGTCTGTAAATAGACTTTGTTCTGAAAGGGAATTATGATCAAATAAACTTTCTAAAGGAACAAACAGAGAATTGCTAACAAATAATTGCTCCTATCCTCCCTAATCTGAAACTTTTTTTTTTTAAAGAACAACACTTAGGTGACTTTATTCTTTTGAAACTGTCATGTTGCTAGGTACTATTGAGTTGGCTCCAACTCATAGAGACCCTGTGTACCTCAGAATAAAGCACTGCCCAGTGCCGCTCCATCCTCGGAATCCTTGCTATACTTGAGCCCATTGTTGCAGCCACTGTGTCAGTCCATCTCTTTGAAGGTATTCCTCTTTTTTGCTGATCCTCTAGTTTACCAAGCATGGTATCCTTCTCCAGGGATTGGTCCCTTCTGACAAACTGACCAAAGCACATGGGACGAAGTATGGCCATTCTCGTGAAGGAGTATTCTGGCTGCAATTCCTTCAAGACAGATTTGTTCATTATGCTAACAGTCCATGGTACATCCAATATTCTTCAAGAACACCACAGCTCAAATGAATCAATTCTTCTGTAATCTTCCTGTCCAGCTCTCACATGCATATGAGGCTACTGCATATACCATGGCATGGATCAGGTGCACATTTGTCCTCAAAGTGACACCTCTGCTTTTGCAAGCTTTAAAGAGCTCCTTTGCAACAAATTTACCCAAGGCAGCATGTCATTTGATTTTTTTTTTTTTTTACTGCTGCTTCAGTGGGTGTTGATTGTGGATCCAAGTAAAATGAAATCCTTGACAACTTCCTTTTTTTTATTTATTGTGATGTTGCTGTTATAAGGTCTAGTTGTGAGGATATTTTGTTTTCTTTATGTGGAGGTATAATTCGTACTAAAGGCTGCAGTATTTGATCTTCATCAATAAGCGCTTCAAGTCATCTTCACTTTCAGCAAGCAAAGTGTGTCATCTGGGTATTGCAGGTTGTTAATGAGTCTTCTGCAAACTTGATGCTGTGTTCTTCTTCATAGAGTCCAGCTTCTAGGATTATTTGTTCAGTGCACAGATTGAATAAGTATATAAGATATAATATCTAATAAGAAAAGGTATATAACTCTGATGCCCACCTTTCCTGACTTTAAACCATGCTGTCTCCACTTGTTCTGTCTGAATGACTTCCTCTTGGTCTATGTACAGGTTCTGCATGTGCACAAATAAATGTTCTTGAATTTCCATTCTTTGCAATGTTATCCATAATTTGTTATGATCCATAGGTCAAATGCATTTGCAGTCAATAAAACACAGGTAAATGTCTTTCTAGTATTGTTGGCTTTCAGTCAACACCATCCAACATCAGTAATGATATCCCTCGTTCCACGTCCTGTTCTGAATCTGGCCTGAATTTCTGGAAGTTCCCTGTTGATGAACCGCTGCAACTGTTTTTGAATTATCTTCAATAAAATTTTACTTGCCTTTGATACTAATGATATCGTTCAATAATTTCTGTATTCCACTGGATAGCCTGTCTTCATAATGGACACAAATACAGATCTCTGCCAGTCAGTTGGCCAGGTAGCTGTCTTCAAAGTTTTTTTTGGCATAGATCAGTGAGCTTTTCCAGCTTTGAAATTGTCATAGACTATTTCAAATACCAATTGGATCTTAACCTAATAAAATAACATTTTTCAACTTTTCCTTGCATAAATGTCTTAACACATTTATATACATTACTGAAAGCAGTTAGTCTTCATTTCAATACCAGCACAGGAAGAGAATTCTTGTTACTGAAAGGAAGGGGCCGAAATCTACAGTATGGTCACAGGTCAGACTGACTCTGTTTCTAAAAAGCACTAAAGATATCTGACCACCTTTGTCTTCTTGAATGTCTTACACATAACTCGAAGCATGCTCTGGAATTAGTTTCTCTGGCCCTCTCCTTCTCTGTCTCAAAGGGTGCCCTGATTCTGCCTGGCTGCTGAAGAGCTAGGACACTACTTTACTCAGTTCTGATGCTTGGAGGTGCCACATCTATTTGAGTCACTACTCCCTAATTTCACTTTCCAGAGACAAACAAATCACAGCTAAAGGTTTAGTTACTAAGAGTTTGTTTTAGTTTCTCTCCCTTTTCTAGCAGAACACAAGTTCCTAGGAGTTGTACTGGTATCTGGCATACAGTAGGGACTTAACAAATGTTTATTAAATTAATAATATTCCTTCTCTGTAGGTAGGTCACCTTTTCTTGACTAGGAATCTTCTTGATCTTGGGCTTACATCTTGGATCTCACTCAGTCTTCCTAGCTGCTCATCAGATGTTTTCCTGGGATTCTCTTATTTCTTCCTAGGGATTCCTAGACACATATTCTAAGTTATAAGTGATCACATCTATATAGGGTATGATCGAGACCTCTTAACACATCCTGGACCTTCCTCCTTCATTGCCTTAACTCTGGCTCTCTGATCATCCATAACTTAGATGTTCTTTAGTCCTTTGTCCTTCTGAGTCCATTGTATAGCTTAAGCTTGTAGTTTACTAGGACTTTACTACTCAAGGTGTGATTTTAGAACAAGCACCATTACCTGGAAAGTTGACGGTAATGCAGAATCTCAGAGCCCCCAGTGCAGAACTACTGAATCAGAATCTTCATCTTAAAAGGCCTCCAGGTGATATCTGTGTATGTTAAAATTTGAGAATCACTGGATGAGGTGACAGATGCCTGTGTCCTGCTCACATTTTGGCTCCATCTGTCAGGGTTTCTAAAACCTACCATACATGCATGTAAAATGTTACTGGAAGAGAGAAATGCTTCAACTATTGGATGGCTCTTCCAGTTACAGTAGTGATCTCAGACTTCAGCATACATCAGGCTTTCCTGCAGGGCTTGTTAAAACACAGATTTTTAGTCCCCATCCCATAGTTTCTGATTCAGATCTGAGTGGGGCCTGATCATTTGCATTTTGAACTAGGTCCCACGAGGTGCTGATGCTGCTGGTCCAGCACTACATTAGAAATTCTGTTTTATTTCTCCATATCTCCTTGACTTACTCCTGGGGACACATCCTTAAATCAACTTAACATGTCTGATCATATCTAACTAATCAAAGAAATCAAACTCACTGCCATCAAGTAGGATCCAACTCGTAACAATTCCTCCTTGGGTTTCTGAGGTGGTATCACTATGGAAGTAGATCACTCAATCTTTCTTCCAAGGAGTGGCTGGTAGGTTTGAACCACCAGTCTTCTGGTTAGCTCTCTGATCACCCATAAGTTAGATGTTCTTTCGTCCTTTGTCCTTCTGGTCAAAGCAGTCAGATGCATTAGGTACTATGCTACCATATCTAACTGCTAGGACACAAAACCAAATCCCTCTTAGCATTCTATCTCTGTTAACTCCTATACATTTTCCCCCAGGAAAACACTACTATAAAGACATGATCCAATAGAAAAGAAAGAGAGAGAGAGGTGTGGAGGTGAGGGAGAAGACCTCCCAAAGGATGGAAGAAGCTGGGCCACTTTTTTTTTTTTTTAAAAAAATGAGAAGTATATGACAAAATTTTTAAAAAATGCAAAAATAAGGTTACAGAAGTTGTGACATTTTAAATGTTAACATTTAGAAGTCAATACTTTTTAAAATTTCCTATAAATGGTATATATATAATGAGGTAGAGTGAACACTAAATCTGAAGTCCTTTGTGTTTAGCCTCTTGATTGCCTCTAATGAGGAGACATGAGTTGAGACATGGCAGGTAATGGCTGATCAGCTATGTGCAAAGAGATAGAGTCCAGGAGGAAAGTAGCAAGTGCATACAAGGGGCAGAGAATCCCAATGCTGCCATGACCCAAAGGAACTCTCACACTCACTAGTAGAAGTCCTGGGATACTGGGGGCCTGGCTGAATGGTCATTTGCTTGGTGGTCATCTTGTCTGTTATCCAGCAACCATTTTCACCCCAAGGTTCTACACTATCAAGTTACTCATATGGATCTGACTGGCTATAATGAAACATACATTTTAAATGCTTTTCCTGGACAAATGAAGAGCTAAACTCTAAGAGATGTCTCTCTAATACTATTACTTCCAGTTCCATGATTTCCTATTGGAAAAGAGATTTCAGGATAAGGGAGTTTTCTTAGAACCTCTCAAATCTTAACACAACAGTGGAAATAAATAAAGACCACCCAAATGAGAACAATGACAGAATGTTTATTCATAGCTTGCTAAAGCAAGGGAGTCAGCTACCATCATGCATGTTTGGCACAGAAACAAAGGCAGTCAGGGGAAGGAGAAAGTTTTATAGTGGACTGAAACTTGCTGGCATGAGGAAGCAAGTGGTGAGCTAATTAGAAGGAGGGTATCTTACGTGATTGATTTGGGAAGCATATTGGACTCTCCCTGGTTGGTCCTGAGTTGGAAGCAAGGGATAATTGGATTGTTGACAGTGTTGACCAAGTACTGACTATTGTGGGCTGATTTTGTGGGCAGAGGTTCTGGCTTGGCTTCCTCAGCTGCTTATGTGGGTCAGAGTTCTATTGTCATATATGGTTTGGCCACTGTTCATTTGTGTACTCAGTCTTTTAGCACAGATGCCTGGCTTCTCAGACAATGCCTGCACCCAGCCTGGAACTAGCTACAGTTGTGGAAATTCATAAAATCACTTTTCCCAGTAGTTCTGAAGTCCAAATGTTGAGAAGTCTGAGAGGCAGTGGTAGTGGGAGTTAAGTTTTGTTTCCTTCTTCCCAAAATTTAACGAAAAGTCTAAAACAGACTAATTCAATACTCTGTATGAACAGGCAGGAGTAGTCTTGGACCCACTGGAGATTGTATTCAAGATTATTGACTCTCTATCCTGAAAAATACCCACACCCATACCACATCTCCTCATGTGCAACCCATTGCAGGAGTTTAGGTGATCTGTAGACATTAAATTGAGGAGCCATGCTCTGTATTATTGTTTATTTTATTTCAGATGCTGGCATTGCCATGCGAAGTTATATTCTACTGAAAGAAACACATAGCCTTCTTTTGCCTATTTCAACGTATTAACTCTGCATTTCAAAAGAACACATCTTCCTTTTTCAATGGTCCTGGGTTAAGTTCCTGCTGTTGTTGTGGTTGTTAGGTGTGTTGAGTCGTCTCCAACTCATAGAGACCTCATGCACAGAATGAAACACTGCCTGGTCCTGTGTTAGCCCTACGATCCTTGGTATACCTGAACCCATCATTGCAGCCACTGTGTCAATCCATCTTGTTGAGGACCTTCCCCTTTTTTGTTGCTGCTCCACTTTGCCAAGCATGATATCCTTCTTCAGAGAATGGTCCCTTCTTACAACGTGACCAAAGTAGGTGAGATGAAGTCTGGCCATTCTTGCTTCCAAGGCACATTCTGGCTGCACTTCTTCCATGACAGACTTGTTAGTTCTTTTAGCAGTCCATGGTACTTTCAGTATTCTTTGCCAACACCACAACTCAAAAGCATCGACTCTTCTTAGGTCTTCTTTTTTCATTGTCTAGCTCTCACATGCATATGAGGTGACTGAAAATACCACAGCTTGTGTCAAGGGCACCTTAGTCTTCAAGGAAACATCTTTGCTCTTCAGCACTTGAAAGAAGTCCTTTGCAGCAGATCTGCCCAATGCTATATGACTTCTGATATCTTGACTGCTGCTTCCATTGGTGTTGACTGTAGAACCAAGTAATATGAAGTTTTTGACAATCTCAATCTTTTCTCCATTTATCATGATGCTGCATATTGGTCTCATTGTGAAGATTTTTTTCTTTACATTGAGGTGTAATCCATACTGCAGACTGTAGTCTTCAACCTTCATCAGTAAGTGTTTCAAGTCATCCTCACTTTCAGGGAGCAAAGTTGTGTCATCTACATAATGCAAGTTGTTAATGAGTCATCCTCCAATCATGATGCCACGTTCTTCTTCATATAGTCCAGCTTCTCACATTATTTGCTCAGCATACAGATTGAATAACTATGGTGAAAGGATACAACCCTGACACACTACCTTCTTGATTTTGAACCATGCAGTGCCCCTTGTTCTGTTAGAATGACAGCCTCCTGGTCTATGTATAAGTTTCCCATGAGCACAATTAAGTGTTTTGGAATTCCCATTCTTCTCAATGTTAACCATAATTTGTTATGACCCACGCAATTGAATGCCTTTGCATAGTCAGTAAAACACAAGTAAACATCTTTTTGGTATTCTTTGTTTTGAGCCCAGATCCATCTGATATCAGCAATGATATCCCTCATTCCACGTCCTCTTCTGAATCCAGCTTGTATTTCTGGAAGTTCTCTGTCAAGATACTGCTGCAACCATTTTTGAATTATCTTCAGTAAGATTTTACTTGTGTGCAATATTAATGATATTGTTCAATAATTTCCACATTCTGTGGGATCACCTTTCTTTGGGTACAAATATAGATCTTTTACGGTCAGTTGGCCAGGTAGTTGTATTTCAAATCTCTTGGCCTTGCCGAGTGAGTGCCTCTAGTGGGGCATCCTTTTATTGAAACATCTCTATGGGTATTCTGTCAATTCCTGGAGCCTTGTTTTTTGCTGCTTCCCTCAGTGCAGCTTTGACTTCTTCCTTCAGTACTATTGGTTCTTGATCATATGCCACCTCCTGAAATGGATGAACATCCACAAATTTTTTTTGGTACAATGACTGCGTATTCCTTCAATCTTCTTTTGATGCTTCTTGCATCATTCAATATATTGCCCATAGAATCTTTCAATATTGCAACTTGAGGCTTAAATTTCCTCTTCAGTTCTTTCAGCTTGAGAAGTGCCAAGCATGTTCTTCCCCTTTGGCTTTTGAACTCCATGTCTTTGCACATTTCATTATAATAATTCACTTTGTCTTCTCGAGCTGCTCTTTGAAATCTTCTGTTTAGCTCTTTTATCTTGTCATTTCTTCCATTTGCTTTAGCTACTCTCTGCTCAAGGGCAAGTTTCAGAGTCTCTTCTGACATCCATTTTGGTCTTTTCTTCCTTTCCTGTCTCTTTAATGACCTTTTACTTTCTTCATTTCGGTCATTGCTGTTCAATGGTCTTTAAACAGTCTCTAAATTCAGGAGGGATATAATCAAGGTCATATTTTGGCTCTCGTGGACTTGTTGTAATTGTCTTCAACTTCAACTTGAAGATGCAAATGAACAGTTGATGGTCTGTTCCACAATCAGCTCCTGACCTTCTTTTGGCTGAAGATATTGAGCTTCTCCTTTGCCTCTTATCACAGATATAGTCAATCTGATTCCTGTGTACTCTGTCTGGTGAAGTCCATGTGTATAGCCGCTGTTTGTTTTGCTGAAAAAGGTATTTGGAATGAATAAGACGTTGGTCTTGCAAAATTCTATTATGCGATCTCCAGCATTTTTTCTATCTCCAAGGCCAAATTTTCCAACTACTGATGATTCTTCTTTGTTTCCAACTTTTGCATTCCAGTCACCAATGATAATCAGCACGTCTTGATTGCATGTTTGGTCAATTTCAGACTGCAGCAATTGGTAAAAATCTTCAATTTCCTCACATCTTTGCTTTGGTGGTTGGTACATAAATTTGAATAACAGCAGTATTAACTGGCTTTCCTTGTAGGTGTATGGATAGGGATATTATCCTATCACTGAAAGCACTGTACTTCAGGATAGATCTTGAAACATTCTTTGTGACAATGAATGCCATACCATTCCTCTTCAATTTGTCATTCCCAGCACAGTAGATCATATGGTTATCTGATTCAAAATGGCCAAAATCGGTCTATTTCGGCTGTCTAATGCCTAGGATATAAACCTTTATGCATTCCATTTCATTTTTGACAACTTCCAACTTTCCTAGATCCATACTTTGCACATTCCATGTTCCGATTATCAATGGATGTTTGCAGCTGTTTCTTCTCATATTGAATTGTGCCACATCAGCAAAGGCAGGCCCTGAAAACTCTACTTTATCCATATCATTAATGGAGGCTCTTCTCTCTGATGAGACAGCTCTTTCCCAGACACATGAGTCATTTGAGTGCTTTCTGACTTGAGGGGCTCATCTTCTGGCACTGTATTGGACAATGTTTCAGGGCTGTTCATTATATCAGACAGTGTTTCACTACTATTCATAATGTTTTCACTGGCCAATTCTTTCAGAAGTGGATAGCCTCTTCCTTCTTTCGAGTCTGTCTCAGTGTAGAAGCTCCACCGAAATCAGTCCACCATAGGAACCCCTGCTGGCACAGCCTTCAACCTCACAGCAACATGCAACCACCATAGTATGACAAACTGGCAGACAAGTTCATCTCCCTTAGCTGTTCTAACCACTCTGGTCACTTCCTGGGCTACCCCCTACCTGTTCCTGCCAGCCCTGTCTGCCACTGCTCCCTGCTGCATGGGGACTGTCCCCACCAGCCTTTCCTGTTCCAGCTGCTGGCCCTGTCTGCCACTGCTCCCTGTCACCTGGGGGCTGTCCCCTGCCAGCCTTACCTGTTCCGGCTGCCAGTCCTGTCTGCCGCTGCCCCCTGCTGCCTTTCCTGCTAGTGTAAAGCTAATCCGTGTGGCTCAGCTAGTTGAACAACCCATAAGACTGCATGGATAGAGCTACCATTTGGGGAAAATTTCCATGACTTGGCAATTCTTACCCTCACTAACCTAAGATTGGAAGGATTGGTGGGGGCATGGACATCTTCACTGACTTTTTCTCCTGGCTCATGCCAGTCCTGTTCTGACCATAAGTATGAATGACAGCAGGGATCTTCATTTAACAACATTTCTTAAGTTTTAAATGTGCCAGGTACTGTGCTAGGCCCTAGATTGGATGCTATGCTGACAACTCTCAATCATGGACATGGAAATTATCCAAAGTAAATTTTTAATTAAATAAAAAATCGTATCAGCCTGGCTTCTCATAGTCACTTTACATTTTTGTATGCTGCCTCTCCACCAAGTCCCTCAATCAACCAATGTATGTTAAGGGAATGCCAATTAATGGCAACATTAGCAAAATATAATTATGAAGGTAAAAACATTTTAAAACATTATGAAATACATTTCAAAGCCAAGTATTAATAGTTTTTGGATTATCTACCATTTGGGATTATATGTGCCCTAGCTCCTCTCCATTAATGCAGACAATCAAGAATTGAATGTATTTGCATGGGGCCCAGGTGATTTACAAAGGGGCAGGGAGAGCCAGGGAGGAAAGGTAGGAAACTCTGAGAAGCCAGTAGGGTAGAGTATTAACGCTGCCCCATTCTTTACTTTGGGTATGTGGGCTGTTAACACTTTAGAAGTCCAAGTCAGTTGTGGTAAATTACCTTTCTCTAGTAGAAGCAGCCAACCAGAAAGAAAAGAGAGAGTTAGAGTGGGGCTGCCTGCTCCGTTCCATCCCTAGTTGTCTAGTGGACAGACTGTTTAGTGACCGAACAACTTTACAATGAATTATCTGTGTGTATGTGTTATTATTTTTTTAAAAAAACCAAATATATACTAAGCAAGAAAAATATTTTCTGATGGGTTAAGCTTGCAACTGCAACACACTATTTTTCAACACACTATTTTTAAAATAAATACAAAATTTCTGATGATACTATAATACTATGCATTTACATGCCATTTTGTTTTCTAATATTTTCATATTTCTACCAAATATGTTTTCTTCAAATATACCTCAGCTCTCTGTGGTCTGTGGAATACATGCATCAGAAACACTTAGGGGAAAAACTCCTGAACATTTCAGAGACTGCAAAGGTTCATTCTTCACTCCCTCAGTCCCTCCCCCCACTCCAGCAGGCACATGAATCTTACAGAAACATCAGTAGAGGTACACAGCTCACAGCCTGAAGTCATAGCCTATCTGAAAGCAGACACAGACTTATAAATTGATTACTTTAACTCCTACCCCATCTTCTTTTTACCCTCTTTTAAACTCCTCTCCACTTTCTAAAACCTATAAAAAAACCCAAACCATTGTTGTCTAGTCGATTCTGACTCATAGTGACCCTACCAGACAGAGCAGAGCTGCTCTATAAGGTTTCCAAAGCTGTAAATCTTTACAGAAGCAGACTGCCACATTTTTTTCCTGCAGTGCCTGATGGGTTTAGACCACCAAACTTTCAGTTAGCTGAGTGCTTACCACTGCGCTTTACATAATGACTGAGTCAGAAGACTCAGAATGCCACAGTGTACACTATTGCTATGTCATCCACATGGTAACTGAGTTTTTCTGAGTAGGAGAAATGGACTTTCTGAAGGACTGACTTTGATAAATCATGATCTACTATTTCATGAATATTCCTGTTACAATACAATGGTAATTACAGCTACAGGACCCTACAAGATTTAGAGAGCTTCCTTTCAAAGAAACTCATTAAGGAAACTATAAAGAACTAAGAACTTACAAAGAAAAATTAATTGCCACTTTTGGTCAGCTGATTTTAGAAAGACTTATGAGGTCTGGAATTGTATATTGGCTAACACAGAGAAGAGGAACTCAGTGAAGTTTAGCTTATTGAGGGCATCACACGGTATATAATATGTTCATAAATTAATATGCTCGTAAACCAACTCAAATATGAAGCAGAAGAAACATCACATAAAATACTTCAAATTTATTTTCGTCAACAACAACTCATTTCCTTTCCACATCAGCTACCAGTTACTGTGGCTGAGTCCTGGGGCTGAGATGCTCCAATCTACAGTCCCAGAGAGTCTGAAACACACGCGGCTCTGACCACAGCCTCCTATCTCACCGTCTCTCTCATTCCCCCAACTCTGTTATTTCCAGTGAATTAAAAGGAAAATCTTGTGGGGTTATTTGTTTTGTTCATTTAGAATCATATTTTTGAAATGGTGAAAGAGAATTTTCAATGTAACAGGACATACAAAGGTAAGAAATTTCCCTTCCTATCCTAGAACTCCACCAGTCTATCTTCCGAAGAATAGTCAACGTTCTTCTGTGACACAGAGATACTTTTATGCATGCACATACCTTTTAAAAACATAAATATGAGCATACTGTACCATACATTTTTAAATTTCACATTATGATGATTAAAATAGATCATTCCAAATCAGTATATACGGAAATACCTTGTTATTATTTTTTTTATGGTTGCATAGTATTCCACTGAGTGGATGTATCATGATTTATCCAGTCCTTTTATTTTAGGGGAGTCCCTGGATAATGCAAATAGTTAACATACTTGGCTGCTAACTGAAAGGCTGAATGTTTGAGTCAGCCCAGAGGTACCCTGGAAGAAAGGCTTGGTGATCTAGTTCTAAAAATCAGCAATTGAAAACCAGGGCTTTGACAAGTTCAAACTGATCAGTCATGGTCGATAAGCTAAAAGCAGAACAGACCTGAATTTTTAAAAATTTTGGTGAGCTGGAATGCTTCAGTGGGGAAAATTACAGGTGGGAGCCCTGGTACAGGAGACTCAACAGAGGCATAATGAGCCTTTTCAGGACCTGATGCATGACATTGGATCACGGACAGGGTTGTAGAGAGTGGCAGATTCAAAGCAGCGCATCTGGCACCATCTTTGTGCTGGGCATTGCTGTTTTCCACTCAGTTGATTAAGAGATTTGACTGCTATGCAATGTGCAATGCACGTGCTGCCCTTGTTTTCTAAGAGGGAGATTAAGTTTCTAGCAGGGTTTGACCCATAATTTTTCTCATTCCCATTAGTGCTCTGGTTCACTCACATTTAAAAAATTCAGTCTGTTCTGGTGTCAACTTGTCGGCCATGACTGAACTAGGATGAACTGGTTTGAAGCCCTTTGAAAATCTGTGGAGCACAGTACTCTGACACACGTGGGGTTGCCATGAGTCACAATCGACTCGATAGCAACTGGTGGTTTATTTTGGGCATTTAGATCTCACTGTTATTATACAAAGGAGTTCTGGTGGTATAGTGGTTAAAGCCACTGGCTGCTAACCAAAAGGTCAGTGGTTCGAACCCACAAGGCACTCCACAGAAGAAAGATGAGGCCGTCTATTTCTGAAAAGATTTACAGCCTTGTAAATCCTATGGGGGTTGCTATGATTTGGAATCTACTTGATGGCAGTGGGTTTGTTATTACACATGATATTGCATTGATTATCTCTGTGCTTGTAAGTATATCTTGGGAAGAAGTGAACTGAATACTTCATGCTATCTCAACACTTTAATTTGATTTAGGACCTTTTCATTGCAAAGAATAGTATGAAGTGATCTCATGAGAAAAGGTAGATTTGGACACTGGAAAACAAAACAAAACAATAAGAAAAAATCCACTGCCACTGAGTTACTTCTGACTCATAGTGACTCTAGTGGACAGAGTAGACCTGCCCCATAGGGTTTCTAAGGCTGTAAACCTTAACAGAAGCAGACTTGTCTCATCTTTCTTGTGGGGAGTGGCTAGTATGTTCAAACCACTGACCTTTTGACTAGCAGCCAATGCTTTCACCACTGTGCCACCACAGTTCATAAGGTGTGGTTCTAAATCAGCACATTAGCATCACCTGAGAATTTGTTCAAACTACAAACTCTTGTACTCCCACTTTATACCTATTAAATCTGAAACTCTGGAGTGGGGACCGGCAACCTTGTTTATAAGCCTTCTGGATGATTCAGAGTTCCTGGATGGTGCAAACAGTTAACATGCTTGGCTGTTAACCAAAAGGCTAGAGGTTCGAAGTCTATCCAGAGGAGCCTTGGAAGAAAGGCCTGGCCATCTACTCCAATAAATCAGACACTGGAAACCCTATGGAGTACAGTTCTACTCTGACTTACATAGGGATACCATGACTTGCAGTCAACTCAACAATATTTTTCCTCTGGGTAATTCTGATGCAAACTTAAATGTGAGAATCACCACTTACAGAATGTATAGGAAGATACAGTCTGGGACTCAAGTTACCAGGGACCAAGGCAGCTTTAGGGATCCTAAACTTTTCCCATCTGTCTCAGGCTACAGGGAGGTCTCTTTCCCAGGAAGAAATTTTATTACAGTGCTGTTAAACTCACCTATCTTTTTCTTTATGGCTAATAGAATTCCATACTCTAAAAATGTAAATAATTTCATTTCAATTGTTATATCACTGATGCAGCTGAAATATGTTTCTGCGTAAAAATTAAGGTATAGTTTCACTACTTTCAAAATGGCTAGGTAGTTATCAAATCTGCATTATTAATGATCTACTATCTCTTCACTGAATTGAAATTTCACTTTTTATCATATTTTAAATTCCTATTTATACTGAGGGTCTGTTTCTAATTTTCTATTTTATTTTACCAATGGGTCTGCCTGCCTAATTATGTGCCAGTTCCAAACTGATTTAATTATGTTATCTTTATAACAATTTTTACAGTGGGTGAGGCTAATAAATCTTTTATTCTATAACATGCCTGGCAATATGGCATAGCACCTAAGGCATCTGACTTTTAACCAAAGGTTGGTGGTTCAAGCCCACCAGCCACTCTACAGAAGGGAGACTGAGCAATCTATTTCCATAAAGATTTACTGCCTCAGAAATTCAATGGGGGTGGCTGAGTCAGAATCTACTTAATGGCAGTGAGTTTGGTTTTGGCTTTTGTATTTTTCAATTTTTTTTTCACTTATTTTTTTTTAATTGTGATTTGGGTAAATGGTTACAGAGCAAAATTATTTTCTATACACATGTTAGCAGTCATACACACTTCATCTTATGACATTAATGACAATTCCCCACAATGTAACAGTTCTCTTCTCATTTCCTCCCTGTAGTTACTTCTTCCCTGTGTCCTTCTTTCCTATCACTCCTGCCCCATGAACTATCTCCCTGTGCAAACACTGCTTTTCTCTTCTCCCATGATTGATCATTCTAAGGAGTATATCTACCTGATGTAAATGTTTACCCTATATATGCCTTTCTATTGTTTGTCTGGAAGCCACAGGAGTGAATTCAATTCCAGACCTGAAGGGTAACTAGGTGTGACAGTCTTGGGGGTCTCACCAGACTCTTATCAGACCAGTAAAACTTGTCTTCTTTTTTATGATTTTGAGTTTTGTTCCACATTGTTCTCCCATTCTATCCAGGATCTCCTACACTAATCCCTTTCCGAGTGGTTGACAGTGGTAGCTGGACACCATCTAGGTCTTCTGGTCTCATGGTTATATAGGCAGTGTTTCGCATGGTCTACTATTCCCTTAGACTAACTGTTTCCATGCATCTTTGGTTTTCTTCATTCTTCTTTGCTCTGGATTAGGACAGACTCATCATTGTGTCTACATGGCTGCTTATAAGCTTTTAAGACCCCAGTTGCTACTCACCAAAGTAGGATGTAGAACAATGTTTTTGTGTAGTGTGCTATGCCAATTGAATTTGATGTTCCCTGTGACCATGGTCCTGAGCCCACAGGTTCATCAGGGTGGTTGACTGTGCCTAAGAAATTGTAACTCTTCCCCCTTTTAAACTTATTTTTATAATTTATTTTGAATTATGCATGGATATTTTCCTAGGTATATTATTTTAAACTATGCAAATAATTTTATTATTTATATTTCCCCAAAGAAACAGCTCCTGGATGTATTAGTTCTGTCATTTATGTTTCCTTAGTAATGCATAACTGTCTTTAGTTTCATTAGTGCCTTCCTTTTCTTTAGATTTATTTTGCTGTATTTTCCTCATTTTATTGAGATGAACATCTAATTCATTTATATTTTTTATTTCTTGTTAATAATTTAGGAGTATAAGGCTAAAAGTTTTGAAGGGCTTTGTTTTAGCCCAAACTGATAGGGCTGACCAATATATTTTAATTGTCATTATGTTTCAGAATTTCTGCAATTTCAGTTTTGATTTCTCTTTTGTACAAGATTAAAGGTAGTTTTAATATTTTAAGCAGTAAGGTCAGTGATAAATAGAAAGATATACCATGTTTGTTAGTTAGAAAATCAATAGTTAGGCTACTAATTTTTCCATAACTGATTTTATATTCTACACAATTCCAATCAAAATCACACTAAGATTTTTGGTGGACTCAACAAGCTGATTCTAAAACATCAAAAGAATAGTGAAGAACCAAAAACAGTTACAACAATTTCGAAACACAAAGTTGGAAGACTCCTACTACTACATGATTTCCAGAATTACTATAAAAGGGGTACAGCAATCAAAATAACATAGTATTGTTAACAGGCACCTGGATCAGTGGAACAGAATAGAGAGCTCCTAAATAAACTAACGCATCCTGGTCAATTGATTTTCGCTAAAGGTGCCAAGGAAATTTAATCATGAAATAATGATCTTTTCCACAAATGGTGTTGGAATAACTGGATATCCACTGCAAAGCAATGAATGAACCTTGGACTATACCTCACACCATCCACAAAATTAACCCCAAAGGGATAATAGAACCAAAAGCAAAAACTAGAAAACACGTTGAAAAAATTCAGAGAAAATTTTGTGACACTAATGTAGGAAAAATATCTTAACATACAGAAGTACTCACCATAAATGATAAAACTGATGAACTGAACTTCATCAAAATTAAAAATTTTCCTTTGAAAATGAAAACACAGGCAACATACTGGGAGAAAATATTGACAAAATACATATGTGAAAGGGATTTATTTCTTGAACACACATAGAACTCTTATAAGTAAATCAAAATAAACAATTAGAAATGGGCAAATGATGGCAACAGACACTTCACCAGAGAAGAGATATGAGTGGTCAATAAAAAACAACAACTACAGAAATGCTCCAAGTGATTGCTGTTGTTATGTGCTGTCGAGTCGGACCCAAGCGACCCCTCCTTGGGTGTCCAAGGCAGTATCACTGCAGAAGTAGATTGCCCAACCTTCCTTCCGAGGAGTGGCTGGTGGGTTTGAACTGCCAGCCTTCTGGTTAGCAGTCAAGTGCCTTAGGCACTACACTACCAGAACTCCCCTCCACATGATTGTTGTTGTTGTTGTTATGTGCTGTTGAGTCGGACCCGACTCATAGCGAGGGCAGTATCATTACGGAAGTAGATTGCCCAGTCTTCCTTCCGAGGAGTGGCTGGTGGGTAACCACAGTGATATACTACTATATACACATTTTTGAGTGGTTTAAACAAGTGGAACAAAAAAAAAAAAGTGGTAGCACGGATATAAAGAACTGAAACTCTCATACGCTATTGGTGGGAATGTAAAATAGTACAGCCATTTTGGAATGTAGTTTGAAACCATTCGGCAGTTCCTTATAAAACTAAACACAGACTTACTAAATGATGCAGGGCCCTCTCTCATTGGTGTTTATACAAGGAAAAAAAATTTTTTAAAAAAATCTATATTCACACCAACACCTGAACAAATATTTATAGCAGTTTTATCCATAAATCCCCCAAAGTGGAAACAAGACAAATGCCCTTCAATTGGTGAAGGAATAAATAAACTGTGGTGCATCTAAACATTGTAATACTATTTAGTAATAGCTATGAGCTACACATATAGGACACAAGATGGATAAATCTTAAATTGTATTGAGAGAATTAGACTTACAAGGCTACACACTACATGACTTTTTAAATGATGTTCTGGACAAGGCAGACTGAAGTGATTAGTGGTTGCTAAGGAATGGGGGTGGAGGGAGGAAACGACTATAAAGAGGTAGAAGGGAAATTTGTGAATTTTTTCAAAATATTGAAATTTTGAAGAAGCACTTAATGAATGCAGTATAAAGTATATGTTTGATCAAACTATAATTGCAGAATCACAAAAACTCACATTTCCTAGATCAATATTAAAGTCAAGTGAATGGCAGAACTAAAATGTGTGTGTGTGTGTGTGTGTGTGTGTATAGGAGCTCTGGCAGCATAGTGGCTAAGGCACTTGACTGCTAACCAGAAGGCTGGCGGTTCAAACCCACCAGTCACTCCTCAGAAGGAAGGTTGGGCAATCTACTTCCGTAGTGATAACTGCCTCGGAAACCAAAGGAGGGGTCGCTATGAGTGGGTCTGACTTGATGGCACATAACAACAACAACATACATATATATATAGATATATATAACTGCACTAAATTCCTAGAGCACTAGGAATGCAGCATGTAAGGGAGGAATTTGAAGAACAGTAAGTGACCTCATGGAAATATAAACAGACAAAGAGATTTACTGTTAGAATTTAGGGGAAAATTTGTCCTTATATTTAACATGCTGAAAAAGAGAGAGAGAAAGAGAAAAAAAAAAAGAGAGGGAGAGCAGAGCTGTGTTGCATCAAGCTGAGGAATACAGGAAGGGAAGAACAGGCAAACTCAATACCAGTTTTGTGGCACTTCACATTCTGGACCTCTTCTCCAATCTGCCTGCTATTATTTGCTATCAAACGTTATCACTTAGTTGTTCCATATACTCAGATCAGGCTTTACCGCTGCAGTCAGTGAGCAAGACAGAGTGGAGTGTGCTTGCTCTACTTTATCTAGAACCAGAATCTCTACATTTGGATGTCCAAGAGTCATCTGAAATGGATAGTGGTCAATATTAAACTCCTGCTCCTCCCACTATCTTTCCCAACTCAGCAAATAGCGACTTTACCCTTGTAGTTTCTCAACAGCCTGAGCTGAAAACCTTGGAATTTTCCTTTCTCTCACACACCACATTTAATGCATCACCAAGTCATATGAGTATTATCTTCAAAATGTATTCACAATCTGAACACTTTTTACTTAATTTGCTGATGATGCCGTTAAGTGCCGTGAAGTCAGTTATGATTCATAGCGACCCCACGTACAACAGAATGAAAACACTGTCTGGTCCTGTGTCATCCTCACAGTCACTGCCATGCTTCAGCCCATCCTCACAGCCACTGTGTCAGTCTGTCTTGGTAAGGGTTTTCCTCTTCTTTCGCTGACACTCTACCTTACCTAGTATGATATCCTTTAACAGGGATTGATCCCTTTTGACAAAATGACCAAAGTACGAGACGAAGCCTGACCATTCTCGCTTCTAAGGAGCATTCAGGGTGTACTTCCTCTAAGACAGATTTGTTAGTTGTTCTAGCAACCCATGGTATTCAGTATTGTTCACCAACACTACAATTCAAATGCACCAATTCTTCTTTAGTCTTCCTCATTCATTGTGCAGCTCTCACATGCATAGGCAGCTACTGAAAATGCCATGGCTTGGATCAGGCACACCTTAGTTTTGAGAGTGACATCTTTGCTCCCTAACACTTTAAAAGAAGTCTTTTCTAGCAGGTTTGCTCAATGTAATACAGCATGTGATTTCCTTACTGGTGCTTCCATGGACATTGATTGTGGACTGATACAGCTTATTGGTCTAGCTGTGAGGATTTTTTTTTCTCTCATTATGTTGAAGTGTAATTCATACTGAAGGCTGTAGTCTCTCAGCTTCATCAGTAAGTACTTCAAGTCCTCTTCACTTTCAGCAAGCAAGGTTGTGCCATCTGTGTATCGCAGATTGTTAATGAGTCTTCCTCTAATCCTGTTGGTGCGTTCTTCTTCATATATCCCAGGTTCTTGAATTACTTGCTCAGCATATAGATGGAATAGTATGGTGAAAGGATAAAATCCTGATGCACACATTTCCTGATTTTACACCATGTTGTATCTCCTTGTTCTGTTCAAATGACAGCCTCTTGGTCTATGTATAGGTTCTTCATAAGCACAAATAAGTGTTCTCTAATTCTCATTCTGTGCACTGTTACCCATAATTTATTATGATCCATAGTCGAAAGCCCTTGCACAGTCAATAAAACACAGGTAAACATCTTTCTGAATATTCTTTGTTTTTAACCAAGATGCATCTGAGACATCAGCTGTCATATCTCTCATTCCATGTCCTCTTCTGAATCAGCTTGAATTTCTGGTAGTTTCCTGTCAATATACTGCTGTAACCATTTTTTAATTATCTTCAGCAAAATTTTACTTGTGTGTGATATTAATGATATTGTTTGATAATTTCTGCATTCTGTTGGATCACTTTTCTTTGGAATGGGCACAATATGGATCTCTTCCAGTCGGATGGCCTTATGGCTATTTTCCAGATTTCTTGCCATAAAAGAGTAAGTGCCTCCAGTGGTGCGTCTGCTTGTTAAAACATCTCAGTGGGTGTTGCTGTCAATTCCTGACACCTTGTTTTTCGCCAGTTTCTTCAGTGCAGCATGAACTTCTTCCTTTAGTACAATTGGTTCTTGATCATATGCTACCTCCTAAAATGGTTTAATGTTCACTAATTCTTTTTGGTACAGTGACCTTGTGTATTCCTTCCATTGATGCTTCCTGCATTATTCAATATTTTGCCCACAGAATCCTTCAATATTGCAACCTGAGGCTTGGATTTTTTCCTTCAGTTCTTTCAGCTTGAGAAATGCTCAATGTGTTTTTCTGTTTTGATTTTCTAACTCCAGGTCTTTGCAAATTTCATTATAATACTTTATGTTGTCTTCTTGAGCCACTCTTTGACATTTTTTGTTCAACTCATCTCATCATTTCTTCCATTCACTTTAGCTAATGTCTGTTCAAGAGCAAGTTTCAGAGTCTCTTCTGACATCCATTTTGGTCTTTTCTTCTTTTCCTTTCTTTTCAATGACATTTTGGTTTCTTCACAGATGATGTCTTTTATATCATCTAATAGCGCATCTGGTCATTGGTCCTTTGTGTTCAATGTGTCCCATCTATTCTTCAAATGGTCTTCAAATTCAGGTGGGATACACTCAAGGTTTTATTTTGGCTCTTGTGGATTTGTTTTTAATTTTCTTCAGCTTGAACTTAAACTTGCACAGATGTAGTCCATTTGATTCCTGTGTATTCATTCCATCTGGTGAGGTCCTTGTGTATAGTCCCCATTTATGTTGTTGAAAAATGGTATTTGCATCAAATAGGTCACTGGTCTTTCAAAATTCTGTGATGCAACCTCCAGCATCATTTCTAATACCAAGGCCATGTTTTCCAACTACTGATGCTTCTTCTTGTTTTCCAATTTTTGTGAGCTCTGGTAGCATAGTGGCTAAAGCACTTGACTGCTAACCAGAAGGCTGGCGGTTCAAACCCACCAGCCACTCCTCGGAAGGAAGGTTGGGCAATCCTACTTCCGTAGTGATACTGCCTCGGAAACCCAAGGAGGGGTTGCTATGAGTCGGGGCCAACTCGACGGCACATAACAACAACAACAACAACAATCACCAGTAATGATCAATACATCGTGACTGCACGTTTGGTCAATTGCAGACTGCAAAAGTTGGTAAAAATCTTCAATTTTTACACATTTGGCTTTAGCAGTTGATGCAAAAATTTGACTTCCAAGTGGTGATTAGACAGTTGGGTATGTAAGTTTTAGATCTCAGAAGAGAACTGAATCATGGACTCACAGATGACATTTAAAGCACAGGACTATGTAAGAACACTTATGGAGATAGAGAAGAGGTTTGAAAACTGAGTTCTGGGACATGTCAACATTTAGTAGTAGGGTAGATACAAATGAGTTAATAAAGAAGGTTCAGAAAAAAAAAAAAAAAAAAAAAACAGCCAGTAGAGGAAGTTGGAAGTCCAACAAAGAGTATTTCAAGAAAAAGGCAGAAATCAACAGTTTCAAAAATGAAAGGCTGTATAAAAAAAGGAATAATAATTGACCATTATATTTAGCAACATGGGGATGAATTTGGTTAGATGGAATGGGTGGGGGGAGAGAAGGGATGATAGCCTGAGAATGGTAGCTTTAAGGGAGAGTGGCAAATGAAAAATAGAAATTGCAAATGAGTTCAGTAAGCATGGTAGTGTTCTCCTGCCACATTCAGCTGTTCACTTACATGCATGAGCAGTGTTTGAGCTTTACCTGGCAATAAACACAAAAGGATGAAGGGACAAGAGTGTTGAGGATAAATGCAAGGGAGGGATGATGAAGATCATGAAGCACAGAATAAGCTCAAGTGAGGATATTAGTTAAATAAATGACAAAGAAAAAAGTGGTGGAGTAAATGAATTGGAAGTAAAATAAATTGGAGATAAGATAATGAGGTAGCAAGACAAGTCAGAGAATTGCTTGTTTGAATTGGAGGTGTTTGGGGTGGTCCATTAGTAGAAATAAAAGATTCCAGATGTGATCATAAGAATGGGTAGCTGGAGATGAGGAGCTCAGGGAATAACTAAAGTTAGAGACAGATACTACCTTTCCATAAAGAACATTGATTTTCATGAGCCACCTGGAGTTAGAGGGTAATCTTTACTACTTATTATCTAAATCAGGTTAGGAAACTCAAATTGATGAGATAAGAATTCTTGAAATTTTACATATAGACAGGTGATTCACAGGGATATTAACATTTATTGAGGACAGCTGTTCTGGATACTTTACATCAGTGGTTTTCTTTAACACATCAATTCTGGGAAGTAGTTATTATATCCGAGTTTTATAGGTGAAGTGGTTGCAGCTCAAAGATGGTTAAGCAACTGGCTCAAAGTTTCAGAGCTGTGTAAATGGTGGGGTAAGGATTAACATTTGCGACTGCCTGATCATAAAACTGAAGACTCTTCCCATTCTTTCAGGTTTTCAAAGCTCACTGCCATTGAGCCAATTCTGACACATGGTGACTCCCTGTGTAAAGAATAAAATTGCACCATAGGGTTTTCTTGGCTATTATCTTTATGGAAGCAGATCACCAGGCCTTTCTTCCATGGTACCACTAGTGGGTTTGAATGGCCAACCTTTAGGGTAGTTGTTGTTGTTGTTATGTACCTTTGAGTCGGACTCGACTCATAGCGACCCTTCCTTGGGTTTCTGAGGCGGTATCACTACAGAAGTAGATTGCTCAACCTTCTTTCCAAGGAGTGGCTGATGGGTTTGAACTGCCAACCTTCTGGTTAGCAGTCAAGAGCTTTAGGTACTATGCTATCAGAGCTCCTTTTAGGGTAGTAGTTGAGTTCAAACCATTTGCACCATCTAGGTCTGGTGGCCTAGTGCCTAAGGCATTTGACTGCTAACTAGAAGGCTGGAGGTTCAAACCCACCAGCCACCCCTTGAAAGGAAGACTGTGCAATCTATATCTGTAGAAATACCATCTCAGAAACCCAAGCAGGGGCTATGAGTCAGAATCAACTCGACAGAAGTGAAGGATCTAGTGATATATCAGACAATGTTCCACTGCTATTTATAAGATTTTCAGTGGCCATTTTTTTTCAGAAGTGGATGGTCCCATTCTTCTTTCCAGTCTGTCTTAGTCTGGAAGCTCTGCTGAAACCTGTCCACCATGGGTGACCCTGCTGGTATCTGAAATACTGGTAGGGGTCGCTATGAGTAGGATCCGACTCGATGAGTTTGGTTTGGCCAGAAGAATGAACAAATTTGTTTTGGATAAAGTACAGCCTGGATGCTCCTTAGAAGCAGAAATGCCTAGACTTCATCTCATGTACTTGGGTCATGTTGTCAGAAGAGACAGGTCCCTAGAGAAGGATATCATGCTTGGTAAACTAGCAGGTCAGCTGAAGTGGAGAAGACCTTCAACAAGATGGATAGACACAGTGACTGCAATGATGGGCTCAAGCACAGCAAAGATTCTGAGGATGGTGCAGGACTGGGCAGTATTTCATTCTGTTGTACACAGGGTCGCTATGAGTTGGAACCAACTTGACAGCACCCACCAAACAAGGACCTTCCAAAGAAAGCCTACTCTTCTTAAATACAACCTCACTGACAAGAGGAAATACTCCTTTTTCATTCTCCAGGTTGAGGGATCTGGTCTTTCACATCAAGATCTAGCTGAATCTAGACATCAGGATCTTGGTAAGTCAGTGTTTGACATAAATCTTTGAATAAATGTTTTTCTTATTTCTCCAGAGTTTTATCCAAAAGATTCAGAACAAGGGAGAATTTTCCAACTTTTTCCTTTGAACACCATAGGTTCCTCTGAGTCTGACATTAAAATGAGTACCTGGAGGATGACTTGAGGCACTTACTGGTGAAGACTGAAGACTACAGTCTCCAGTATGGATTATATCTCAACATAAAGAAAACAAAAGTTCTCACAATAGGACCAATAAGCAGCATTGTGATAAATGGAGAAAAGATTGAGGTTGTCAGACTTCATATTACTCGGTTCTAAAATCAACAACAATGGAAGCAGCAGTCAAGATATCTGATGTCATATAGCATTGGGCAAATCTGCTGCAAAGGACCTCTTTCTAGTGCTGAAGAGCAAAGATGTTTCCTTGAAGACTAAGGTGCTTGACACAAGCCATGGTATTTTTAATCACCTCATATGCATGTGAGAGCTGGACAATAAAAAAGGAAGATCAAAGAAGAGTTGATGCTTTTGAGTTGTGGTGCTGGCAAAAAATGCTGAAAGTACCATGGCCTGCTAAAAGAACTAACAGGTCTGTCCTGGAGGAAGTGCAGCCAGAATGCTCCTTGGAAGTGAGAATGGCCAAACTTCATCTCACCTACTTTGGTCATGTGGTAAGAAGGGATCATTCTCTGGAGAAGGGTATCATGCTTGGCAAAGTAGAGGGACAACAAAAAGGGGGAAGGCCCTCAACAAGATGGAATGACACAGTGGCTGCAATGATGGGCTCAGGTATAGCAAGGATTGTGGGGCTGGCCCAGGACCAAGGAGTGTTATGCTCTGCTGTACATGAGGTCGCTGTGAGTTGGAGACGACTCAATGGCACCTAACAACAACAAGAACCTGGAGCTGAGAATTTTCTAATTCCTACTTCAGTGATCTGAGTTTGCATATTTCAAGCAAACGATGCATGCTACAGACAAAGCAGAGATAAGCCAGTCAGCTTAAAAATAACATTAAAACCTATATAAAGTCAATTATACATGCACCCTTTTAATTAAATTAAGATGACAGACCACCACTCATCTATTAGTTTGTTGTACTGTGGTGGCTTCTATGTTGCTGTGATGCTGGATGCTATGCCATTGATATTTCAAATACAAGCAGGGTCACCCATTGCGGAAAGGTTTCAGTGAAGCTTCCAAGCAAGGAAAAAGGTTGTGGCCAGAACACTTCTGAAAAAATCGGACACTGAAAACCTTATGAATAAGAGGGAAATACTGCCTGATATACTGCTGGAAGATGAGCCCTTCTGGTTGGAAGGCACTCAAAACAGGTATCAGAAAAGACTCTGAAACTTGCTCTGAAGGAGAGCAGTTCAAGTGTGTGGAAGAAATGATGCAGTAAAAGAGTTGAGGAGATTTCAAACAACAGCTTGAGGAGACACAGTAAAGTATTATAATGAAATGTACAAAGACCTAGAGTTAGAAATTCAAAGGTGAAAAACATGTTTGGTAGTTTTCAAGCTGAAAGGAGGAAAGAAAAAAATCAAGTATCAAGTTGCAGTACTACAGGATTCTAAGGGCAAACTGTGCTACCAGAGCTCCTATTAAATGATGCAGGAAGTATCAAAAGAAGATGGAAGGAATACATAGAGTCTTTGTACCAAAAAAAAAAAAAAAAAAAAATTGGTCCACATTTGACTATTTCAGGAAGTAGCATATGATCATGAACCAATGGTACCAAAGGAAGAAGTCTAAGCTGCACTGAAGGAACTGACAAAAAAACAAGCCTTCAGAAATTGACAGAACACCTATTGAGATATTTTAACAAATGCAGCACTGGAGGCGCTTACTCTTTTACGCCAAGAAATTTGGAAAATAGCTATCAGGCCAACAGACTGGATGAGATTCATATTAGTGACCATTCCAAAGAGAGGTGATTCAAAGGAATGCAGAAATTATCAAACATTATCATTAACATCACATGCAAGTAAATTTTTGTTGAAGATAATTAAAAAATGGTTACAGCAGTGTATTAAGAGGAAACTGCCAGAAATTCAAGCTGATTCAGAAGAGGACGTGGAATGAGAGATATAACAGTTGTTGTCTCAGAGGCATCTTGGCTAAAAACAAAGAATATTCAGAAAGATGTTTCCCTGTGTTTTACTGACTATGCAAAGGCATTCAACTGTGGATCATAATAAATTATGGATAACAGTGCACAGAATGGGAATTACAGAACACTTAATTGTGCTAAGAAGGAACCTGTACATAGAGTAAGAAGCATATATTTGAATAGAACAAGGGGATCATGCACAGTTTGAAATCAGGAAATGTGTGCATCAGGGCTGTATTCTTTCATCACATTTATTAGATCTGTATGCTGAGGAAGTATTCTGAAAAGATGGATTATATGAAAAAGTACATAACATCAGGATAGAATGAAGACCCATTAACAACCTGTGATATGCACTCTTCAGCATATCAGGATGATGCAATGTTGCTTGATGAAAGTGAAGAAACCTTGAAGCACTTATTGATGAAGCTCAAGGACTATAGCCTTCAGTATGGATTACATCTCAACAAAAAGAGAACAAAAATCCTCACAAGTGGACTAACAAGCAACATCATGATAAATGGCTGAAGTTGTCAAGGATTTCATTTTACTTGGACCCACAATCAATGCCTATGCAAGTAGCAATCAGGAAATCAAATGACATATTGCATTGTTCAAATCTGCAGGAAAAGACTTGTTTTAAAATGTTAAGATGTCACTTTGAAAACTAAGGTGTGCCTGATCTAAGCCATGGCATTTTCAATAGCCTCCTATGCATGTGAGAACTGCACAATGAATAAGGAAGTCCAGAGAAGAATCGATGCATTTGAGCTGCAGTGCTGGTGAACAATGCTGAATGTACCATGGATTGCTAGAGCGAAGAACAAATCTGTTTTGGAGGAAGGACAGCTGGAATCGCCTTAGAAGTGAGAATGGCCAGGCTTCACCTCTTACACTTTGGTCATGTTGTCAAACAGGACCAGTCCCTGGAAAAGGATATACTGCTAGGTAAAGTAGAGGGTCAATGAAAAAAGGGAAGACCCTCAATGAGATGGACTGACACAGCAGCTGTGAGGATGGGCTGAAGCATGGCAGTGACTGTGAGGATGACACAGGACCAGGCAGTGTTTTGTTCCAATGTACTTTACAGTATCTATGAATCTGAACTGACTTGACGGTACCTAAGAATAACAACAACAAAATGACGGAGATTTAAATTTGATCTAAACCTTAAAATCTGAGTATATGTACACACAGTACTTAAGAAAGGCAATTATTCCCTTCAATATAATTTTGAGAATGAAAATTTTTATTTGCTTCATGATTTTAATGGCTTAATGTTAATTATATATCTTGGCAAGTTATAGTGCTATCTGATATAGGGCTTTATTAAGTTTTATTCTATCAAAAAATGAAAGGTAAGAATAGATGGCTATTAGTTGCAAGTAAAGATGACTACTAACTGGA
The DNA here is from genome assembly GCF_000298275.1 of Orycteropus afer afer. Lineage (NCBI taxonomy): Eukaryota > Metazoa > Chordata > Mammalia > Tubulidentata > Orycteropodidae > Orycteropus > Orycteropus afer. Next base: position 21,035,574 of record NW_006921590.1, on the reverse strand, counting down.
TATTAAGGGCTAAAGATTGCAATACCTGCATTAATTTTATTTATTTTTTCAAATTATTTTAAGAGCTTGTTTTACATTCAATGTTATGTGTACATTTAGTTTAATTCCCCATTTACCGTGTCCCACCCTAACCCAGTCTCCTCCCCTCCCTACTTTGTAATCCTCCCTCTGTACCCCCCATATTTATGCACTCCTGTTTGTCCTGCATTTCCTCAATTTGAATGTTGGTCCTCTGGTGCCCGGTGGTCTACTGCTCTAAGGGATGTATTACCACAGAGTATGTGGGTGCGTCATCCTGGGCTGAGTGGTCTGCGTGTACATCTTGTTAACTATTGGGCTGAGAGCCAGCCCCTGAGGGTGCATTTTATTCCAGGCACAGAATGTATTCCAGGCCAAAGTATTGGGGGTCTCACCAGACTCCATCTGACCAGTAATTCTGGTCATTATTGAGTTTTTGGATTTTGTTCCACGTTCCCCCCCCCCCCACACTCTATCCAGGATCTCCAGATGTGATCCTTTCCTGAGTGGTTGGCATTGGTAGCCAGGCACCATCTAGTTCTTCTGGTCTCGAGGGTCATCGTGTCCTAGGGCTGATTGCTTCCAAATGCCTTTTTGTGTGTGTGTGTGTGTGTTCTTCTTCTCTTCCAATGCTAGGAGACTGTTAACTGCATCTTAGATGGCTGCTTGAAAGCTTTTAAGACACCAATCGCTACTCACCAATGTAGGATATGGAGCAAGGCTTTTATTTATGTATTTTATTGTGCCAATTGAGTCAGGTGTCCCCCAGTACTATGGTCCTGAGATGGTAGATCTATTGGATCTTTCTCCCATAGTGTCTGGTTGTCTGTGAGGGATTACTCTGTGTCTGTCGTCTATTATTTCTGTAAGGACTGCAGGTATTTTGTATTACCAGTATCCTGCATTTAATAGGTGATATCTTTGAATTGATAGTTCCATAATTTTGAGATCATTTGCCCTGATCCATCCACTATCTTATTGGGTCTTTCTGACAGAGAGGACAGCATGATAACAAATTGCTGTAAACCACAGAAAAAAGTGCCCATACATGACTCTGCCTAGAAAAGCTATAACTCCCAGACTGAGAAACACAGAAAACCATTCCTTGGGGATAACTGCTCTACTTTCTATATCAGCAAGAAGTATTATCTGTGCCCATTTGCACCGTTGTTGTTATGTGCAACACAAAGAGGCGTGGTTTCTACCCTTGGAAATTAAGAATCTAAACAGTGAACTATGCTCTAAAATGTCTACACAGAATGCAGTTTGAATTGTACAGACTATCAAATTATGCAGAATGGGTTTCAGGTATTATGTTAGAGAACTTAAATGATGATTTTTCCAAAAGAGAAAGGTGCTATCTAGCCAGAAGAAAAAAACTGCATATTCACAATTACTGGAGGCCTTACTTTGTCATAAACCAAAACCAAACTCACTGCCGTAGAGTCGGATCTGACTCATAGAGACCCCTCCTTGGGTGTCCGAGGCAGTGTCTCTATGAAGTTGATTGCCCAACCTTCCTTCCGAGGAGTGGCTGGTGAGTTTGAACCACCAGCCTTCTGATTAGCAGTCAAATGCCTTAGGCACTACACCACCAGAGCTCCCTATTTTGGCATAGTGAGCTTTTAAAAAGAGTTTTATAAGCTTCTAATAAAATGCCCAAATCAGTACGGCATATCTTGATTAACTGTGCTTCACTGATAACAATTTTTTTTTTTCTTTACAAATTGACAGTTCTGTGGCAATCCTGCATCAAATAAGTCTATCAGTGCCACTTTTCCAATAGCAGGTGCTCACTTCATGTCTGTCACATTTTGGAAATTTTCACAATATTTCAAACTTTTCCATAATGTTATTGTGCACTTATTAAAAAAACCAAACTCACTGCCATTGAGTGTGATCCGACTCACAGTAACCCCTTGAGTTTCTGAGGTGGTATCACTATGGAAGTAGATTCGCAAACTCAAGGAGGGGTCGCTATGAGTCAGATCTGACTCGATGGCAGTGAGTTTGTTTTTTTTATTAACTGTACAATAACATTATGGAAAAGTTTGAAATACTGTGTGAATTTCCAAAATGTGACAGAGAGATGTGAACTGACTATTGTTATAATGTAAAGATAACTTTTATATGCACTGGGAAACCAAAAAATTAACAGGACTCCCTTTATTGAAGTGGTCTGGAACCAAACTTATAATACCTCTGAGGGTGCCTGTATTGCAACAAAATAAGGCCCAAGTCAACTTTTTTCCATGTTTCCTATGTCTTTATCCCTATGCTGCTAAGTATAATATTTACAGATACAGATCACTTTCATCTTCACTGAGTTTGAACAGCACACTATTTTTTGATAGCTTACAATGGGTCAGGCATAGGGCTAGCAAGGTATGTCCACTAACATATTTAATCCCTCCATTAACATATTTAATCCCTGTAACAGCCAAATGAAGTATTATTATTATCATTTCACATTTGAGGAAACTATGGCTCAGAGAAGTTAAATACTTGCCAAAGGTAGCCAGTAAGAGAGATAGAAGGGACATTCAAATATTCAAGTCTAAAATATGTGGGCTTATCCATTATGCCAAGTGCTTTATAATAATTTATTAGATGGGCAGAAAGTAAGATCTAGAAAACAGAAGAAAGAATGCAGAAATGGAGAACTTGCAAGCTTCTCCATTTATGAAAACTATTACACCAGTTACACAGTCCATTAGGATTGTAATTGATTGCAAGTAATGAGAAACTAAAGTGTCTAAAAAGATGTTTATTTTGTCTCATAAGTCTGAAATGTATGATTGCTAGCTTTGGTTGCATTTCAAAGATGTCAGGGCTGAAGCCTTCACATCCCTTGGACAGTCCCTCATGGTTGTAAAATGGTTGCTGCAGCTCTAGCCATTGCACAACAAGGAAGGAGAAAGTGATAAAGAGAAAGGGGCAGGGCCTATGTCAGAAAATTGCCCAGAATTTGTCATACTGCAGCCTGAAGCTGGGAACACTATATTCTAAAAACAAAAATAACTCCAAAATCAGAGTTATTTTAGTAAAGATGAAAGGGAGAATAGATATAGGGTAGCCAATGCTGGCCACATTTAAATTACAGAAAAGGAATTTGATATGTTGGGGTTTCAATATGAAAAACGCCTAATACATTATAAGTAAATAACTTTGCAAAAGAGAAAATATAATTATTTCTAAGTGTAGAGTGGGTAACTGTCTACCATGGATCTATTCTGGCCTTAATCCTTCCTACATGAACTAGATTTAGTTTAGCTATGCACACCTCCCCAACATTCTTCTTCTTTTTCTAGGTCAGTGGACCTAAAAGTTAGCAAGCCTAAGAATTACTTGGAGGCCTTTTTAAAACCCAAATGGCCCACAAAGTTTCAGTAAATCTTGGGTGGAGCCTAATAATCTACATTTCTAAGAAGTTCCCAGATAATACTGATGCAGTTGGTTGAGGGACCACACTTTAGAAACCACTGTTATAAATGTAGGAGCTCTGGTGCCGTAGTGCCTAAAGAATTTGACTGCTGACCAGAAAGTTAAAAATGTAGACCCCAAGTAGTCTAGGGCAAACAGGGGATGATATGCATCTGAAAACTGTTCTTGGTTTGGGGTAGGCACTTGATATATTCTGGCCAAAGTGGACTGGGAGAAATTTTGTTCTTTGTACTTGGTAAGAGCTTTCATTCTCATTCTTGATCTCTCTCTCTCCAATTGGCCTAGAACAAGAAAGTTTGTAGCTTCAATACTATTGTCAGTCACTCCGTGATTACAAGAAAATGAGTCTTAACAAGTTGGTGGTGAGGTTAATACACTGGAGTTATGGAAAAAACCTGGGTACTTAATTGAATTCCTTGTGGTAACTCTAGTCTTCGGCTATATGAAATAAGAAAATTCTTTAATTTTTGAACCAGTTAGTTTGAGGCAGGATTTTCTGTAACTTGCAGCCAAAAGCATAATGATTGACACAAAGGATAAACCTGAAGTTTAACTAAAGAACACAGTAGTACTTTATTTAAAGCAAGATATGAAGAAATAAAATCTACATATGAACCAAGGCTCATTTTAGAATTGATTTAAAATTTTTCTATATACTAATTTTGTATATAATAACCATTAGTAAGTACCAGAATGTCCCTGTCCAGATTCTATTTAATGAATAGTAAAAACTCTGAATCATTTTATCCATAGTGTGAATAAATAATCAAGAATTTATTAAACTGATTGAAGAATCTGATTTTCTTACTTTCTTATCCTCAGATTCCAATTTTCTTTATATAGTCTCTATTCTGCCTTACACCACATAAGTAGAGAGATAGAAGTCAGAAAAGTAGAGTACTTATTTTTAAAAAAAGAAAGTAACATAGTGATTTCAAGTTTTGTTCAGGAGTCCCTAAAACAATTTCTGGCTCAGACATTTGAAAAGTTAAAATAGCATTTCATAGCGACCCCTCCTTGGGTTTCTGAGATGGTATCACTATGAAAGTGGATTGCCAACCTTCTTTTCAAGGAGTGCCTGGTGGGTTTGAACCAACAGCCTTCTGGTTAGCAGTCAAATACCTTAGGCACTATGCTACCAGAGCTCCAAGTAATATTTCAGGGTATTTTTTTAGCTGAATACACATATGAATCTAAAACTTTAGAAAAATGTAGTATGGCTACCCTCTGGTTAGGGAAAGCACTGCAATGGGACAGAGAAGGTCAAGGAAAACAAGAATTAAGATGGCATAGAATTAGAAACTATAACTATTTATATATTAAAAAATAATTAGAGAAGCTGTTTAGCAATAGACACCTACAGTGGCCATTTCCTTCATCCATTTGCCTAAGAGCTTCTGTACCCATACACTGGTTATCATCTGTCTTCTGTCTTTCCTGCCCAGTCACCTCCTCACAGAGCAAAGCAGCCCAAGAAGCCCTTTTCATTAGAGCACTGTGCCAAACACAAGTGGATTCCCACTCCAGGATTAAGATGAAGGATAGATATTAGCTTAAAAGTGACTGCAATAAGGATATTTCAATATTAGCAACATAAACATATAAGTTTTGATTGTGATATTAATGATGGTAATATTTACTTCATCCATAATTGAAAGACATGTTCAAAATAATTCATTTTGGGGACACTACTATATAGTATTTGCCTGAGACAAATTATGCAAATACTTACATCTTGCAATTTATTCAGTTGCTTTCTAAGTCTTCAGTTTGTTAACCAAATTAGCTAAAAAGGGAAATGTATGACAAAAAAAATGAATGTCCATCATCCAAATTAGTGTACAATGAATTCATCTTTCAAACTGTAAGATCCAAGATGTTGTTGTTGTTGTTGTTATGTGCCGTCGAGTCAAACCCGACTCATAGTGACCCCTCCTTGGGTTTCCGAGGCAGTATCACTACGGAAGTAGGATTGCCCAACCTTCCTTCCGAGGAGTGGCTGGTGGGTTTGAA
>NW_006921590.1:21027770-21029284 GCF_000298275.1 Orycteropus afer afer | reverse complement strand
ATAAATATAAATATACCAACAGGTCATCATATATCAATAAGTTGATGGCCTGTAGTATTTTGTGTGGCATTCACAGTAAATTTACACAAGAGAATTGAGGAGGTAATCCTTTTAGTGATGAGTAAGGGGATCATTTTAAGGGGGAAAAAAAAAAAAAAAGCAAAGATGTTGGCCAGTTAAAACTGATGCCAGAGAGTAAAATAATCAAGGGCTTTGCAACAGAAGACTAAAATCATCATTTAAGGAAACTAACTTTCGAAATGGAATGAATGTTAACATGAGGAATAGAGAACTTACTTATCATTTATTTTTTTATATTTAAAAGATAAAGCTTTGAAATAGTTGCTAGCAGTAGCAAATTTGCCAGAAAGCTACCAGTGTGTGTTTATAAACCCCTAAGGCGGCCCTGAGTACACAGAAGTAGGGAAGCAGGTAGGAATGGCAACACAAGAGGGGCAGCAAGAGCCTTGTGTTGTCATCTCCTGCTTAGGTGCCCTTCACAGAGGGCATAGGTTACTACCTGAAGGGTCCAGATAGTAACCCTGTCCTTGTCTGCCAATCTGATATGTACACAAATGAAAAGTGTATGCTTCTGCAGCATAAATAACCACTTCTGGACAAATGGGGCTCTCAGACAATCAAGAATCTGAACCCTCCAAAGACAGGGGCTCACACCTAGTTTCAGCTGTCAGCACAGCAGGAGGTGCCAGCAGCAGAGCTAGGGTGCAGCTATAGCTGAGAGGCTGGGCCCAGCCTCTGAGTGGGGTGTGAGATGTCACCAGCCACTGTCAATACCTGATTTAGGGTAAGTATCTTGGAGAAAGCACGTATCTGGCAAGTAGAGAGTACAGACCATGTCTGTCACTGTAACTTTAACACAAGTAGCTCTTGTCAACATGTCCTAAAGACTTAGAAGCATGGTCCCTTAGAATTTCCACACTCTTGTAAAGACAGCTGAAAGAGCAGTGAGATTAGGAAGAGGGAAAAGTCACCATAATGGAGTCTGGAGTCAACGACAGGGTGAAACCATCTTCCTTTCCACTGATCTAGGCAATTTTATCTAACTTACATATATTTGTAAATAAGTAGAGTTCTAAAGATGTTGTTACAATAAAAAACCAAAAACAAACAAACAGCCTTAAAAAATTAAGTAGAGTTGTGAGTTGTGTGGCCAATAGTGTAGTTTCTTTTTCTATCAGGTACCAATATCTCTAATACTTTTCTTTGCTGTCTCTTGCCTAATTTAATCAATCACTGCTAGATCACCTCTGCAAACATAACCTCCTGGGCTGCAGAAGCTGGCCTCTGCAACTTGAACTCCATGAAAAGTTATATTCATATTTACAGAGGTCTCTGATTTTTGCGTAGTGCGTAAGTTGTGATAATTTTATTGTTAGAAAAAATGTGCAAGTTTATGTAAATTTTTCTGAAAAATGTTTGGTATATTACCGCACACCTTTAGGAATAGTCCGTTTAGGCTAAAAGGCTCTCAAAATAGGACTGGGAAAGAGCTG
>NW_006921590.1:21022790-21024377 GCF_000298275.1 Orycteropus afer afer | reverse complement strand
TGCAATGATGGGCTCAAGTATAGCAGGGATTGTGGGGCTGGCGCGGGATCGGGCAGTGTTTCGTTCTGCTGTGCATGGGGTTGCTATGAGTCGGAAATGACTTGATGGCACTTAACAACAACAACAGGTGTATATAACTTTAGGTGCTAAATAAAAGGAAAAATGTACATTAAACATTTAACAATTGAATCCACATTTAAAATAATTGATTTCATGTGTTCCTGTACATATTAGCTAACGTCCAGGTTGATATTGCAATTAATTGTTCCTTATTAAAAATATGATATGTATTACTTCAGAAAATCTAGAAAATAAAAGTATACACAAAAGGAGGAAAACAAAAAGATACCCATAATCACTTCCCAGAAAGAATCTTGTATTATGGCTTTCTAATTCTCTTTCTATGCATATATAACATATGTACACATTTATTCAATAACAAAAATAAGCTCATGATATGCAGATATTATAGTCTTCTTTCCATGTCAAGAAATATTCATTAAAAGTGCCCAAATAGTATTCCTTTTATGATATACCATTATCTGTTGAACTATTCCTGTATTTTTTGGCATTTAAATTTACAGAATTTTTCAGTATCATAAATAATACTGCAAAATATCTTTGGAGCAAAATCTCTGTATGTCATTAATTACTTCCTTTGAATAATATCTCAGTAATGGAATTGAAGTGTAAAGATTATTCAGTTTTATGAATTTGTGAAACATACTATCAAATTAATCCTTTCATGAAACCTTGCCAACATACTATAGTAAACCAAACCAAACCAAACCCACTGCCGCTGAGTCAATTTCAACTCATAGTAAGCCTACAGGACAGAATAGAACTGGACCATAGGGTTTGTAAGGCTGCAAATCTTTACAGAAGTAGAGTGTTACATCTTTTTCCTGTGGAAAGACTGGTGGGTTGAAATCATTGACCTTTTGGTTGGTAGTGGGCAGTTTAACCACTGTGCCACCAGGGATCCTTGCCAACATAGGGTGTATTGTTTTGGTTTCACCTTTGCTAATCCAATAGACAAAAAAGACTTATCATTTATCATTGTTACTTTAATTAGTATGGCTCTGATCACTGAGTTAATTTTTTTTCAGATGTTTACTGGCATGCATGTCATACACAAACACACACATATCTGTACCATTTTTCCACTGAATTATTTATCATCTTCCTAATTTATTGGTAAGAACTTTTAACATATCAAGGATATTAATTCAAACTTCTCCTTTTTCTTGCTTTTAAGTGACACTTAGGTACTTCCCTGCTCTAGAATACATTAATACTCAACTATATTTCTCTGCTATGTTTGTATTTTTACTTTTTACCTTTCAATCTTTATATCATTTGGAAATAATTTCAGCATATGGAGTGGGATGAAGACCTACCTAACTTTTCCCTAATAGATCATAAATTGTCTCAACAATATTTATTAAATAGTTCAGCTTTCTCTATAAATGTGAAGTCACCTTTATCATGTTAATACTTGAAAGCCTGCAGAAGAAATTCAATAATTATTTAATATTATTATTAGCATACACTACTTTATATGTAGGAGCTCTGGTAGCATAGTGC
>NW_006921590.1:21015613-21022690 GCF_000298275.1 Orycteropus afer afer | reverse complement strand
GGCAATCCTACTTCCGTAGTGATACTGCCTCGGAAACCCAAGGAGGGGTCGCTATGAGTCGGGGCCGACTCGACGGCACATAACAACAACAACTTTATATGTATACTTAAGTCTGTCTACGGGCTTTCTATATTGTTCCACATGAGTCTCTTAATTCCTGTGCCAAACACTGCATGCCCTCTCATCATCAATTTCATCTTTCTTTATGTATTTTCACATGTATGTTCTATAACCCGCGGTGGTAGTTCTCTGTTTTACATAGATGACTTTTTATCAGGGTGGTATGTGCTTCAGAGTCAGAAGTTATGTTTTAGATATAGCTCTGTCATGCACCAGTTGCATGAACTTGGGTAAGTTAGCCAGCTTCTCTGAGTCTCAGAGAGCAATATTCGTTTTAACTCCGAGTGGTGCTATGAGGTTTCATGAGATCAAGCACCTGAAAACTCTGGCTAAACAATGACCATGTATCTAATATCTAAGTATGCTGTTCCTTTTATTTGGTTTGGCATCTCTTAATTCTAAAAAAGCTGGCCTTTTGAAATTGTCTTTATGGCTTAAACAGTCACTTACTAAATATTCACTTCTTAAACTGCACTTGTTTCCTCTTAATATGGGTAACTGAGAATCAGATACAAGTGAAATTTTCTCAGTTTAAATTAAACATGGAGTGACAAGTTACCTAATCAGTCTAAATTTTTCTTCCGGCATTGGGGTAGGATTGAGTAGAGAAGAGTAGTAATAAACTTGCCCCTCCCCATACCTTTTTACTACCTTATGAGATAAAGGACAGGTGCTCTGGTGATGTAGAGTGAGTAAGGCATATGGCTACTAATCAGAAGATCAGTGGTTTGACCCACCAGCTGCTCTGTGGAAGGAAGATGGGGCAATCTACTTCCATAAAGGTTTACAGCCTTGGAAATCCAATGGGAGTTGCTGTAAATTGGAATTGACTTGATGGCAGTAGTTTTGATTTGAGATTATTAAAAAAATCCAAATCTCAATTTTCTTCACTTTTTAAAAATCAGACTAGGGAAGTAAAGCTTAAAATTCTTTTAGAGTTCAGATTCAAATCTAAATTATCCATTAGTTGCAGCCCCCTTCACACTTCGAACTCTAACTTCCCTTCTAGGGAAGAGAAGAGTAAAATTTCACTTTAAAAATCATCAATCAAATTTCATATTTCCATTATGGGCTTATTCCAAAATCAAGTAAGCTGGGCCAATAAAATAATTCCTGGTACAATTGGGATAGCAGTGCATATTTGTTGAAACTCCTGTTAGAACTGTCACAGCCCCATGGAATTCTTCTCCAGAAAGAGGTGTGGCATTGCTTAACTCTGCCTTTACTATCCATCTTTGATCAAATCTCTTCTTGTGTGCCAATTTTTTAAGCAAGTGGTTCTTAATCTTTAATGTGTTTGCAGATCTCCTGGGAATCTTGTTAAGATGCAGATTCTTTGGCCAGCCTGGGGAGAGGTCTGAGAGTCTGCATTTCTACCAAGCTTCCAGATGATGTAATACTGCTGGTCCATGGTCCACACTGACTTACAAGGGACTAAGGGTAGCCTTTTCAACTGAACTGCCTATTGTCATTAGCTCTAATTCATCTTTTGTAAAATTCTTCCCGGTTACCTTTGTCTGCTTTTTCTTGACACCTTGCACTTTAGATTTAATTTTATTTTTTGGCTCAATCTACTGCTACTGACATTAGTAGCCTTTCTTTAGACTGTAGGGAAAAGCACCAAGGCTTTATGATCCCTTCTGTTTTGGTTACCTAGTGCCGCTCTGACAAGAATATACCACAAATGGGATGGCCGAACAAACAGAAGTTAATTCTCTTACAGTTTGGAGGCATTAAGTCTGAGTTCAAAGTGCCAGGCTCTAGGGGCTGGGTAAAGGCCCCTCAACCTTGGGCTTCAGTTCTGCTTCCTGCTCCTGGCCCACTGAAGCTGGAGGTTTTTCTTCACTCAGAGAGCTATCGCCTGCTGAGGCTACCAAGACCAAGGTTGACAAGTAAAAAGGCACAGTCCTGATGTTACCAAACCACACAGCAGGCCATTAACTCAAGTCCACTGAAAGTCCTGAGGTTGGCAGAGCATGGCAGGCTGCTGAACAACAGCATGGCTACATGTAGGGTTCAAGTGTGCCATAAGCTAAAGACCATTTCCCAAGGCTTCTTCCTGTATAAGGAAGCAGACCACATCACTAGGGCAGCTACTCAGCTGCTCACAGTAGATTCCACCATGGAGCTGATTACCAGTTTCATCATGGGCAATACTACATCCAGCTGCCCAGCCACTCAACCAGGCCCAGCCAAGTTGAAACACAAAGTTAACTACCACACCTCCCTTATTTGTATTCTGGGGTCCATGACCTGCTCCTACCACAAATACCTGCCTACTCCTTCAGAGTCACCAGGCTGGCACTGAAAGAAACGTTTCCTTTTCATTTTAAGTGAACTTTCTATTAACAACATTGAAATAAGCTTAAAATTGAAAGAAAGTAAAACAAAATATCAATCACCACCAACATCTCTGAATTCTAGACTGAGACACTGAGTTAACCAGTAATAAGCAAAATGATATGTTAAAACTGAGAAAGATGTAAAAAGGGGAAAGCAGCAGTGAACCAACGAGGAGGAATAGGAAGTAAATGAATTAAATCTCATCAAAATTATTTGAAACTGAAAGCTGTTGGGTTTCTTTCAGGTTTGAGATACACATCCACCAGAATCAAAACCACTTCCATTGAGTTGATTCTGACTCACAGCAACCCTTTAGGACAGAGCAGAACTTCCCAGAAGGTTCCCAAGGCTGCACATCTTTACAGAAACAAACTATCACATCTTTCTCCTGCAGAACAGCTGGTGGGTTCACACCACTGACCTTTTGGTTAGCAGCCAAACTCTTTAACTACCATGCCACCAGTAGTGGCTTCTATATATACAGCAAAAGCAAAAATCAAACCCACTGCCATCAAGTCGACTGTGACTCATAGCAACTCCTACTGGGTTTAAAAGGCTGTTAATCTTTATGGCAGTAGAATGCCTCATCTTCCTCCCATGGAGCAGCTGTTGGGTTTGAACCACCGACCTTCTGGTTAGTAGCCAAATGCCTTACCATTATCCCACCAGAGCTCCTTTATAGACACATCAGGGGTTCATAAATGTCCCATAATCTTTCTTTGCTTCAATTACTCTATCAGCATAAACCAGAGGTTTGCAAACTTTAATGTACGTCAGTATCACTTTGAGGGTTAAAACACAGATTCCTTAGCCCCTCTCAGAGTTTCTGATTCAGTAGGTAGGCTGGACTGAAAATTATGCATTTCTAACAAGTTCCCATATTTTGCTGCTAATTTCAGAACCACACCTCAGAAATACTGCTATTTGAAAAAAGTTTCTGTGTATGCTGCTTCTACTTAAAACAATTATTATTTTTATAGATTTAAGCTTCCATTTGAACAATCTTCACATTTTCAATGCTTTTACAATCAGTATGTGATCATAACTTTTTACCTAGCACAAAATACAAATGAAAGCTTGCAAAGTTGTTTAGTTTGATTGATGTCCAGTAATGAAAAATTTTGAGCAATTGGGGTTCCTAAAAATAAATGAGGGCAGGAAGATAATCAGCAGAGAGCTGAGAGATTCCCAAATGAAAATTATTATTTTGTCCTTCCCAGTAAATTCTTAATGTCTTCAGCTGCAGAATAGCTCATTTCTGAGGTTCTTTTTGGACTCATGAGTTAATCACACCAGGAGGGAGTCACTTTAACTCACATGCCTTTAGGAGTAATGATACGTTTAAATGATTAAACAATCAGTAAAAAAATGCATATCTCTATAATGAAAGCTGTTAGCACAGATCCATGGTTTATGTGAGTATCACAAGTCATTTGTAAATAACATGTTCATTTTAGATATGTAAAGAGTTCTGTCATGCCCTATGAAATAAATTATATTTTATTGGTGCCCGGGTGTTTCGTAACTTTTATTTATTTGCTGTAAGAGTGGAGAATTAAGACAGAGTAGTTTATTTCACCAAAAGACTGACAAATGGCTCATTAGACACTTATGGAGCTGAAGCTAATTGTATAATTTTTTTGTGTTGTATTAATTGTCACTGCCTGCTTAACATGCTCACACTGGTGGTCATCAGCGACCATTTCTCATCACTCTCCCACACATCATTCTCCAAAAGAAAAAAACCGAAAGCAAAAAAAAGAAAATGGAATGTATAAAGAAGTTAAATAATATTTATTTTCCAATACAAACAAACTCAAAAAATGTAATTGGGGTTGGAGGGTGCATGGAAGAAATGAGAAAGGATTAACATGATGGCCTTTCCCCACTAGGCCACCAACAGCCATCAATCCCAAACAGTAGTCAGCTTACAACAGTTAACAGCTCAAGTTTAGAGTCAGAGTGTCCTTCTTTAACTTTTTGTTGTTGTTGTTATTCAAATTAAAATCATTTACATCGTATACGTCCCCCCCCAATTTTGCCAGAGACATAAGGTCAGAATTGATTGACTATGTACTACCTGCATATAATGATTTCTCGTTTTTTACAATCATGTGCTAACGCTGCACAGTAATGGCCTATGGATGAAGAGACAGATGTACTACCAGTCATTCGCTACACATTTGCATTAACAAATCATCATTTAATTGAAGCCCATCCAACAAGTTTATGCTATTTAAATAAAGTTCCTTTCAATAAAAGATGCCACAATGACACATGGTTGTTAACTACAAGGAACATTTTTAAAAAAATTATATTTATTTTTGTGTCAAAGGCTTAGGTGTGCATTAGACAGCCATTTATTAATTTTAATTTGCATGGAATAAACAACTTGACAATATTTCAATTCAGGCTACTATGGAGCAGGATCATTCATTTTTAGATATAATCATTCATTAACACCACAAGTCTCTGCTTGAAAGACTTTACCTCCACCCACGACCCACTGCCCCAATCTCCTATAACATAGAACATGGCTTATATAAAAGCTGTACTTGTGGGCTCATATTTATGCCAAAGCTCTAATATTAATATAAATACAAAATCTTGCCATTATCAAGAAAGACTTATTTTTTAAATAGCACATTAAGTTTCTTACATAATATTAAAAAAATGAACAACTTAGTAAAATTTTCTTTTTTTTTTTTAAATATGTTGGGAGGGCTGTTGTGCATATACTGAATTCTTAACCTTGGCTTTCCGATCATTGTTGCTACTTATGCCACTTTTAAGAGTAAGCTGACCATATTTTACTGTATTGCCTTGTTCTTTCCTTAAGAAGGGAAAATGGAAATGAGAGGAAAAAAGACACACACCCCCACCACCTCCACTTCCCACCAATGAAATTCTTACCATCCTCAAACAAGTTTAAATAAGGTAACACTAGTTTCATTTGGGAGCTCTGGTAGCATAGTGCCTAAGGCACTTGACTGTTAACCAGAAGGCTGGCGGTTCAAACCCACCAGCCATTCCTCGGAAGGAAGATGGTGCAATCTACTTCAGTAGTGATACTGCCTTGGAAACCGAAGGAGGGGTTGCTATGAGTCTGGTCCAACTTGATGGCACATAACAAATACAGTTTCTTTGACTCACTTCACAATCTCCCTTTTGTTTATGCTAAAAGATCAAGACAGTCATTTAAAATCAATTTCCATGTATTAATAACCTAATTTCAGAGGTCTGCTATGAGTCACAATTGACTTGATGGTAGTGGATTTGGTTTGGGTTATGCATTTTGTGGACAGGTACGTGTATCTATTTCATACGTGTACACAGACTTGTTCGTGAGAAAGAAAGATGTTATCAGGGGTATTATTCTGACAGCTTCTAAAGTGACAAAAACTTGATACTGAAATGCATGTTTTATTTCCTCCAAATAAAAATTACCTTTTATTTTCCCCTGTGTTTGCACACATTAATGATATGTAAAACGTTTTATTTAAAAAGGCAATAGAAATCCCTGAAGTGTTAAAATAAGCCTTCTAATTGTTTTCCACATTGCTTTCTTTTTAAAACAAGAGAAGTAAGACCAGAGGAAAATAAAAACATGTTGGTGGTTTTTTAAATCTATACTACATCAGGTTGCTTTGGGTTCCTTTTATAGTCAACTGCAGAGACAGGTGAAATTTCACCTTGGTACAGGATTCAAACTAAATTATGGGATACAGAAATGTGTCATAAATCAACTTCAAATACTGAACAAAAGATAAATAACTAAAGATTTATTTTCTGACATAAAGAACAGTTTCTAACGATAATACAAAGCAAAACGCAAAAACAAAACAAAACAAAAAAACCCTACTGTGCTACTCTGGCAGGTTCTCCCTGCCCTTTTTATATGCTAACTCAGAATAATAATTATGGATCTTACAATTTGACTTCTGTTTTCCAGAACTATGAGTTGTACGTAAAACATGCCTTTTCATCAAAACAATTACCATTAATCAAAACACTGAGAGCTAATACCACTCAAGTCCAACCTACTGCTGTGCCCAGCAATATATCAAACTGTCTGTTGTCAAACACACTAAACAAACTTAAACAGACTGTTTTCACTACAAATACAGGAAGAAAATGCTTGCTAAGTAATTTTTTAATTCAAATTGCTATCTTAGTAATCCATTCTGTCACTGGATTTTAATTTTAAGTATTCAATCACAGTCCAACACAGATTGATCAGTATTTGGCTCTGGAAAAAGAGGTTCAGTGGCACAGATAAATGAAGCCACCTGCAAAAGACTTGGTATTGGAATGATTTGGTTAACGTCTGATAATGTAGTACAGAGTACACTTATAACACATTTTGCTTTTTTTAGGGGTATGCAATGCTTCATTTCCCAGCGAAACCTATCAGATAAGAAAATTAAGCTTCAAGTACTACTCTACAAGGGTCAGAAAGAGTAAAATTATTTCCATAACATGTGTACAAAGCCCATACGTTCATTAGTTTATTTAATATGGAATTTAATTTTTTTTTTATTACGATTTGGGTGAAGATTTACAGAGTAAATTCACTTTTCATACAGCAGTTCACATATACTTTGTCTCATGTCA
>NW_006921590.1:21004120-21007718 GCF_000298275.1 Orycteropus afer afer | reverse complement strand
CCAAGATTATCTTCTGTGTCTGTGTTAATTGATTTCCCTTTTCTTTGTTGAAGAGGGTCTGTGCAATCCTTCTGCCTAGTCCGCCATCTTGCCGGAACCTCCTGCTTGTTTTGGAATTCAAATTTAATTTTGAAATCAGTCTTAAGAGAAAATGACATAAATTGTCCAACCACTGAACTACCCAAGTGTCAGTAACATAAGTATCCAATACATAGCTATCTATATGCAAAAGCATCATCCATAAATGGAGACTAAATAACCATCTTGAAGGAGTTTTTATTTTTCTTACTTTATCTTTTCCTTCCCCTACTTTAACTTGCTTCTTCTCTTTTTCTTATTAAACCAAAAGGTAAGCTCATCCAAAGAAGAAAAGAAAAATTTTTACATATCAGAAAGCCAGCTATAACAACTTTTAATCAATTGAGATGTCAAAGTATTTTATAAAAGAAGACCAAAAAAGAGGATGGGAACAGTGGAGTTTAACAAACAGATCAGGCATTTATTACCAGCAAGCTCCATTATGGATTTCTGAGCGTAGTAAGCCAAGCTCCCCCAAGTGTAATTAAATTTTTATTTATAATGGTTTGTGACTGTGAACTTCATGTTGCCTATGCTTGCTTTCCCCACACATGCTCATACACACCAACGTGAAACAGCACGCCGCATTTATTACCAAACGGTACATATTGATGATTCTTTGCATTTAAAAATAAAAATTGAACATTAATAAAAGAGATTCATAAAACAAAGGAAGGACATGGCATGCAATGACTGAGACAGAACACAGGCACATGAGCAGATGACTCTTTCACAGAGTGAAAATCTGTAGTAAATGACACCACCAATCCAGCACAGAAGGATACCAAGATGCTGCACAGCAAACTACGTTTTACTGCTAGTGATACCCAGATTAGTATAAATACAACTCGGGAAGGGTCTGAAAGCCACCCAAGGCAATGTTTTCATATTCATCTGAATCGTTTCTTCATTTACAAATCTCTTTTCTGATAGAATTTATCACCTTTGTTTAGTCATTAACTCTTTTCCCCTTCTCATTTAGGTATAAACCCCTGTATACTTTACACCTTCTTTTAAATGCTTAATACAAGTAACCACAGGAGAATCTCTTCTCCCCTTGAAAAACTGCAAATAAAGATGTCAGCTATTGAGTATATTTGTGGCATCTCCAGCAGCTGCTGTTAAATACCAGCTGGTCTAGCTGATTAAAATTACCTCCGAGTTGGTATTATAAAGATGCCTGGGCAGCGTTGCTGTATTAATGGATTATTGAGTGAGCGATGAAAACCTTGGCCAGCTGATGCGTTTTATTACAGATAGGCTTTATGATGTGTAATCACTGTAATTTTTACAACTGGAGGAAATATGAAAAAAGGAGTAAAAAAATCCCCATAGAAACTGGTTTAACTAGATTATTCCTATCATTCTGTTTCCTAGAAGGAACCATAGTACATAATTACTGAGTTATAAATATACAGGTATGGATACATACACACAATTTATTCATCTATCCATGTGGATACACTCTCATTAATATAGACGAGCAGAGAATGCACATGGAGAAATCCAGTATGCATGCAATTTGTGTGAATAGATATTTACTATGTTGTTGTCTGCCAAACCACCCAATTGGTTACGATGGGATCACATGACCTAAAATAGTTTTGAACTGCTCACCAGCTGGGCAATAGCTGAAAATCCAAATCTGGCCAACTGGACTGTGGTTTTGCAATCCAAGGGACAGAATCATTTCACTCCCTTTATCATTTCCCTTTAGTTGTTTTCTTATAAGCCAAGGTTTTTATAGAAGTCTACCAAATTGTCTCCCAGTCCCTCTAACTTCCAGCTTATGTTCAAAAGAAGGTATGGTAGTTTATTGGCTCAGCTCTTTTTATGGCTACTGCAGCAGCCCATGACTCGACTCTTATGTTTCCTCGGTCCTTCAAATGCACTGTTTATCTATGGCACTCTCAAGTCTCTCACATGATCCCTACTGTTTTCAAGAATGAACACTGAACTCTCCGGAGGCCATGATCACTTAAAATAGCTCACGTAGAGAACAAAACTCATTGAAGTGTGTCACTGGGTGAACTGGTATCTTCTACGAGAAGACAGCCAATCCAGACTAAATTCCCTCTTTAAGTTGTTGATGAGTTTTACATTAAATTAATATTTAAGAACATGATATTCATAATCAAGTAGAAACAAGTGTATTATTTTGGTTGTACTGTATATTTAACATCAATTTTTCCCTAGAGCCAGTTTAAAAAAATATGCATGACTACAAAGTAATAAAAATGATTTTTAAAGGAAAATATAAAAACCTATATATGAAATGATTCATCCAGAATCCACTGTAGGTTCTTTTGAATATCCCTTATAAAGGCTGAGTGCTGTATTTTGAGGGCACATTCTATTCAAACATGTATCCAACACTGTATTAGAACCAAACCAAAAACCAAATCCACTGCCATCAAGTTGATTATGACTCACAGCAGCCTACAGGACACAGCAGAACTGCCCCCATAGGATTTCCAAGGCTTTTTACAGAAGCAAACTGCCACATCTTTTTTCCATGGAGTAGCTGGTGGCTTCAAACACCAACCTTCGGTTAGCAGCTGAGGGCTTTCTTTAATCATTGCAACACCAGATGTGGTTAAAAACATGAAAAATCAGATAAAGCAATACTGTTAGATGTCAAAAGCATTTTTTGATTGTTTGATTATACTGTCATGAAACAGGTTTCTGAAGTGGCTTCTACCCTAACAATGAAGATAATTCCACAAAGGAAATTCCAGAAGTGTTCTGCAATAACAGTCTTATTAAAATAAGTATATAATTTGCTACAGTGACTATGTTTTAGATGGACCATAGCCATTTTTAATATTGATAGAAGTGGATTTGTGTGTTTTTGTATGCTAGTTAAAAAACAAACACAAAAACAAAAAATGATCATTGTTTGTTAAAAATATAGTTAATGCCTTGAATTGTTTATGTAAAAATGGTTGAAATTGCAAAGATTTTGTTATAGATATGTTTTACCACTACCACAACAAAATTCTACTAGAGATAGAACCATTTACAATGATAAAAAGGTCAATCTATCAAGAACATACAATAATCATAGATAGATAGATATCTATAATTGTTATATATATATATATATATATATATATATTTATAACTGGTATATACAGATATAGACATAGATCCATCCAGTAACAGAGCACCAAAATACATAAAGCAAAACATAGCAGAAATGAAGGGAAAAATAGGCAATTTAATAATAGTAGTTGGAGACTTCAGTAACACATCTTCAATAATGGTTAGAACAAGGCAGAAGATCAACAAGGGAAAAAAAAAAGACTTGAACAACATTATTTCTTGAACAACTAGATCTAACAGACATTTATAGATCCAACAAAAATAAAATAAACATTCTTCTTAAGAATACATGGAACAATCTCCAGGATAGGCCATATATTAGGGCCATAAAACATATCTCAATAAATTTATAAGGACAGAAATAATACAAGATATGTTTTCCAACTACAATAGAATTGTTGTTGTTGTTATGTGC